>NC_028458.1:26894427-27194427 GCF_000263155.2 Setaria italica | reverse complement strand
GGATTACTGGTACTCCCTGGTAGTTCCTGAAAAACATGGCCAGCAGCGCCTCTACATCATCATCGGATATATCCTCATCGGACATACACGATGGATCTTTAAGACCTGTGTACTCACTTCCCGAGTGAGCACATTTTTGAAGCGGCTGAACTCTTCTCTTCAGAAAGCTGGCCGCCACGTTAATCCCAGTTAGCCCGAGTGCCTTCATCTCGGTGATTTGCTGCATCAGGTGATCCAGCTCGGGAGTATCATCAGGTTCGCTCACCCAGTATTCTGCATGCTTGAGCGCGTGGCCAGTCACCACAGGCAAGCGAGGTTCATGGTTCCCGATGTAGAACCACCTTTTTTTCCACTCCCCATGGGAGTCAGTCAGATTATACTCAATATATGCGCCCGAGTTCCTGAGTTGGAACCCGGCGCCTCCAAAGACTTATGTCCTATGGACACTAGGCTGTGGCTTACAGCGAAACAGTTTCCTAAACAACTTGATACTCGGAGGAACTCCCATGTACACTTCGCAGAGGTGTACGAAAATCGACATATGCAGTACACCATTGGGGTTCAAATGGACAAGTTGGAGTTTGTAGAACTCGAGGATACCTCTGAAGAAGTCGGAGGTGGGCACCGCCAACCCCCTCTCCACAAAGTGCGCGAGCATCACTGTCTCGCCTGGATGCTCCTCAAATTGCCATGCATTGGGAAATGCGGGGTGCCACTCCAGAATTTCTTTCGGCTGAAGAAGCTTCGCATCGACTAGTGCTTGAAATGCCTCCTCCTTCATCACTGAATGTTGCTAGGTTGCCCCAGGCAGCGGCGGTGCAGTCTAGTTTGTCAGCTCCACCTTCGGCGCCGGCAGCACCAGCTCCTTCACCTTCTTGGATTTCGCCTTGCCTATCGCCAGAGCCTAGCCCCGGATCTTCTTGGGTTTCTTGCCCATCTTCTTAGTGCGCATCCGACAGACTCAACTTCAAGATAAAATGACACTCTCCCTCGGATCTCCCTCAAGGGACGACAATGGCGGTGGCGGCACTTACGGCGGCGCAAATGTGGAGCAGAAGAACAGGGGAGGCAGAAAAACAGATCTGATTACCGTATGGCATAAAACCAACCGAAAGGGTACCTTCCACTTTTATCTCCGCCAGCTCCGGTTTCCATGCATCAGTTGTGCAACGGATAGATTAATTGCAGATTAATCGCCTTTAACACTCAACGGCTACTCTTTTCAATGGACTGCTGACCACTTCAACGACAGAGATCACCCAAGTGCTCGGGGGCTGCGGGTACCGTACCCGTTGGTCAGTTTTTTCTTTTTTCCCAAGATCTCCAAGGGTAAAATGGACAAAAGCTGGTTTGACCCTAAGCCTGACTCTTCGACTCAACCTAAGGCTCGGGGGCTACTCCATATGGAGTGCGATTGACATCGCACTACCATATAAAATTACTCAGGACGGAAACAACTTGAAGGAGCAAAAAGAGTACCTTCCAGCCACGCGACAGTACTCGAGCACTTTAGTCTGCAACCTCTACGACTAGCTACTCGGATAGTGCCCGCAGTGCCCAAGACTGTGGCGCACAACTACAAAGTACTCGGGGACTTGTCAGGCATACACCCCAGGTCCACGACTAGGCCCTGGACAGCCCATCAAGGGACGTACTCGGACAAGATCAGAACAAGGATGGGCATATCCTACTCGGACTAGTCAAGTATGTTTATGGAAAACTACTCGGGCCATTACCGAGTAGAACTTTGTAATAGTACCCGACTAGGACTCAGACTTGTAACCCTGCCCTCCCGTGTATATAAGGGTGGGCAGGGACCCCCCTCAAAAGGACACAAGAACAACTCCAGTTCATCAAATACAAACCAACACACAGGACGTAGGGTATTACGCAATCTAGCAGCCCAAACCTGTCTAAATCGTGTTCCTTGCGTCACCATTGATTCCTTGATTCTCGACGACTCTTACCGCATAAAAGACCACCTAGGGTACCCCCTAGGCAGGTTGCCGGTCTAAAACACCGACACGCCACAGGATGAATCGTGAAGTGGGCACTCGAGCTCATGGACCAGGGCATCACCTACGCCCCCCATACAACCATCAAGTCCCAAGTGCTCGCCGATTTTGTTGCGGAATGGACGGAGATCCAGACGCCATCAGCGCCGGAGGAGCAGGAATACTGGATGATGTACTTCGACGGGTCATTGATGAAGGCTCGCGCCGGAGCAGGTCTAGTCTTCGTCTCTCCTCTCGATGTACGCATGAGGTACATGATTCGCCTCCATTTTCCTACATCTAACAATGTCACTGAATATGAGGCTCTCCTCAACGGGCTTCGCATCACCATCGAGTTGGGCATCCGGCGGCTGGACATCCGAGGCGACTCTCAGCTAGTCGTTGAACCAGTCATGAAGGAGTGGAGCTGCCACGACCACAAGATGGTGGCGTACTGCAATGAAGTCCGCAAGCTCGAAGACAAGTTCAACGGACTAGAGCTAAACCTTATTTCAAGGCGAATGCGGCATCCGGCCGAAAGCCCGTTCCCGACGGCATCTTCGTCAGCGACCAATACAAGCCCTCAATCCGTTACAAGGAGCTGGGAAGGGTCGGCGACACGCCACTTGCCCCGGACTCGGGCGCCGACCCAGGAGAGGTTGACAACGCACCACCTATCCTGGACTCGGACACCGACCCTGAAAAGGTCGGTGATTCTCCATCCAGCCTCGACCCAGAGGCCGATCCCTCCAACCCCGAAGTCATGGAGATCGACGCAAACTCGGTAGAGGGGCCCGACCCCCCGCCTGACTGGAGAGCCCCGTACCTCGACTAACTCATCCGCAAGACACTCCCGACGAACAAGATAGAGGCACGCAGGATTGCACGTCGCGCCAAATCCTTCGTCATCATCGACCAGGAGCTCTACAAGCGGAGCCACACCAGCATCCTCTAGCGCTGCATCCGGATCAAGCAGGGGAAGGCGCTGATATAGGACATCCACACCGGGGCCTGCGGCCACCACGCCGCGCCAAGAACCCTCATTGGGAACGCCTTCCGACAAGGCTTCTACTGGCCGACGGCAGTGGTCAACGCCACCCACGTGGTGCGCACCTGCGAGGGGTGCCAATTCTTCGCGCGCCAAACCCATCTGCCCGCACAGGCACTCCAAACCATCCCCATCACGTGGCCGTTTGCGGTTTAAGGACTGGACCTCATCGGACCCTTCAAGAAGGCGCCCGGGGGCTTCACCCACTTGCTTGTCGCCATTGACAAGTTCTCAAAGTGGATCAAGGTGCGGCCCGTCGCGCAGATCAAATCCGAGCAGGCGGTACAATTCTTCACTGACATCATCCATTGCTTTGGAGTACCCAACTCCATCATCACGGACAACGGCACGCAGTTCACCGGGAACAAGTTCCTCAAGTTCTGCGACGACCACCACATCCGAGTGGACTGGTCGGCCGTGGTGCATCTCCGCATGAACATGCAGGTTGAACGGGCCAATGGCATGATACTCCAGGGTCTCAAGACAAGGATTTTCGACCGCCTCAAAAAATTCGGCGACCGATGGGTCGCGGAGCTCCCCGCGGTCCTATGGAGTCTGAGGACAACCCCCAGTAGGGCAACCGGCCTCACCCCATTCTTCATGGTCTACGGGTCTGAGGCAATCCTCCCCACTGACCTGGAGTACGGGTCGCCGAGGGTCAAGGCGTACGATGAACCAGAGAACCAGGCATCGCTCGAGGACGCGCAGGACCAGCTCGACAAAGTGCGTGATGTGGCCCTGCTGCACTCGGCCAAGTACCAGCAGGCTTTACGGTGATACCACAGCTGCAAGGTACGAGGCCGAGCTTTCAACGTCGGTGACCTGGTGCTTCGTCTTGTCCAGGACAACAGAGGCCGGCACAAGCTGACCCCTCCATGGGAGGGTCCCTTCATCGTCGCGCAAGTACTGCGGCCAGTTACACACAAGCTAGCGACCCCCGACATGCAGATCTTCACCAATGCTTGGAACATAGAGCAACTAAGACGCTTCTACCCTTAGTTATTGTTTCCAAGCTTGTACATATATACTTTTGTAACTTGTTAATTCACGGAAAAGGATAGTTTTGAGTCAATTTCATTCGAGTTTCCTACCGAGCTTAGGGATATCCGACCCTGGCCCTGTCCCAGGGTCGCATATCCCTTGGGGGCTATCAGGGGCTCCGGCCCAAGTCACTTGACGTCTTCTCAAAACACCATTTCTTCGAGCCGATTCTCTTCCTAAATGTTTGGGCGTGAAAAGGAAAGTGTGCAAGAACGAAGCTCAGGCAAGACTGATTGAACTGCGAAATACCTACGCCCCAGCGGCTATGGTGCCTTCGCTCATCAGCGCTTGCTGACGCGCCCGACTCGCACTCTAAACTTTCCAAACCCAAAAAACAAGAAAGAGGATTGAAAACTTTTTTCAACAAGTTATAGAAAAGGCCTCTGCGGCCATCACAAAAGCAAGTTTAAAGTTGACTAACATATTTACATATTTTGAGGCATCTAAGCCCGATACAGCTAACTCATCCCCAGGTCCGCCGGCAGGATGACCTCATCCTCTAGAAGCTTCACCAAGGCCTCCACTGGGTTGAGCACCGACGCGTCAATCTTGTCCAGCTCGGCCTCGGAGTAGCCGGAGGCATACCCCCCGCTCATCCCGGCGAAGTTGATTCCAGAGTAGTGGGAGCCAAAGATGCCAAAGGCCCGCCTCACGCTGACGTGAAGCGCCTCCCGAGCAATCTCATGGGCCCGCCAGTACGCCCCAAGGACATGAGCCGCCAACGAACTCGTCCCCTGTCCCTGGACCACGCCAAGGCCATCGCAGACAACGCGGATCGTGTCCTGCAGGTTGCCATGCTCGGCGCGCTTTGCATCGAGGATCTCCCTCAGCTGGGCAAGTTCATCTGTGAGGTCCGTCCACAAAAGTCCAAGTCAGAAACCCTCGCAGCACCACAAAAGCAAAGAAACAAGAAGAGCCTTACCCTCAGATTGAGCCTTCAGCTCACGCTCCCGGTCGAGCCCCTGGGCCACGGCGGTCTGAAGCCCCTACACTCGCACATGGAGCTGACTGACCTCTGCCCCAAGCTCGGCTGCTATCTTCTCGGCCTCAGCCTTCCGGATCACCTCGGAGTCCCGCTCCTGCCAAGCCTTCTGCCGCTCGCGCTGGATACGCTCGACGGTCTTCTGAAGGGCCTCATAGTCACCCTCCAGCTATGCGAGCTCCTCGGCATCATGGTGGGCCTTCTCGATAGCAGTCTGGAACTCCTCAAGATCGAGGCGAGCCTTCTCGATGATGGCCTGGAACTTCTCCTCCGCCCACCGCGCGTCCTCCCGCGCCACCTGCTCATGCCTACGCAGGTCGGTGATGATCTGCTAAGCGGTGGCAACCTACACGATCAGCTCCCCGGTCTGCTGCCTCTCCGCGGAGAAGCGATCCCAGAGCCCCCGCTCGAGCCGGAGGAAATCGAATTTCCCCTGGCTGCATTCCTGGAGGGCCTACAAAACAAATTACGCTCAGCAACAGAGAAATGAGAGGAAAACAACGTACCTAGCCACCTGGGATGATCACACTGTCCAGCTCCCCCATCGCGGAAGACAGGGTAGTGCGAACATTTGCAAGGCCACCCTGCAATGCCTGCCACTTGCCCCACTCCTCGGCGTCATCCATCACGAAGAGGGGTCTCTGCGGGTCATCACGGGACCTCCAGTGAGGGTGGTCGCACCCCACACCTTAGGGACGGGGTTAACCATGGCAAGGCTGGAAGCCGCTCTGCTTGACCCCGGTGCCGCCGTCCCCGACGCCGCTGCTGGGGCAAGCGCCACTGCCCTTGAAGCTGCCAGCCTCGTCGACGACCCCGACCCATGCGCTGCCATATCTGTCGAAGTCACCGCGGCCGTCGTCGACGCCGACGTGCATCCCGCTCCATCCGCCTCCACCACCATCTTTGTCGTGGCTGCCGGAGCGAGCGTTCCCGTCCCCGCCGCCGCCGCGTGCTCCGTCGCGGCCGCTGGGGCAGGTGTCCCCGCCTACATCGCGGCCGCCGAGGCAGGCGTCCCTACCCGTATCGCCGCCGGCATCTCCGTCACGGCTGCTGGGGCAAGTGTCCCCACCTCTGCTGTCCCCATTACGGTCGTGGGGGCAGACTTTCCCTCTTCCGCCGCCGCCGCTATCTCCACCGTCGCCGCCGAAGCCGTAGGCTCCTCCTCCGCCTCATCGTCGAGGTGTATCACCTCGCCGGTCGGGGGGACCCCATGGGCATTGCCTTGTCCCGCAGGGTCGGCCACGGAGGCAAAAGGCGGAGCAGGGGCCAGCCCCATGCCCAGTTGTGACACCCCTCCTCCGGTTGCCGCCGCAGGGGCCGCCTCCACGATAGGCTCCGCAGTCTCCCCGGCGACACCACCGCTCGCTGCCGGCGGGGTCGCGGCTCGCCCCGTGGGGACGGACGACACCCGTAGCGCCTTCTTCGGCACCAGCGGCGGGACGAAGTCTCGAGGGGCGGCGCTGTAACACAACAACAACAACATCAAAGATGGCTCGATGTCGGGAAAACAACAAGGTGCACGAGGAAGTTCCACTTACACTCCCTCAGCGCGAGGGCAACGGGCGCGTTTCACCTCCGAGCTCGACGCTGACCCCGTGGCATCTGGTAGCGGCCGCTTGGTGCTACTTCTCTGCTCGCATGATGCAGGCAGAGGGTCGGGGTACGGCTCTATCGACTCACGAGGCGTGCCCCGCGCCGACCCATGGGGCGTGGCCCCAGAGCCCTGAAGTGTCGGGTCCTGGACAGGCGGTCCGCTCGGCTTGCCCCCCACGGCCGGTTGGGGGTGCTGCTCCCGGATAACGACCGGGGGGCCAGAATGTACTCCTCCTCCTTGTCCTCCTCCTCGTCCTCCTCCTCCTCCTCATCATCGTCGTCGTCGTCGTCGTCATTGTCGTCCGACATGACCTTGCCCCGCCGCCGCCGTTGGAGCTCCTTGGCAGCCTTCTTTTTATTCCTCGCCGTCTCTTTATCCTTGCGTCTCTTCTGCTTCTCAGCGAGGAGGCATTTTTGCTGCTGCCGCTCTGCATCCTCTGGCACTGGCAGGCGCAAGTCCATGACTTGGGTCATGTGGCCCTGCAGACACGAGAACTCTGTGTCAGAGCGACGAACTAAGAAATGCAGAAGAGAAGAATGAGAGCGCGAAGTCCTCACCAACTCAATGAAATTCTCGTCTAAGCGCACTGGAGGGTGATCGGGCATTGGGTAATTGGCGTCCTTGTCGTCCAGCGCCTCCCGAACTCACTGCCGGATCTCAGTGTCAGCAAGCGCGCCCGTCGCAAGGATGGTGCCCTCGGTCAGCGTGCCGGGAACCATCTCGGCGCGCTGCTGGCTCCCCTTCTTCTCGGTCCTCTGGTACAGGCTGACCGCGAAGAAGTACTTCCAGAGCGAGAAGTTGGGCTCGACGCCCAGGAACCCCTCGCACAGCGCGATGAACACCGTGATGTGTTGGATCCCATTGGGATTGAGATGCTGCAGCTCGAGCCCGTAGTAGTGCAGCAACCCACGGAAGAAGCGGCTCGGCGGGGTCGCGAACCCCCTCTCGTGGAAGTGCGTGAATGAGATGATGTAGCCGCTGCTTGGATTCGGCACATCTTCATCCTCGGGAAACTGCCACTCGTCCCTCGCGGTCCTCTCGCAGAGGAGGCCCTTCCTCATGAGGCCGTCGGTGCGTGAGGAACCGAAGCTCAAGCGCGACCATGAATCCATTGCCAAAGAGTGGGAGACTCGACGGTGAAGGGCGAGGGAGGCTGCTGCGCTAGGCGGAGGAAGGTGAACGGCAAGCAGGAAGATAAAGTGCGCGCAAGAAGGCAAAAAGATTCGAGACCAGGTGCGGGCGGAACCGGCGAGGCAGACCCCCTGTCTTATAGGCGGGCGCATGGGAAGCGAAAAGGGCGGTCTCACCGCAGTTAATGCAGCTCCAGGTACACCCCGTCACGCCCGCCTTTTCGGAATCCGTGCGCACGATCTGCTGCAGGAAAACATCCCCGTCTCCCTTGTTTCGTGGGCTGGCATCTTCCACCACTTCGCTTCCCAGAGGACACACGCACACGACCTCCTCCACGTCTGGCCCAAGGCCCACCAATAGGTAAAAAAGGGATACGCGGCTGAAAATGCGAGGGTTTTACCTGTGTGCCATTATGAAAGTTGGGTCTAACCTCCATACCCCTAAAAAGTTCGTCGACACCTGTATGCCCAAGTGCATCTTGGTTTGTCCCTCCATGCCATTCCGTCCCTATTCCGTTCGGTTTTGACCGTTTGAGAGCTCTTACAAGCGGGCCCCGGGCATCGAAAATGTCCAGTGTACCCTTAGTCTCTAAGGGAGGCATATGCGCGGAGGCCGTATTGACGAATTTTGACCGGCATCTCTCACTCTCCTCCCACTCTCAGCACATTTGAGTCAAACAACTAAGTTCAACCTGAAACCGAACATCCTGGCGGCCCTCGCCGACGTGCCCCCATCCGACAAGCTCATCTTCATCCTGGCGGGCCAGTCCAACATGGCCGGCCGCGGCGGAGTCGTCGCCAACCGCTGGGACGGCGTCGTCCCCTCCGACTGCGCGCCCTCCCCCGCCGTCCTCCGCCTCTCCCCGGACCTCCGCTGGGAGCAGGCGCGCGAGCCGCTCCACCAGGGCATCGACGCCTCCAACAACCACGCCGTCGGGGTGGGGCCCAGGATGCCGTTCGCCAACGTGCTGCTCCGCTCCGGCCGCGCGGGGGCACCCGTCGTCGCCCTCGTGCCCTGCGCCGTCGGAGGCACACGGATGGCCGACTGGGCCAGGGGCACCGACCTCTACGCCCAGATGCTGCGCCGGGCGCGCGTCGCCCTCGAGACCGGCGGCCGGATCGGGGCCCTGCTCTGGTACCAGGGGGAGAGCGACACCGTGAGGTGGTCCGACGCCAACGAGTACGGGCGCAGGATGGGGATGTTCGTCCGAGACATCCGCGCAGATCTCGGCATCCCGCACCTCCTAGTCATCCAGGTACCTACCTTTGCTTGTCGCTTGGGCATGGTTGTTGCTACCTACACTCAACTGGTAAGCAAAGCAAAGCAATTCATTTCAGGTTGGGTTAGCATCGGGCCTCGGACACTACACTCAGCTGGTAAGGGACGTGGCACCGAGGCAAACAACTAAGTTCAACAGACCTCCTTTGCCTAAGGGCATTTGAGTCCATTCTCAGCGCAGTTAACGACCGTTAGCACAAAATAGGGATGGAATGGCATGGAGGGACAAACCAAGATGCACTTGGGCATACAGGTGTCGACGAACTTTTTAGGGGTATGGAGGTTAGACCAACTTTCATAATGGCACACAGGTAAAACCCTCTGAAAATGCCCCTACGACCCATTACGGTCCAGGGGTTCGAAGGCTGGCCCACTACGGGTTCGACAGCCGCCCCAGGATCCCCCGAGCGAGGGGTGAGAAGCGACGGGTCCACTAGCGGACATCACCCGGGCAAGCGACAGCCTAGGGCGTCCCAACCTCACAGTCGAGTCCGGACCGGCACCAAAGTTCATGGTTTTTCCCCGAAGAAAGGCAACGAGCCCCCGGATCCGATCGAACAGACTTGGGAACTATATGAACTGGCTGGCCGGAATCTGGGGTACGCCACTAGCTTGGCCTAAGCCGGACCCTCCCGAACGGGGACCGGGACCCCACTCGAATCGACCCATTCGCAGCTCTACGAGCACCACGGTTCGTCCGCGCGAGGATAGCGTGGCACGGCTCACCCCCTCCATCTCAGCGAACAGACGCTTAAGGGGTAACGATCAAAAGTCGATCTAGTCTCCTGACCGGTCTCCCGCAATGCGTGGGGGCTCAGGGGCTAGCATCGCAACTAATGACCGCGCGTGTTGTCGCGATTTGAGGTCTCGAGGCGGGAGTGCCCTACGAAACAATAAGAAATCCACCCTTACCAAGTCATCCGCAGGACATCTCACCTGATCAATCTCCCCAGCCAAGCCGAGCAAACAACACTCCCTATCCCTGATTAACTACAGCTCGCATGGAGAGTAGAGATCCCCGATGAATGACGAAGGCAGCCTCTAGAGGAGCATCCTCGCTCCAACACAGGCTTGGGGGCTACTGTTGGGGAGAAATATTAATGACCTCCTAATGCCCCTTAAAACAACAATCATGAAGGCCCAAGCCCACCTGCGGTAATGATGATTACCGCCGACCCAGCATGGGCAGGGACATCCTGCTTCGTCTCGCCTGACCCAGGGCCTGGGGTCGGACACTCCCGACCCCTCGATGGCGAAACTCCGCCTCGCCTGACCCACGATCCCAGGGTCGGGTGCGCCTGACCCCTCGCCGCAAGGCTCCGCCTCGCCCAACCCTAGGCGTAGGGGTCGGACTCATCCGAGCCCACAAGACAAAGGTCCGCCTCGGTCGCAGGCCGGCAGACGAGGGCACGGATCTCGTGGGCCCCCCACCGATCTCGCCATAAATGCGCCGCGGCTCTAGCGCGCAGAAAGGCGCCCGCACCCCTCGACGTGACGTGACTTGGGGACTTGGTCCTTCTCCTTGTATTTTATTTTACTTAGCTTATCTCTTTTACTTCTTCAAGACACCCGATCTCACCTGTAACCCTAAACTCTCCTTGCGCTATAAAAGGAGAACCAGGGGCCCCGAGATAGGGGACTCTCAAGCAACAGAACGCACGCACACACACCTCATGAGCATCAGTGCACACCCAAGAGACTTGGGACCGGCTCCCTCTCCCGCCCCTTTGTACCCCTACTACAAACCTTGCATGAGTAACACGAGCAGCTCTTGATACTGGACGTAGGGATTTCCTTGCCCGAACCAGTCTAACCCCGTGTCTTTCCACCATCTGAAGCCTTACGCGCATAAAAGAAATTTACTAGCCATAGTCTTGATCCGCTAATCTTGACAACGACACTTCTCCATCCAATGCATATGGTAGTTCAAGATGAAGTTCCCATAGCTAGACGGAAGAGATAAAAGAATGAAATCAGTGGCCAACTCTTGGCCCAATGGGAAGCCTAGCTTCTCCAACCGTTGAGTGTAACCAAGCATCTTGATTACGTGTGGTCCTACTGCTGCGCCTTCTGCTAGCTTGCTCTCCACAAAGGCTTTAGACACATTGAACCTTTCAGTCCTGGCTTGTGACTGGAACATGTCTCTAAGCACCACGATCATATCGTGCAGCTCATGGTTTGTTTCGAATTGCATTTGCAGCTCGGATTCCATGCAAGCAAGCAGAAGGCAGCTTACTTCGAGGTTAGCATCATATGCTTTCTTGTAAGCATTCTTTACAGCAGCAGGTGCATCATTAGCAGGTTCTTCTAGTAATGGGGTGTCTAGAACATCTTCCTTTTTCTCAGCCCTGAGAATAATTTTCTGGTTACGGATCCAATCCGAGTAGTTTTTTCCATTCAATTTGTCCTTCTCAAGGACCGAACGCAAACCAAACGGTGTGGTGTTGCTAGGTGCCATCTACAACAAAATAATAATGCAAAATACTAAGACAAAAGTAACCATGATAGAGCAAATCATATTAAACTATTTAACAGAATCTACTCCCACTAAAATCAATATCCCTCCATTGATACTTAGTGATTCAGAATCCACAACTAACAAGTCTACTAGTGAGCTTTAGCATCACCGCTAGCAGGCAAGGTAGATCGGTAAGCAACTTCTTGCTAATCATATCACATATGACTCCTGTTGTTGGGTGACATCTCCATATCTCGGCACCTAACCTTTATGTCCCAAGGTCCTTAATCATTAAGATGACCTTGTTAAGCAAATCAACTTTTATGCGTGTAAGTATCTGATACAAACCCGTCTAGTCAAGAAAAACTAGTGGCACCCTAATTTCATAGACCCACCACCAATTGTACAAGACATGGGATGGTGCAAGTTTGAGTTGGGAGGGCATACTAACTTAAAATTTGTGAGGGATCATTCTACTTCTAACATCACATCATGTAGGAGTAAAACAAAACATAATAGCATGCACACAGTTGTGACACAGTATGGCCCGATTTCTATTGGCGATCTCCATCTCCATAGAGCCTGTTCACCATGACGATCTCCATCTCCATGATCCATCTGTGCCATCCTTCCAGTGATGAGTCCTCCAACAACTAGTATACGCTATTACATCTAATAGCTAGTAAAGAAGATTACAGAGTTGCTTGTATCATCACAGATTGGCACGCAAGCCATTAAATACATTAAGGTCACAATACATATGGCTCCAGTCGTATTGCCGTACGCATGACACGCATGTCACGAATCAGTTACACACATGCATCACATACACAGGGGCCATACCGATCACAAAATCCTGCAAAACAGAGTTAGGCATTCCTAATGTCCAAACTTAAAAGGCCCAAAACTCCATCTTCCAAGGAAATCTAATTTCACCAAAAATGGCAAAGCCATTGAATTTCATGTGTAACTTTTTCTTTAGATCAATTTTCATATAAAATTCACCTCGATCCTAGATCGTACCGAAAAGTTACGGCCGTTTTATTTAAACACATGATCTCGGTGAATAATCCAATCCAGTAGTTGATCTAATTGACTCTTGCACATCATATGCGTCTAGCATACGAACCTAGGTTTTGATTCGACTAATCACATTGATCTTCGCTCGCTGCAACTGGCATTACGTGTAGTACTTAACTCCGATGTCCGACCGGTAGGAGTATGTCGTTACACGACCATTGTAGTAAGAACACGAAGCCAGGTCATAGATCAATCTGAAAAACCACATATCTCCATATGCACACATCCCGAAACCCATAACAAAATAGCTACAACTCTGATACCACTGTTGGGATATGAGATAGGCTACGCTACCGCAAAATAAAATTTTTCTACCACGTAAACCAGGAATAACTGCTGTTATAGATCGCGGGATTACCACTCGATGCACAGGTGTGGGAGTTGTAGAAACGTGTCAGGGCAGCAAAGTTGATCACACGTCGACGCAGTGTAGTCGAACACGTCGACGTGAAGTAGCTCCTTAGCAGCTCGTCCACGTGCAGCGACGCCCTCCTTGTGCCACGGCTCGTCAGGCTCGTTAGGTTCCTCGTCGGAGCTCTTGTGCGGTGGCTTGTCCAAGTGCTGCAGATGCAACACCTCCAAGGTATCCACACGTGCGGGCAGGAAGCGTTGCAAGTTGGATTGCTAGGTTCGTGACTTGCAACAAAGGCAAGGACGTGGAAGGGGGTGCGGCTGTGGTTCGGCCAAAAAGGTTAAACCCTAGGGCACCCCCACCCCTCAATATATAGGGGTTCTTAACATGCCTCTTGGTCCAAGGCCCATTAGTACTTCTAAACCTGGTCTAATTCAGATCATATCTGAATTAGGCTTCCAACCCTTTAAGTCTGTGACCCTATAGGTTCGTTTACGTATAGACATGGCCCGAGTACTCCTACTCGGCCAATAGTTAGTAGCGGCCTCTAGCAAGACATGCTAACTCCTATACGCACACGAAGATCATAGCAGACGAACCATGACAATATCATATACATGCTATTCCCTTTGTCTCACGATATTTGGTCTAGCTCCAAGCCGACCACCCTTTCTCAATGCTGAGATTCGGAATCCCTTTCTAGGTTAATTATTAACCGCACATAGCATGGCCATGCATTTCCAGACCCAATCACTCGAAGGGCCAAGAGATATCTCTCAAATAGAGAGGGGCAAATTCTATCTTGACTGACCATGCCTCACAACATGCTTCTTGACAAACCTGAATGCTACCTTTATAACTACCCAGTTACGGTGTAGCGTTTGCTAGCCCCTAAGTAAGTCGATCCACATCTTGAGTACATGCGACAATCTCAGGTCTAAGGACAAAGCGTACACATTGTGTAAAGAGTGAACTATGTAACTCGCGTTGGGTCAGTCCTAGCACATGTCTCTACATGTGCCCATATTATTAGTTTGACATCTCCATGTCTATGACTTATGAAACATAGTCATAAACTAATACATGTGCTAGTCTAATATTCATGTGTGTCATGAACTCCGACTAGGGACAACTTTTAGAATAACCATACAAGTAAAGAGTTTCACAGACAATTCACATAATTGCAAATCAATTCTAGTAGCCTTTAATGGATATTCAAGGAACACAATATAAAACATGGATACAATGGAGTATCATCATCTCTATGATTGCCTCTAGGGCATACCTTCAATATAACCACTTCTCTTTCCAGGCACCATGGGACGGCGGAGTCTCATACTCCAGATACACATCGGAATCCCTCAGCTGAAATCCCACACCTCCGAGTACTGCCATTCTATCTTGACTAGGCTGGGGCTTGCAGCAGAAAAGCTTGTGAAACAATTGAAAATGGGGCTGTATCCCCAAATATGCTTCACCGAGATGCACAAACATTGCAATGTGCAATATCCCATTGGGATTCAGATGAACAAGGTGAATGTCGTAAAAACTGAGAATACCTCTGAAGAACTCTAACGAAGGAACAATAAGTCCTCTCTCCACAAAATGAGCCCAAATCACTGTCTCTTTCGGATAGGCCTCAAAGTTCCATGCATTGGCATAGGTGCACCTCCAATTCATGATGGCCTCCTCCTGTAGCAATTTTGCATCCACCAACTCTTGGATTGCTTCCCTCTTCATGGTGGACATCTTTCAAGCAGATGCTTGATTTGGTGGAGCGGTCTACTCGGTAGGCCCACATTTGGGTGGAGGGAGCTGTGGCTCCTTCCCCTTCTTGGAATCTTTCATCGATTCTTCTGCGGCTTTTCCCTTTGACTTGTTGGTCTTCTTCCCCATCTGCTTCACATGCATCACCCTGGGGTGCGTAAGGGGAGGAAGAGAAAGCTACTATGACACTTAGGGTCTCTTACTTCGGCCGATGGTGGTGGCGGCGGTGCAAGTGGCGGCGTTAGGGTTTTTCAAGATGGAGAATATCAGAGGATACCGGCCTTATCTTTTATAACAGTGCAATGGATCTAAAACGGCTCCGAGGTTCTGGGAATGCAGCCGGTAATTTTTCAACGGTCTAATATTCTCAAGATTTATCGTGAGATTGAAGTCCAACGGTCATGTTGATCATGGTTGACCCCTTCATTGCTTGGACGTAGTCGATCAAGTGCTGGGGGGCTGCATAAACCTCACCCGTTGGACAAAATTTTCTTTTTCTTCAGGGATGAAGGAATTAAGGAAAGATGAAGCAAATTCAGTTTGACCCTTAGCCTGATTCTTCAATTCAACCTAAGGCTCGGGGGCTACTCCACATGGAGTGCGATTTTCATCGCACCTCCATATAAAGACTTTAAGACAAACTACTCAAAACCAACGTTAGAATGGGGCAGGAGTATCTTCCAGCCGCATGACAGTATCCGGGTACTCGAAGACTAGCCATGATAGAAGTACTCAATGAGCACCAAAGACTAGTCGAGCAATGTCTGTTGAGTACTCGAAACTGTTTCATTTGACTACAAAGTACTCAGGGGCTTGTCGACCATACATCCCTGGGCCCACCAGAAGATCTGTACGAACCCACTCAAGGGGATGTACTCGAGACATATCAGGACATGAAGACTACACTACAGGGCAACGTAGGCTACATGAAACTCCTAAAGCACTAGTCGGAATACAAGGAAACTACTCTTCCAAGTTAGAGTAGGACTCTATAGTCGTATCTGACTAGTGCTCTTGTACCAAAGAACTACCCTATAACCCTGCTTCCCTGATATATAAGGGCGGGCAGGGACCCCCTCAAAACAAGTTCAATCGAATACAAGCATACAACACACATGATGTAGGGTATTACGTGATCTAGTGGCCTTAACCTGTCTAAATCATGTTCCTGCGTCACCATCAACTCCTTGATTTTGGCGACACCCACCAACCAAAACACTACCTCAAGTACTCCCTTGATAGGTTGCTAGGTATAAAACACCGACTCCCCCCCCCAAATAAGTTCAATCAATACAACACAACCAACACACAGGATGTAGGGTATTACGTGACATAAGCGGCCAGAACCTGGTTAAATTGTGTGTTCAAGTTCACCATTGATTTCCTGATCTCGGCGAGCCCCACGCATAAAACACTACCTCGAGTACCCCCTCGGTAGGTTGCCAGGTGTAAACACCAACACCGTTCGGATATTAAGATTTTCCTATTAGGGTTAGTCCACATATACAATTGAGTTCTATGATAGTATTAACTTTAAGGTTCATCAATCAAACTCGACACCATGTCTAATTTGATTGAAGAAGACATTTTAACCTAAGCACCATGCTTAATTTAAAAGGCCTCAATGCACATTACGAAACATACATTCAAACCATAGCATATGAGCATAGATAAAGGAAGCATGTACGCATAATCAGGCTATATTCAAAGGGAGATAAACATGAGTATAAGATTGGTGAACTTCAGGCTACCTCCCGGAAGGGTTTTGTTTAAAGTCAAAAGTAGGACATACCTGAAGGTACTTACCATGGCATTTGGGTGATGAAGAATTTTGAATCACCGTCATGGTAACTCCCTTTTTTTATTATTATTATTATTTTAGTAAAGTCAAATGCAAGAACTAACACCATTCCTAAACCAGGATAAGATTTGGCACAAAAGGAACTTGGGATATGTCACACCCTAAAATTTTGGAATTTCATAATGTGATTAGAAAGAACAATTAAACAATAATTTTCTTATAATTTTAACATTTTCCCAACATTTATTTTCTCGATAGGAAATTTGGTGTTTTTTTGAATTAAATATAATGGTTGTATGTGTGTGTTGCATTCATGCTGATGCATCTTGGTATTTTATGAGTGCAAAGGTTTTAATATGTATTTAGATGTTGATTAGGTTCGTCTAAGAATTTTTCCAGATTTTTCTAGTATTTATTCTCATTTTCCTAGAGCAAAATATTTTCACTAGAATGCTCTAAAATATTTTTCATGAGCTCCAAGTAAGTTATCTGGATTCCTCATGTTCAGAAGTATTTTTGAGATTTTTAGAAGTATTGTCATTATTTAGTCAAATTATCTAGATTTTTCTGGATTTTTCTTTCACGAGAAATTATGTTTGAAAATAATCTAATCCTATCCTTTCGGGTCAAGCCTGCACCCACGAACCTGACCCATAGGCCATCTCTCTCTTTCCGCGCCCCTATAAAATGCGCCGCCCTTCCCCGCACGCACTGCACCGCCGTTTGGAGCTCCGCCAGCTGCGAGTCATCTACCTGCAGCCCACATTCCGACTCGCCGCCCAAGGTCACCACTGGAGCTAACCAGCACTACTAGGAGCGTCACGAGGTCGAGCCGAGTGCAACTAGCCTATTCCCTCACTCGCCAATCCTCCGGAGCACCGCTGCCGCGCTATAGCCGAGCTGGTCGCCGTTCGCCGTGCTCCGCTGATTCCGACCGTCCTCCTCCACTTCCGCTGCCCGTGAGGCCTCCCGTGAGCTCACCTCAACCTCCTCTTCCAATCTCCATCCTCGCCGTGGTCCCCAGGTCACCGGAGCGCCGGCCATTGGAGTGCCAGAACCTGTGTCCACCATGGCAAAAGCTCTGGAGCTTTTGCAAAGAGCCCCTTGAGCTAATCTGTAATTTCTAGTCAATTCTTTGTGTCTTGGTATAGTTGCAGAGAAGCCCCTAAATAGATTAGATCCTCTCAACCTAACCCAAGCTGTGATCTTTTTCAAATCTAACCCTACACTTTTTCATATTCATGAGCACTGTTCAATGTGTCATGGGAATCTTCCTTGCTAGCTCCTGTCGTCTAAGGTGAATCACGATTAGGTCCTTAGAACCTTCTGTAATCCATATATTACATGTTTTAGCTCCGTTTAACCTCATTCTTGTTGCGTTAGATTCATATCAACTTAAATTACGCGTTAGATTCTTTGTTTTGTAATTTATTCAAAATATTATTATGATTAAGTACTTATATACTTGCTTTTCTAACTAAAATCTAATTAGAGTTCAGCCTTGTATTTTCATAACTAATGTAAATTTGGTTAATGCTTATTTAAACAACTCTTCCAACTAAAAGCTAATTAGAGATATACCTTAGCTTTTCATAAATTACAATTAAGTTGATTAATGTTTATCTAATTTATTTTATAAATAAAAGCTATGTAGGTTATATCTTGAGTTTTCATAATTAAATGTTAAATTCACTAATATGAATATAAATGTGTTTTTAAATTAAATTTGGTTAGTTCAACACGAATCACAAAGCTTTGTGCTTAGATGTTCTCACCTAAGTTATTTTCTGAATAAATTTAATTTGTACAATTTATACATACACATTTACAAATAAAATTTGATTAAGTTTTATTGCGGCTTTTTAGATATTAATATAATTTGAGTTAATTCTAACATAAGGTGTTTCTATGAAATAACTTTTACACATGATTTTCTTGAGTTAAAATATATCTAGCACATAGTGTTTTGTTGTTTGATAATAATATCTCGTTAGCTTTGTCTTTTCAACCATAGTTCCATTTTAAGTGTTTCTTGCATCCTCACGATCTTAGAATCAAGCCCTATCCTTTAGTATGTGCTTTTAAAGCTTTTCTTTTTATTTTAGTGTATTGTTCTTAGTTGTACTTGTTTGTTTGCTTGTATGTTTATGCCGGTGATTGGTTCGAGTAGAAAGATTGTTGTTCGAAAGCTTTGCAAATTAAGAGTTTCAAGAGAGAGAGAGAGAGAGAGAGAGAGTTGAAGAGCAGTAAGAGCAGCTATTCTTTGGAGAAAGGCAAGTGTCCCTAACCATCCTTCTAACTATGCTTATTTGCAAGATCACCATGTCATAATTGGAACATGGAGAACCACCCAGGAAAATAGTGCAACCACAAGAACTACATGGCTCTAGTCTTGGTTTATTAATTAGAAACTCTAGTTTGTGGTAGCTTTACCTGAAAGGGGTAAGAGGGGGAGATAGTATTTGGTGTATACCCCGGTCCTCAAACTAATCTACTCTATGGTAGCTTCGTAGTTTGAGAGAGGTTTATGCATTGCGTTGATCATGAAACCTTAGCGAGCTATCCTTACTAGGGAATCTTTCTAAAGACCTCGTAGCGTACCTATGCAGTCACACCTCCGTAGTGTCATAAGTGCCTACTTTTGCACAGCATGGTTGGGTCCAAAGTTCTTTTGAACTTTTACACGACTTGTGGTCAAAGTGTACAACCTATGCAGAGTGTAAAACTGATATATCAGCCGTGCTCACAGTCAAGAGTGGCCTCGACCCTCACATGATTAATAAACTTGAAGATGGACTTAAATCATTATTCTGGTTATTTCTTGTGGCCTTGCTAAGTACCAACCATAAGTGTACTCACCCTTGCTTACTACTGCTTAGAAGAGGAAGGTGTGTGCAGTTTTATGAAGATGATGCTGAGTCGATGGCCTGTGAAGTTTGTAGCCTTCATTTTCATGATTATGCTGTACATCTCTGATAGAATCATAAGCCTTTATTAATATTCCTTTACGTGATACTGTTACTGTTATTCACTAATGATGTCACTATATGTATGAAACTTAATCCTAGCATACATATAGAACCGGGTGTGATAGGATATTCACATACCTCCCTCACACTTGGAGTTTGGATTGCTGGGAAACACAACTCAAGTGTGTAGTGTTGAAGCTTCCATTCGAAATTGTTCCCTCATCAAAACTTACCAAGGTGTTGTAGTCGATGTAGCTCCCATGTTCTTAGGCATCACCTATCCATCATTCTTTTTAATCTCCACCTGAAATGGTCAGCGACCAAAAATACCCGAAGGGGAGTTTATCCTAAAGACATGCTCTTTCTTTTATTGAAGGTAAATTCTATGATAATCCGAGCTATCTCCAGGCAGTGCTTGTTTATCATCAAAATCTCGACCATGGGAACATCCTCTTGCAGCTATCATTGGTGATGTGTTCCCCTCTCACCACCAATTGTTAATGTGTCATTGAAGCTTTAGCTACAAGGTTAGTGCCATAGTGCATCCATGAAATTTGCAATGCTTATGGTAGACATATGCATCTACAACCAACCTTCTAAACATTTTGCAAAAGAGGACCTTAAGGTGGTTGTAGCCCTCAAATGCATTCCCGGTGCAAAGCATGGCTGACTCTAGAGAGGCGTTAAATCAGCATGGTTCTTGTGGTGTTTCAAGAATGAAGCTCCCATGCTCATATATGAAACCTTTTCCTTTCAGACTCCTAAGTCAGTGCCTCATTAAATTCCATGGCCCATGTGTTCTCCATCTCAAGAGATTCTTTGTGGAAGATCAATGTCGATTGCAGATCATGGTCAAAAACAACATAGTACGGGCCAGCAGGAAGAGGCTCAAACTCAATCAAGGGTGATGATGATCGTTCGTCTTCACAAAGGTGAAGGGTCTCTTCTAAGTCGTACTCTTTGGGGGTAGAAGGTTCTAAACCCTCAAATAAAGCTGGCTCGGATAATACGAATGGAGATACACGCATTACCTGCTCAAACGGGTTTTGCTTGGGATGAGGCTTTTGTTAATGGTCCTTATGTGCTAGATCCGACCGTCAACGTACTCAACGATTAAAGGAAAAACTAACATTTCTCGCATATTTCATTATAATAACCCCACTCCATATGTATTGGCAAATAAGTGATTCCAGGGACACAAGACTTCATAAGGAGAGAAACATGCACAAGTGCCTGAGAAACACACTGAAGAACACTCTACACGAAGCACGAATATCAAAGGGCCCACATGTTAGGGCAAATCAACCTAATTCATCAGGATACAAAAGGGACAGCACCAAGGGCCACAGGACGGCCTACCATGCTAAGGCGGTCGCGAGGCAGCACCAACTAGGGTTGGCAGAACCAGTGGTTCGGCTGAACCATGGCGGTGGCCCCTCGGTCTTATCTTCCATGTGGTGCTCTTTGGTGGACTCCCCAAGGTAGTGGCGAGGGATTCCTTGGAATATTTGCCTGGGAACCGCCCTCTACCAGCTATAAGAAGAGGAGGAGACCCCCCTCACAACACACACCACACTTGAAGCCTCTCTCCCTCTCTCTCTAAGCTAGACTTGTAATCCTTAGGCTAGTGGAGCTAGGGTAGACCTACTCTCTTGTAGTGCTAAGCTATCCTCCAGGTTATTATGGGATGCAACCTTCGGCCTTGGGTATGGCTTTGTAGTCAACTTATCAGTACCTTATTCATAATATAGAGTATAGTTCCTATGCCCTATGGTATATCATGCCATGTCTTGCTTTATCGCAAGTTATGCAATGTATGTGGTTAGGCTAGTTCATCTAAGTTATAACATCAGTTCGTTGTGCCTTTGGCTTGCTCTAGCTTGGTGCTTGTCAATATGAAGGGTCGGAGTCCTAGGGGAGCTAGGGTAGTTATCATGTATACGAGCGTGGTGCTCGGGTACGGAGCAACCTTCAGATATGTATGTGCCCCATGGTCTATAGGGGTAGACAGCAGGTGGTGACAGCCCTGCCGTCCTTGTATTCCCCCATTTTTGGGTATGGCATAGGAGTTCTGAAAGATACCTTGTCTTGGAGGACCAGGGCTGGGTATTCTCCTTGTAATGTTGTATGCTTAGAGCTAAGTCCCAACCATGTATTTGTATGACCCTTGCTAGTATGAATAGGAACCACTAGGACCCCCGAATGCCTTGCTCCCACTAATCTTAGGCTTATTCGTTTATTCTTTATTCATGAGATTGGCTTGTGTGTGTGTGTGTCACACTACCCATATATCTTTATCATGGTTTATCCTGTTTGAACTATGGTTTATAACTTAAGCATATTGTCATGGATATGTATTTGATATACTCTTTTATACCAATGCCATCCTTTGGGAAAATATAAATAACGATACCCTGAATACTTCCAGGTAAAATGCTACAACGGTATATCCGTGCGCTTGCGAATTTGTTCATAACGTTAAGAAACACTAACAGCTTCGCCATAGGATTATCTAAGCAAGAGGTAGTGGTGACAGAAGTGGTTTCCCTAAACTTTTCATCTAGGCTTCCTTGAGATGCACCTTCCCTAAGAATCTTTTCTAATGGGTATCCTAGGAAAAGATGAAAGTCGCTGTTATGATATGTATGGAAATCTAAGTGCACCTCGATTTCGTATATGATGATTGGCACGACCCGCACGATCCCCCAACATTCAAAGAAGAGTTCCCCCTAGTGAGAAGGGTCCGACCTCGCATCATCCCTCCTTAGATTGTTCTTTTTGCAACCGAATCCGTCATCCCAGCACCATCTGCTCCTAGCGCTATGGTTGAGAAGACTCTTCGTGAGATCTCCATTACCTCCACCGACAACGTGGCCACTAGTCCCGCTGTCAACCCTTCTCGAGAGAGAAAAACATAGTGGTTCTACAAGGACAATGAAGCTATCAACATGTGGGACAAATGTTCCATCGTGTTCCTCGTCAAGTTCTTCCCGTTGGGCAAAAACAAATACCCTTTGTGGGAAGATTATCAGCTTCTAGCAGTCAAGCATGGAAACAATCCCAGAGGCGTAGGAGAGGCTGCAAGAGTACATCCTTGCCTGCCCACGCCACGGGATGGATGAATGGCTCATCCTCCAAAGCTTCTACAACAGGCTAACCATGATAGCATGAGCCCACCTCGACGATGCTACTGGAGGAGCCTTCCTAAACCTCACAAGTGATGGCTCTGGTCGAGAAGATGGTCTCCAACCAAGGGTAGAGTGAAGAATGACTCCAACCTCGTACGCGGGGCATGCACACCATTGAAGAAACGGACATGTTGGCCGCTAAGCTAGACCTCCTGCTCAAGCGCATGGATGAACGGAAGAAGCCCAAGGAACTTATGCTCAAGCCCATCCAAGCCTTGGACTCGCACCTCACTTGCAAGGTCTATGGAAACAATGGACACTCAGGAAATGACTGCCCCAAGACCCGTGAAGCAGTCTCCTACATGAACCATAACAACAATGGGTACCGTCCACAAGGAGGCCAAGGGTGGAACCAGTCGCGCCCACCATACCATTCAATCCAACCTTCGTTAAAAGATCTTGTTTTTGACTAAGCAAAGATAATGAATCTCTTTCTAAAAAGCTTGCTGCCAATGATAAAATCCTGAAAAGTATTTGTGGCGGATCCACTTCGGATCTACTTGGTTAAACATGATTTAGCCGCCTAATACGCGACCCTCATGCCTAAGCCGAGTAAACACGAAGTGCCGTCGGATTTCTTCCGATTTAACCACTTGAACAGGACCATTTTAGCAGACCCACACGAAGGTGAGCGATTCCAGAGAATACAACAAGTCCACCGAGTTAACAACTTAACCACTTAGTTTGGTTATGAAATAAACATCAGAGTTTTACAAGGTTTCAAGAAAAACAACAAAAGGTAAAACCACTAGCGGAAGCAAAATGTCGGGGTCGGACGTCCCTGGTGAGGCCAGCCGGAACATCACTGATCCCTCTCCTCGCCGTCCGAGGAGAAATCCTACTCAACCGTCCAACCCGGAGGGAGCTGGGACGGCCAAGTGCCAGCGGGAGAAGGGTCGGGAGCAGCAACTTCACCTGAAAAATAGGAGCCACAACAAGGCTGAGCTACTAAGCTCAACAAAACTACTCCACACTTCTAGACATGCAAGGCTTTTTAGCTGAAGGTTTTGTTTGCCAAAAGCACTAAATAAAACCCTATTTTCAAGTTTTAGCTCCGGTTCTAAGTTCATTATCCGGTCTAAGTTTGCAACTATTCTAAACAATCACAGAATCAACCAAGGTATGTATATATATCAACAAAACCATGTCATCATCAGATTCCTCATTTACTCAGGGTGACATAGCGATCAAGCAGTCTCAAACTGTGAGAGGCAGACGAATCAATTCGAGTTCTTTAACCATGCATGGTGAACCTAACCTCACGACATCCGCGCACCCGGAGGTCGCTTCCTGTGTCGGCCTTCCCCATCAATCCCCTAACCCGTGTCGGGCCCATTTCCTTTGGTGCAAGGTTCCACAGACCCGGCCTCTGCCGTTCTGTGACCACGCATGCCACCACGTGTGACATCCAGCAGGGGAAACTCCGTTCCAAGAACAATGGGGCGACCGCTCACGTTTAGGTTCAATCCGGTACTAGGCTTCCTCATCCCATACTAAGTATGAGGTTAGTACTTTCAAACACTTGATCACGAACACCACCACTGTCGGGCCTTAGTCAAGTTTCATAGATAGACGGGGCGATCAACCGGCCACCAAAGAGTTACCCAAACCCTGCCCCGTCCATCGTCCTTACAGTTGTAACAGAAGGGTAGACAACCAACTCCTACAACTCGCGAGTGACAGGAAATCACTCGACTTTTACCGCTTCCTATTTAAGCAAGCAGCTACTCGGTCCAACAGCTAGTGTTCAGATCAGGGAAGCTACGATATGCGTCTAGGGTTCCAAACAACTCCTATACGTAAATGCACAAGCATGTTAAAGAAGACATGCGCAAGTTTGGTAAAACAACACAGGGTTTTCATGCAACCGGGGCTTGCCTTCGAGCAAGGAGGAAGAGAACTGCTCGAGATCAGGGGTGGCTTCGGCTTCAGAGGGTAGGAGCTCAGCTACACCGTCATCTTCTGGCACCGGGTGCAGCTCGTAGAAGTCGTCGGCGAGGCGCAGCTCTACACGAATGCAATGCATTAGTTAGCATAGACGGTTATTTCAACAGCAACACTTGCAAGTCTGAGCCCAGAAACTCGCGACAAAAAGCAGGAGGGTGGGAAGGTTCAAGAGAGTGGATGGAGATCAAGAGGTAAGGGTCGGATGAAGGGCACTTATGATCTGACCCTTAAACTAGAGGATTTGATGTGCTAGGGGTCCTCAGACTCAACGCCGAAGGGTTCCCAAGTCTTACACATACACCCTCGATTTGAAGAAAAAGGTTACAGTCGAGCCCTCGGGCGAGGCGGAGAAGGGTCGGCGGAACAGACAGGGTCGAGCGAGACGGAACCGGGGTCGGGTGGATAAGAGGGGTCGGGTGAAGCAGACAAGGGTCGGACGAGGCGGACCAGGGGTCGGTAGCTTACCTTCTTCCTACAAGGAAAGCTTGGGGTCGGGACAAAATAGGCCTGGGCGGAGGGCTAAGGTTTTGAACAACGGCTAGGTCCTGCAGTACTCCGGCGGCGGCAGTGCTTCTTGTGGATCACAAGTGAGCTCTTACGCAGCACGAAGGAGCAAGCGGCTGGATGGCTTGGGGGAAAACGGAGTGGAGCGGAGAGGAGAGTTCCTTAGGAACTTAGTGGGGTGGCGTTGGGAGCTCGAGCAGGGAGCAAGAGAAATGGCGGAAAGGCAGTGATGGCGGAGGGAACTCCGGCGGGGCTCGCGCATTCCCTTTTATAGCGGCTGGGAAGGAAGAAGGGAAGTGGCGCGGGAGTGGGAAGGGGAGCAGCGCGAAGGCCGGGGAAGAAGCAATGGAGTACTCTGCCTAGGCAGCGATTGAGCGACGAGGGCAGTGGAGCAGGACTTCGGGGATGACGCTAGCGGTCATTAGGCTCTGGCGTCAGGGCAGCGCAGGAGCGGGTATGCCGGTGGTTGAAATTTGGCGGAGGCGGGCGTCGTCGTGCGGTAGAGTTGATGGAAGTGACCGGATTAACGGTGCTAGAATCGAGGGTGCACAGGTGAGAAGACAGGCAGCCGTGGGCGCGCGAGCAAGTGCGGAGCAACAGATTGTCGGGTGGCTTCTGACAGGGCAGGGAAAGGAGCTGTCCCTGCCATGGTTAGGGTTGGCAGAGGAGGAATCGTCGGGTAGCGAAGACCAGGCGGCGCGACTGTGTCGAAGTGACGGAAAAGACGGGCGACATTGGGCTCTGCGGCTGGGATCTGGCGATGTGATGATGGGCGCGGGAGGCGAGGCGTTGCAGAAAGGTTGCAGAGGGGCTTCCGCTGCAATTGGGGAAGGGGGCGCGAGAATCCATTCGGTCGCGGGCCAGAAACGAGGTGGAGCGGCGGGCGTCGGAGAAGTTGAGCCACGCGACGGGGAAACTCTGAAGCGGGCATGCAACTCGAGTGCGCCTGTCGCGGAAGATCTGGGGGAAAAAGATCTCGTGGGTCCACCAGTCCGATAGAACGGATGTTTTGGGAAAGACTTAGAAGGATCTGACGGTGTGTTGGGGTTGGAGGGGTCGGAACTGGAGACAACGGGGAGGGGTCGGGTCTCAGGGGTCGGGACCGGTCGGGAGGTTGAACACTTAGGCTTGGAAAGCTAAGACAGGTGATTAGGGGCTCGGATTAAGATTAACTTGGAAGATTTGGGGCCGGTCGTCACAGCCTACCCCTCTTAAAAAGAATCTCGTCCCGAGATTCAGGTATCAAAGTAGGGTGTGCTGTTCTTACCTCCTTGACGAGACAGAAAACCTGGGAAGTGCTTGTTCAGATACTCGTCTGTTTCCCATGTTGCTTCATCCTCCGTGTGGTTTCTCCAGAGGATCTTGTACATTTTGACCATTTGGCGTCGGGTATGCCTCTCTTTCTAGTCAAGAACTCGGTCTGGGTACTCGGCGTAGGTTAGGTTGGGCTCTACCTGAAGCTGCTCTAGCTCTAAGATCTCGGTTGGAACTTGGACACATTTCTTCAGTTGAGACACATGGAACACATCGTGTATGGCCGATAGCCATTCTGGGAGTTGGATCCGATAAGCCACGGGTCCACAGATCTCCACAATCTCATAAGGGCCAATGTAGCGGGGAGCCAACTTGCCTTTCACTCCAAACCGTTGCACTCCTTTGGTCGGGGAGACTCAAAGATACACATGGTCACCAATATCAAACTGTAGGGGCCTTCTTTGCCTGTCGAAATAACTCTTTTGTCGAGATTGGGCAGCCTTGAGATTTGCTTGAATTACCCTTACTTGCTCTTCGGCTTCTGCCACTAAGTCAGGGTCATAGATTTGTCTTTCTCCTACTTGGGACCAGTTCAAGGGTGTCCGACATCTCCGGCCATACAAGGCTTCAAACGGTGCCATCTTCAAACTGGCCTGGTAGCTGTTGTTGTAGGAGAACTCTGCCAAGGGCAAGCACTTGTCCCAATTCTTGTCATAATGGATGACACAAGCTCTCAACATGTCTTCAAGGATCTGGTTGACTCTTTCGGTTTGACCATCGGTTGGAGGATGATATGTTGAGCTACGGATGAGCTTGGTTCCCATGGATGCTTGTAGCTGTTCCCAAAAGCGTGCCACAAACTGAACTCCTCGATCAGAGATGATGGTCTTGGGTATACCGTGTAGGGAAACTATGCAGTCGAGGTACAACTCCGCATACTGCTTGACTGTGTGGGTGGTGCGGACAGGAAGGAAGTGGGCGGTCTTGGTCAGGCGGTCCACTATAACCCAGATGGAGTCATGTCGCTGCAATGTAAGGGGCAGTCCAACTATGAAGTCCATGCTGATGTCCTCCCATTTCCAAGAGGGAATAGGTAGGGGCTGCAGGGTACCTGCTACCTTTAGATGACTGGCTTTGACACGTCGATAGGTATCACATTCTGAAATATAACGGGCAATTTCCGACTTCATTCCACTCCACCAAAAGGTTTGGCGGAGATCATGGTACATCTTATTGCTGCCAGGATGGATTGAGAACTTAGAGAGATGAGCTTCATCTAAGATCTGCTTCTTAATGTCGGGGTCGGCTAGTACAACCAGTCGGTTTCCATAATAAATCTTTCCAACCTTATCCTGTCGAAAATGCTTATACCCTTCATCCTTCAATGAGATCTTCCTGATGATCCGCTTTATTTCCTCATCCTCCACTTGTGCTGACCGTATTTGGTCTTCCAAAACTGAGTCAAGGGTGATGTGGCCGAGGGTTCCAGGGGGAACAATTTCCAAACTAAGTTTCCCCATCTCATGACACAGAGTCTTGGTGAAAGTTGTTGCCGACAAGCAATTGCAACAGTTCTTGCGACTAAGAGCATCGGCCACCACATTGGCCTTGCTGGGATGATAGTGAACTTCCAAGTCATAGTCTTTTATCAACTCTAACCATCTTCTTTGGCGCATGTTGAGGTCGGCTTGAGTAAAGATGTACTTGAGGCTCTTCTGGTCGGTGTAGATGTTGCAGTGGGTGCCCATCAGATAGTGTCTCCATAGCTTTAGGGCATGAATCACTGCTGCTAACTCAAGATCACGGGTCGGGTAGTTCAGCTCATGAGGTCGTAATGCCCGTGAGGCATAGGCAATGACTCGGTTGTCTTGCATAAGAACACACCCAAGTCCAGTGCCAGAGGTGTCACAGTTCACATCAAACGGCCTAGAAGGGTCGGGTTGAGCCAAAACTGGGGCTGTGGTCAGCAAGTGCTTCAGGGTCTTGAAGGCTTCTTCGCACTTGTCGCTCCACACGAACCTGACCTCTTTCTTCAACAACTCTGTCATTGGCTTAGCTATCTTAGAGAAATCTGGTATGAAGCGCCGATAGTAGCCTGCCAGTCCAAGGAAACTTCTAATCTGGTGCACTGAGGCAGGAGGCTTCCATTCCATAACTTCCTGTACCTTACTGGGGTCGACGGCTATACCATCCTTGGAGATAGTGTGTCCCAAAAACTTGACACTATCTAACCAAAACTCACATTTGGAGAACTTGGCATAGAGTTGGTGATCTCTCAGCCGTTGAAGAACTACATGAAGATGATCGGCATGTTCTTCTTCACTCTTTGAGTACACGAGGATATCATCAATGAACACCACAACAAACTTGTCCAACTTGGGCATGAACACTGAGTTCATGAGGTACATGAAATAGGCGGGTGCATTGGTGAGTCCAAAGGACATGACCAGGTACTCGTATAGTCCATACCTTATGGAGAAGGCTGTCTTGGGTATGTCGCAGGGTCGGATCTTGATTTGGTGATAACCCGAACAAAGATGGATCTTGGAGAACACTTTTGCTCCAGCTAACTGATCAAACAAGACATCAATGCGTGGCAGTGGGTACTTGTTCTTGACGGTCACAGCATTGAGGGGTCGGTAGTCCACACACATGCGTAGACTGCCATCCTTCTTCTTCACAAACACGGCAGGACAACCCCAAGGTGATGTGCTGGGTCAGATGAAGCCTTTTTCCAACAGATCATGCAACTGGGTCTTCAACTCAGCCAACTCAGCAGGTGGCATCCGATAGGGTCTCTTGGATATCGGTGCGGTGCCGGGGATCAACTCTATGGAAAACTCCACCTCTCTATTAGGTGGCATGCCAGGCAAGTCTTCGGGGAACACGTCAGGGTACTCACAGACAACAGGGAGGGTTTCTAGTCGGGCTCCCGATACAGGGTACGCACAAGGGAGTGCGGACTTAGGATGTTTCAAGGATAGGGTAGAACTGCCATGGAAGGGTGAGTTGATATGGAGAGTTCGGGCGGCTGTATCTAGAACCACTTGGTGTCTGGCCATCCAATCCATCCCGAGGATGATATCGATTCCTTCCAAGTCAAGGATGATAAGGTTTTCCTTGAAAAGAGTTTGGCCTAGCTGGAGAGGTACAAGAGTAACGATCTGATCCGAGGCTATCTTTCCTCTCGGAGTGGCGATCACATAGGATTCCTTAGTGTGACCGACATCCAGCTCACATCTTTCTCTAGCCTTACTCCCGATAAAGCTATGAGAGGCTCCCAAATCAAACAACACAACAACAGCTTGATTTAAGACAAGGAAAGTACCCATCATTACTGGCGCACCTTCGGGAAGTTCGGTCAAGCTGGTGTAGTTGAGCCGTCCTTGGCGAATTTGCACCTTGGGCCTTCTTCCTCTGTTCACCATGGGGTTCTGGCCTTGCTGCTGATTCTTGTTCCTGGAGGAGTCTTTAGCAAAATGCCCTTCATTGCCGCAGGTGAAGCAGCGGCTACTAGTTGCAGGACGGGGTGGTGCTGGTGGGGTCGGCCGGGGCGCCTGTGGTTGGAAGCCAGAATAACAGGGCACTGCTGCTGGTGGGGGTCGGGCAATCCACCTTCCTGATTGCTGGGGTCGGCCGGGGGCTTGTATCCTGAACCTTCGGGTTGGCTGGCTCGGAAATGCCACGGAGGCCTTCCTCTTCTGGTCGACTTTGAGAGCGTGCATGCAATCCTCTTGGGAGATGGCCAGATTGACCAACTCGTTGTAGGTGTCCACCTTGATGGGGTTCAACCTTTCTCTGAGCTCCAAGCTCAGTCCTTGGCAGAATCTGTCCCGCTTCTTCTCGTCTGTGTCCGCATGATAGCCGGCATAACGGCACATATCGTTGAAAGCTTGGGCGTAGTGCAGGACATCTCGGGATCCCTGGGTAAGAGCTAGGAACTCATTGAGCTTGCGCTCCAGGAGACCTTCCGGGATGTGATGCGCTTTAAACACGGTCTTGAACTCGTTCCAGCTGACCACATGGCCAGCCGGCAACATGGCATGGTAGTGGTCCCACCAGAGCCGTGCGGAGCCACGCAGCTGTTGAGCTGCGAACCGAGCCTTGTTATGGTCGGGGCACGGGGCGGTGAGAAGCTCGAACTTGGATTCGACCGTACGAACCCAAGCGTCGGCATCGAGCGGTTCTTGTGTCTTCTGAAACAAAGGGGGCTGCGTCCCCAAAAAGTCCTCATAGCGAGCAACATGCGGCTGCTGCTGAGCCCTTCCACCATGGGGCTGCTGTTGTTGTCCTTGTACAAGGTGCCTCAGCAGCTCGGTTTGAGCCGCTAAGATTGCCTCTAGTGGAGACGAGGGCGGGGGTGGGGGAAGATCCTGTCTCTGCTCGCTGCTGCCGGGCACAAAACCAGATCTGGTGCGATGCGCCATCTGCAAGAGTTATCCTTCCATTAAATTTCAAAACTTAGAAGTACTCCAACAGATGGAACGCATGAGTTAAATTCTCCAATGCAACTCTTGCTGCTAATGCAACACACGTCCTCATAGGGGAGATACACTCTTCTCATCCTCATGTTAGTTAGTGTTTATCTTAGCCTTGTACTCAACTTCGGGCGAATCATACCCTACCCAGACTCCTAGAATCCAAACTTAAGCCACGGGGTCGGGCTAGGCAATCCTCCTGAGAAAAAGGGTCGGCAACGATCCACACTAAAAAGGGGTCGGGCGAGGCGGAGACTGCCTCGAAAGGTCGGTGCATCCGATCTCGTGAACCGGGGTCGTCCAACTTGAACAGACTCACAGAAAACGGCGTGTGTGGTTGCGGCACAACTCACTTAGTCTAACATTCCAACACTTTGCAAGAGTTAAAGGCCAGACTCAGGAATTGACTTTATTTACAGCGGTGTTCCAAACACAGCGAGTACTTGACTCAAGGCTAACCTATTACAATTCTTTCCAAAATTTAGGCTGCCGAGGAGTACCACAAAAGAATGAGTCCCTTGTAACTCTTTATCTACAAATGGACACTATGAGTAGGAGAAGGGGTGCCGTCTTCTTCAATGTCCATACTAGACGCTCCCTCATCCTCCTCGGGGTCCTCTTGAGCTTCGAGTTGCATATGGAGGGCGTGCATATCATCGAGCTCAGCTTGATGCTTGTCCAAGTGAGCATTGGCAACCGCCAGCTCGATCTCTATTTCCATTTTCTCCTCTGACAGCTCAATCATGCCGTCCACCAGGTCGGCTACTTCTCCTTCGAGCTCGGAGATCCTGTCTTGCATGTCATGTATCTGAATGCCTCGTTGGATAAGCTGGTAGGTTTGTCCTACCATGTCTCTCCTGGCTGACTGGAGGTGTCCTTGAGCATCCACTGCGGTCCAGGCAAGGAGGGTCATGGCTCTCCCTTGGAGCTCGATCAGCCGGTAGAGGGCTGTCATGCATCTGACTGTTGGGATACGAGGTAGGCTACACTAGCGCAATTCAAAAATTCTACCGCGTATAACCAGGAAGAACTGCCGTATAAGGATCACGGGATTACCACTCGACGCACTACTGGTGCGGAAGATGTAGATATGCGTCGATGCAGTGAAGACGATCACGTAGTTGTACGTAGTCGATCACGTCCAGCAGCTCCTCAGCAGCTCGTCCACGTGCAGCAAGATCGCCTCCGGTGCCGCGGCTCGTCGTGGCTCGTCGGTGGCTCGTCGGTGGCTCGTCCAAGTGCTGCAGGCGCAACACCTCCAAGGTATCCACACGTGCAGGGAGGAAGCGTCGCAAGCCGGACTGCTAGATCCGCGAGTTGCAACAGGCGAGGGCGTGGGAGGCGCGGCAGGTGTGTTTCGCCAAAAAGGTGTAAACCCTAGGGCACCCCCACCCCTCTATTTATAGAGGTTCCTGACGGGCCTCTGGATCCGAGGCCCATTAATACTTCTAAACCTAATCCAACTCAGATCAAATTCGAATTGGGCTTCCAGCCCCTCAAGTGTGTGACCCTATGGGTTCGGATACGTATAGACATGGCCCGAGTACTCCTACTCGGCCCAATAGTTGGTAGCGGCCTCTAGCAAGACGTGCCAACTCCTATACGCACACGAAGATCATATCAGATGAACCATCACAACATAAAATACATGCTATTCCCTTTGCCTCATGATATTTGGTCTAGCTTCAATCCGACCGCTCTTTCTCGATCTTGTGATTCGGAATCCCTTTGTAGGTTAACTCTTAACCGTACGTAGCATGGCCATGCATTTTCGGATCCGATCACTCGAGGGGCCCAGAGATATCACTCTCAATCAGAGAGGGGCAAATCCCATCTTGATTGACCATGTCTCATAGCATGCTTCTTGACAAACCCGAAAGCTACCTTTATAACTACCCTGTTACGGTGTAGCGTTTGATAGCCCCTAAGTAGGTCGATCCACATCTAGAATACATGCGACAATCTCAGGTCTAAGGACAAAGCGTATATGTTGTTTAAAGAGAGAACCACTTCTCGTGTTGGGTCAGTCCTAGCACATGTCTCCACATATGTCCACATTATTAGTTCAACATCTCCATGTCCATGACTTGTGAAACATAGTCATCAACTAATACATGTGCTAGTCTAATATTCATGTGTGTCCTCACATGAACTCCGACTAGGGACAATTTTAGAATAAACATACAAGTAAAGAGTTTCACATACAATTCACATAATTGCAAATCAATTCAAGTAGCCTTTAATGGATATTCAATGAACACAATATACAAATCATGGATACAAATGGAATATCATCATCTCTATGATTGCCTCTAGGGCATACCTCCAACAGTCTCCCACTTGCACTAGAGTCAATCTAGAAGGTACCTAATACCCATAGCTCTTACATGCGCATCATGCTTAGCCTGCGAGAGTGGTTTTGTCAACGGATCAGAAATGTTCAGATCCGTGTGTATTTTGCATATCTTGATCTCACCACGGTTAACGAAGTCTCGAATGAGATGAAATCGCCGCATTACGTGTTTGTTCTTCTGGTGGTTCCTTGGCTCCTTTGCTTGCGCAATTGCCCCATTGTTATCACAGTAGAGATTCAATGGGCTGGACGCATTCGGGAACACACCAAGCTCAATGAGAAAATTCCTTATCCAAACACCTTCCTTCGCGGCTTCCAAAGCCGCGATGTACTCGGCTTCTGTCATAGAATCGGCCACCGTCTCCTGCTTGGAACTCTTCTAACTAACAGCACCACCATTTAGCGTGAACACAAATCCTGATTGTGACTTTGAATCATCTCTGTCGGTTTGGAAACTAGCATCGGTGTAACCTGTTACAACGAGCTCCTCCTCACCTCCATAGACGAGGAACATATCTTTAGTCCTTCTCAAGTACTTAAGAATGTTTTTCACCGCTGTCCAGTGACTCTCACCTGGATCAGATTGGTGTCTGCTTGTCATACTTAGCGCATATGAAACATCTGGGCGAGTACTTATCATTGCATACATGATAGATCCAATAGCCGAGGCATATGGCACTCTACTCATGCGATCCCGCTCATCAGCAGTCGAAGGACACTGAGTCTTGCTGAGATGTATGCCATGTGACATAGGCAAGAACCCTTTCTTTGCCTCTTCCATGCTGAACCGCTTCAACACTTTGTCAATGTAAGTATCTTGGCTTAAACCTATAAGCCTTCTCGATCTATCTCTATAGATCTTAATGCCCAGAATATATGCCGCTTCCCCTAAGTCCTTCATCGAAAAACTATTTTTATGTGAAGTCTTTACGGACTCAAGCATAGGAATGTTATTTCCAATCAGTAATATGTCATCCACATATAAGATTAGAAATACTACAGAGCTCCCACTAACCTTCTTGTAAACACAAGACTCTTCTTCGTTCTTGGTGAAGTCAAACCCTTTGACCACTTCATCAAAACGAATGTTCCAACTCCTAGATGCTTGCTTCAATCCATAAATGGATCTCTGAAGCTTGCATACCTTTCCAGCATTTTTCGGATCGACAAAACCCTCGGGCTGTATCATATACACGTCCTCAGTTAGGTTTCCATTCAGGAAAGCTGTCTTGACATCCATCTGCCATATCTCATAATCGAAATATGCAGCTATAGCTAGAATAATCCGAATGGACTTAAGCATCACTACGGGCGAGAAGGTCTCGTCGTAGTCAACTCCTTGAACTTGTCGAAAACCTTTTGCGACAAGTCGTGCTTTATAGATGTGAACATTTCCATCCATGTCCTTTTTCTTCTTATAGATCCACTTGCACTCTATGGCTTTAACACCATCAGGCGGGTCAACCAAGTTCCAAACTTGGTTGTCTCCCATGGACTCTATTTCGGATTGCATGGCATTCTGCCATTTTTCGGAGTCTGGGTCCATCATTGCTTCTGCATATGTCGCAGGCTCATCATTGTCCAACAATAATATTTCCCGCATTTCGCGGAGCCTTACCGACCTTCGTGGTTGTGGCGGTGCTTCTCTTGCCATGGGTATCTCAACTTGTTCTGCTACGTTAGCATCACTCATTGATTCTTGCCCGATCGGCTCATCTTGAACTTCTTCAAGATGCACTGTCTTTCCACTCTTTTCTCCTTTGAGAAACTCTTTCTCTAGGAAAACCCCGTTCCGAGCGACAAACACTTTGCCTTCTGATCGGTTGTAGAAATAATATCCCAAAGTTTCCTTTGGATATCCCACGAAAATGCACTTATCCGACTTGGGTGTGATCTTGTCCGACTGAAGTCGCTTGACAAACACTTCACATCCCCAAATCTTTAGAAAAGACAAACTAGGAACCTTTCCAGTCCATATCTCATATGGTGTCTTAACTACGGATTTAGATGGTACCCTATTAAGTGTGAAAGCTGCTGTTTCTAGAGTGTATCCCCAAAATAACAACGGTAGGACCGACGGGCTCATCATTGATCGAACCATGTCTAGCAAAGTTCGATTACGTCGCTCGGACACACCGTTTCTCTAAGGTGTTCCAGGCGGCGTAAGTTGTGGAACAATTCCGCAACTCTTTAGATGATTGCTAAACTCGTGGCTCAAATACTCGCCTCCACGATCAGATCGTAAGGCCTTAATTTTCTTGCCACGCTGATTTTCAACTTCATTCTGAAATTCCTTGAACTTTTCAAAGGTTTCAGACTTGTGCCTCATCAAGTAGACATAGCCATATCTACTAAAATCATCAGTGAAAGTTATGAAGTATTGGAATCCTCCTCTAGCCGTCGTGCTCATTGGTCCGCATACATCACTATGTACGAGTTCCAACAAGTCTACTGCTCTCTCAGGAAATCCTGTGAAAGGCGTCTTGGTCATCTTGCCTAGCAAGCAAGCCTCACATGTCTCGTATGATTCAAAATCAAACGAAGTTAGAAGTCCATCAGAATGGAGCTTCTTCATGCGCTTTTTACTTATATGACCCAAACGACAATGCCACAAGTAGGTAGGACTCAAATCATTAGACCGAGGCCTTTTAGCACTTACATTACAAACAGGTGAACCATCAAGATTTAAAACAAATAATCCATTCACAATGGGTGCAAAAGTCATAAACATATTATTCTTAGAGATCACACAACCATTGTTTTCACTCGCAAATGAATAACCATCCTTCATCAAGCATGAAGGAGACAAAATGTTTCGACTTAAACTAGGAACAAAATAACAATTATTCAACTCCATAATAAATCCTGACGGGAGGTGGAGTTGCATCGTCCCGACGGTCAACGCAGCAACTCTTGCATTATTGCCCACGCGGAAATCAACTTCTCCTCTTTCCACGCTTCTACTTCTTATCATTCCCTGCATCGAATTGCAAATATGAGCAACCGATCCGGTATCAAATACCCAAGAATTAATAATTGTATCAGCGAGAAATATGTTGTCTATAACATTAACAACAAGCGTACCTGAGGTAGAAGTACTCTTACTTCTACCATTCTTCAAGGAAGCTAGGTACTGCTTGCAGTTTCTCTTCCAGTGACCAAGTTCATGACAGTAAAAGCACTCTTTGTCTGGAGCAGGTCCAGGTCCAGCTTTAACCTTGGGCGCTGGGTTTGGCTTGGACGTTCCAGTCTTGCCCTTCTTCTTCCAAGAATTGTCCTTCTTCTTAAAGCTGAGCTTGTTCTGTATAGCCATCACATGGCTGGTACTAGCGCTTTTCTTGATGTCAGCCTCTGCTATTTTAAGCATGCCACACAGCTCATTCAGACCCTTCTCCGTCCCATGCATATGATAGTTCGAGATGAAGTTCCCATAGCTAGGTGGAAGAGACGAAAGAATGAAATCAGTGGCCAACTCTTGGCCCAGTGGGAAGCCTAGCTTCTCCAACCGTTGAGTGTAACCAACCATCTTGATTACGTGTGGTCCTACTGCTGCGCCTTCTGCTAGCTTGCACTCCAGAAAGGCTTTGGACACATTGAACCTTTCGGTCCTAGCCTGTGTCTGGAACATGTCCTTGAGCGCCACGATCATATCGTGTGCCTCATGATTTGTTTCGAACTGCATCTGCAGCTCGGGTTCCATGCAAGCAAGCATAAGGCAGCTTACCTCAAGATTAGCATCAAATGCCTTCTTGTAAGCAGCCTTAACGGCAGCAGATGCAGCATCAGCAGGTACTGGTGGTAGTGGGGTGTCTAGAACATCTTCTTTTTTATCGGCCCTGAGAACAATTCTCAGGTTACGGATCCAATCCGAGTAGTTTGTTCCATTCAACTTGTCCTTCTCAAGGACCGAACGCAAAGCAAACGATGTGGTGGTGTTGCTAGGTGCCATTTAATCTACAACAAAAGTAATGCAAAATACACTAAGACAAACGTATCCATGATAGAGCAAATCACATTAAACTATTTTAACAGAATCTACTCCCACTAAAATCAATATCCCTCTATTGAAACTTAGTGATTCAGGATTCACAACTATCAAGTCTACTAGTGAGCTTTAGCATCACCGCTAGCAAACAAGGTAGATCGGTAAGCAACTTTTGCTAATCATATCACATATGACTCCTGTTGTTGGGTGACATCTCCATGTCTCGGCGCCCAACCTTTATGCCCCAAGGTCCTTAACCGTAAGATGACCTCGTTAAGCAAACCAACCCTTATGCGTGTAAGTGTCCGACACAAACCCGTCTAGTCAAGGAAAACTAGTGGTACCCTAATTTCATAGACCCACCACTAATCGTACAAGACATGGGACGGTGCAAGTTTTAGTTGGGAGGGCATACTAACTTAAATTTTGTGAGGGATCGTTCTACTTCTAACATCACAGCATGCAGAAAGTAAAATATAAACAGAATAGCATTCACACAGTTGTGACACAGTATGGCCCGTTTTCATATGGTAATCTCCATCTCCATAGAACCTGTTCACCATGGTGATCTCCATCTCCATGTTCCATGTGAGCCATCCTCCTAGTGATGAGTCCTCCAAGAACTAGAACATGCTATTACACCTAATAGCTAGTAAAGAATCTAGTAATGAAGATTACATAGTTGCTTGGATCATCACAGATTGGTACGCAGACCATTAAATACAATAAAGTGACAACACATATGGCTCCTGCCGTGTTGCCGTACCCGCGACACGTAGGTCACGAATGAGTTACACACATGCATCACATACACAAGGGGGGCCATACTGATCACAAGATACATACATACATCCTGCAAAACAGAGTTAGGCGCCCTAACATTCCAAACTTTGGAGGCCCGAAACTCCATCTTCCAAGCCGCATTTGGGAAATCTAATTTCCCCAAAAACGGCATGGCCATTGAATTTCATGTGTAACTTTTTCTGTAGATCAATTTTCATATAAAATTCGCCCCGATCCGAGATCATACCCAAAAGTTACGGCTGATTTACCGAAGCATACGCATATGGCAAAAATCCCGACCCCGGCAGTAGATCTCATGTACTATTGCACATCTAATGCGCCTGGCGTATGACCCTGGATCTCGATTCGACCAATCATATTGATCTTCGCTCACTGCAACTGGATTTACGTGTATCACTTAACTCCGATGGCGGAAACCGACCGGTAGGAGTATGTCGTTACACTACCATTGCAGCAAGGGCACGAAACCAGGACATAGATCAAACGGAAAACTCGCATATCTCCATATGCACACATCCCGAATCCAAAACTAAGCAGCTACAGCTCTTGATACCACTGTCGGGATACGAGGTAGGCTACACTACCGCAATTCAAAAATTCTACCGCGTATAACCAGGAAGAACTGCCGTATAAGGATCACGGGATTACCACTCGACGCACTACTGGTGCGGAAGATGTAGATATGCGTCGATGCAGTGAAGACGATCACGTAGTCGTACGTAGTCGATCACGTCCAGCAGCTCCTCAGCAGCTCGTCCACGTGCAGCAAGATCGCCTCCGGTGCCGCGGCTCGTCATCGGCTCGTCGTGGCTCGTCGGTGGCTCGTCGGCGGCTCGTCCAAGTGCTGCAGGCGCAACACCTCCAAGGTATTCACACGTGCAGGGAGGAAGCGTCGCAAGCCGGACTGCTAGATCCGCGAGTTGCAACAGGCGAGGGCGTGGGAGGCGCGGCAGGTCTGTTTCGCCAAAAAGGTGTAAACCCTAGGGCGCCCCCACCCCTCTATTTATAGAGGTTCCTGACGGGCCTCTGGATCCGAGGCCCATTAATACTTCTAAACCTAATCCAACTCAGATCAAATTCGAATTGGGCTTCCAGCCCCTTAAGTGTGTGACCCTATGGGTTGGGATACGTATAGACATGGCCCGAGTACTCCTACTCGGCCCAATAGACGGTAGCGGCCTCTAGCAAGACGTGCCAACTCCTATACGCACACGAAGATCATATCAGACGAACCATCACAACATAATATACATGCTATTCCCTTTGCCTCACGATATTTGGTCTAGCTTCAAGCCGACCGCTCTTTCTCGATCCTGTGATTCGGAATCCCTTTGTAGGTTAACTCTTAACCGTACGTAGCATGGCCATGCATTTTCGGATCCGATCACTCGAGGGGCCCAGAGATATCACTCTCAATCAGAGAGGGGCAAATCCCATCTTGATTGACCATGTCTCATAGCATGCTTCTTGACAAACCCGAAAGCTACCTTTATAACTACCCTGTTACGGCGTAGCGTTTGATAGCCCCTAAGTAGGTCGATCCACATCTAGAATACATGCGACAATCTTAGGTCTAAGGACAAAGCGTATATATTGTTTAAAGAGAGAACCACTTCTCGTGTTGGGTCAGTCCTAGCACATGTCTCCACATGTGTCCACATTATTAGTTCAACATCTCCATGTCCATGACTTGTGAAACATAGTCATCAACTAATACATGTGCTAGTCTAATATTCATGTGTGTCCTCACATGAACTCCGACTAGGGACAATTTTAGAATAACCATACAAGTAAAGAGTTTCACATACAATTCACATAATTGCAAATCAATTCAAGTAGCCTTTAATGGATATTCAATGAACACAATATACAAATCATGGATACAAATGGAATATCATCATCTCTATGATTGCCTCTAGGGCATACCTCCAACACTGACGTTGGTGGAGATGGTGACCATGGAGTAAGTGGTGGCCAGCACCTCGATATTTCTGACCCGGTCGAGCCACGCCGGATCCAACCGGTTCCTGGCGGGGAACAGGCCGATAGGGTCTAGTGTGACCTCCAGGGGATGCAGCTGACAAAACTGGGTAAGGAGCTGGAGAGCGGCGGACTCCCAGGTGTCCTCCGGAGCAAGACCGTAGGCTGATATTCCGAAGGAGGGCCAGTCGGGCCGCACAGGAGGAGGAGGTACCACCGCCTGTACGTTGCACGTCTGGATGCCCTGCTCCAGGTACAGTCGTCCTACGTACAATGGTGGGGACTGGTACCCGAACCATTTCAATGACCTATGCCGTTATGCTGGTTATCATGCGGACACAGACGAGAAGAAGCGGGATAGATTCCACCGAGGACTGAGCTTGGAGCTCAGGGAAAGGCTGAACCCCATCAGGGTGGACACCTACAACGAGTTGGTCAACCTAGCCATCTCTCAGGAGGACTGCATGCAAGCCCTCAAGGCCGACCAGAAGAGGAAGGCCTCTGTGGCGTTTCCGAGTCCACCGACTCGAAGGTTCCGGATGGTTCGTCCACAAGCCCCTGGCCGACCCCAGTAGTCAGGGAAATGGATCGCCCGACCCCCGCTAGCAACAACGCCTCGTTTTCCAGGCTTCCAACCGCAAGTGCCCCGGCCGACCCTGCCAACGCCACCTCGCCCGGCAGCCAGTAATCGATGTTTTACCTGCGGCAATGAAGGACATTTTGCAAAGGACTGCCCTAGGAACAAGAATCAGCAGCAAGGTCAAAACCCCATGGCAACCAGAGGAAGAAGGCCCAAGGTGCAAGTCCGACAAGGCCGACTCAACTACACCAGCTTGATCGAACTCCCCGAAGGTGCGTCAGTAATGACGGGTACTTTCCTTGTTATAAATCAAGCTGTTGTTGTGTTGTTTGATTCGGGAGCCTCTCATAGCTTTATCGGGGATAAGGCAAGGGACAGATGTGGGCTAAGTGTCGGTCACACTAAGGAACCCTATGTGATCGCCACTCGGGGAGGAAGGATAACGTCGGATCAGGTCGTTATTCTTGTACCTCTCCAGCTAGGCCCCACCCTCTTCAAGGAAAACCTTATCATCCTTGACCTAGAAGGCATGGATGTCATCCTTGGTATGGACTGGATGGCCCGACATCATGTTGTTTTAGATACATCAGCCCGATCTCTTTACATCAGCTCACCCTCTCATGGCAGTTCTACCCTATCCTTGACCCATCCTGAGTCTTCGACTCCTTGTGCTTACCCTCTCTTGGGAGCCCGTCTAGAAAACCTCCCTGTTGTCTGTGAGTACCCTGATGTGTTTCCAGAAGATTTGCCGGGTATGCCACCTGACAGAGAAGTGGAGTTTTCCATAGAGTTGATTCCTGGCACAGCCCCGATATCTAAGAGACCCTATCGGATGCCACCCGCCGAGTTAGCCGTGTTGAAGACCCAGTTGCATGATCTGTTGGAAAAAAGGTTTCATTCGACCCAGTACATCATCTTGGGGTTGCCCCGCCCTGTTTGTGAAAAAGAAAGACTGCAGTTTACGGATGTGTGTGGATTACCGACCCCTCAATGCGGTAACAGTCAAGAACAAGTACCCACTGCCACGCATTGATGTCTTGTTTGATCAGTAAGCCGGAGCAAAAGTGTTCTCCAAGATCGATCTTCGTTCTGGTTATCACCAAATCAAGATTCGACCCTGCGACATACCCAAGACAGCTTTCTCTACCAGATATGGACTGTACGAGTACCTAGTCATGTCCTTTGGACTCACCAATGCACCCGCCTATTTCATGTACCTTATGAACTCGGTGTTTATGCCCGAGCTGGACAAGTTTGTAGTGGTGTTCATTGATGATATCCTAGTGTACTCGAAGAACGAGGAAGAGCATGCCAACCATCTTCATATAGTTCTCCAACGGTTGAGAGATCACCAGCTTTATGCAAAGTTCTCCAAGTGTGAGTTTTGGTTAGATAGTGTCAAGTTTCTGGGACACACTATCTCCAAGGACGGTATCGCCGTGGATCCCAGCAAGGTACAAGAAGTCATGGAATGGAAGTCTCCTACCTCAGTACACCAGATCAGGAGTTTCCTTGGACTGGCAGGTTACTCGGCGTTTCATACCGGATTTCTCCAAGATAGCTAAGCCGATGACCGAGTTGCTGAAGAAAGAGGTCAAGTTTGTGTGGGACACCAAGTGTGAAGAAGCTTTCAAGACCCTGAAGCACTTGCTGACCACCGCCCCAGTTTTGGCTCAACCCGACCCCTCTAGGCCGTATGACGTATACTGTGACGCCTCTGGTACTGGACTCGGATGTGTTCTTATGCAAGACAGCCGAGTCATTGCCTATGCCTCACGTGCGTTACGACCTCATGAGCTAAGCTACCTGACTCATGACCTTGAGTTAGCAGCAGTGATACATGCCTTGAAGATATGGAGGCACTACCTAATGGGAGCTCACTACAACATCTACACCGACCACAAGAGCCTCAAGTACATCTTCACTCAAGCCGACCTCAACATGCGTCAGAGAAGATGACTGGAGTTGATAAAGGATTATGAGTTGGAAGTGCACTATCATCCTGGCAAAGCCAATGTGGTAGCCGATGCCCTCAGCCGCAAACCCCATTGCAACTGCCTGTTGTCAACAACCTTCACCAAAACCCTGTGTCACGAGATGGAAAAACTAAGTTTGGAGATTGTTCCTCATGGAACCCTTGGTCACATCATCCTTGACTCAGTTTTGGAGGACCGAATTCGGTCAGCACAAGCTGAGGATGAAGAAATAAAACGGATCATCAGTAAGATCTCAGTAAAGGATGAAGGATATAAGCAATTCCGTCAGGACAAAACGGGAGGTGTGTACTGTGGAAACCGACTAGTAGTGCCCGCCGACCCCGAGTTAAGGAAGCAAATCCTAGATGAAGCTCATCTCTCCAAGTTCTCGATCCATCCTGGCAGCAATAAGATGTACCATGATTTTCGTCAAACCTTTTGGTGGAGTGGAATGAAACCAGAGATAGCCCGTTATGTTTCAGAATGTGACACCTGTCAACATGTCAAGGCCAGTCATTTGAAGGTAGCAGGAACCTTACAGCCGCTACCTATTCCCTCTTGGAAATGGGAAGACATCAGCATGGACTTCATAGTGGGATTACCCCTTACAACTCAACGGTGTGATTCTATCTGGGTTATAGTGGACCGTCTGACCAAGACGACACATTTCCTTCCTGTTCGCACCACCTACACAGTCAAGCAATATGCGGAGTTGTACCTCGACCGTATAGTTTCCCTACATGGTGTACCCAAGACCATCGTCTCTGATCGAGGAGTTCAGTTTGTGGCCCTTTTTTGGGAGCAATTACAAGCATCTATGGGCACCAAGCTCATCCGAAGCTCGACGTATCATCCTCAGACCGATGGCCAAACTGAGAGAGTCAACCAGATTCTTGAAGACATGTTAAGAGCCTGTGTTATCCACTATGATAAAAACTGGGACAAGTGTCTGCCCTTAGCGGAATTCTCCTACAATAACAGCTATCAGGCCAGTTTGAAAATGGCACCGTTTGAGGCCCTGTACGGCTGGAGATGCAGGACACCCTTGAACTGGTCCCAACCAGGAGAAAGACAGGTCTATGGCCCTGACTTAGTGGCAGAAGCCGAGGAGCAAGTGAAGGTGATTCAAGCGAATCTCAAGGCCGCCCAATCTCGACAAAAGAGTTACTCCGACCAGCGCAGAAGACCCCTGCAGTTCGACCTTGGTGATCATGTGTACCTTCGAGTATCCCCGACCAAAGGAGTGCAGCGGTTTGGAATAAAAGGCAAGTTAGCACCCCGCTATGTTGGCCCTTATGAGATTGTGGAGATATGTGGACCCGTTGCTTACCGGATCCAACTCCCAGAGCAGCTATCAGCCATACATGATGTTTTTCATGTGTCTCAACTAAAGAAGTGTGTCCGAGTTCCAGTAGAAATCATAGAGCAAGGACAGCTTCAGGTAGAGCCCAACCTGACCTACGCCGAGTACCCAGATCGAGTTCTTGACCAAAAGGAAAGCCACACCCGACGCCAAGTGGTAAAGATGTACAAGATCCTTTGGAGAAACCACACCGAAGATGAAGCAACATGGGAAACGGACGAATATCTGAACAAGCGTTTCCCAGGTTTTCTGTCCCATCAAGGAGGTAAGAACAGCACACCCCCTTTTGACCTTTGAATCTCGGGACGAGATTCTTTTAAGAGGGGTAGGCTGTAACGACCGACCCCTAAGCCTTTCCAGTTAGTCTTGATCTCAGCCCTTAACCTTAGTCAGCTGTTTCGCTTGACTGCACCTAAGTGCCCAGTTTTCCGCCGGTCCCGACCCCTGAGATCCGACCCCTTCCTGCTTCGCTCCTCTCCCGACCCCGACGAGCTCAGTCCACCGACAGATCCTGCTGATCTTCCTCACCCGTCCGATCTATCCACAGGTGGACCCGCGAGATCTTTTCCAGATCCCCCGCGCCAGCCGCACTCAAGTTGCATGGCCGCCCCAGAGTCTTCCTGCCGCGTGGCTCGTCTTCTCCGACGCCGTCGCTCAGTTTTGTCTCTGGCAAGCAACAGAGTGGGTTCCCGCGCCCCCCTTTCCCCAATAGCAGCGGAAGCCCTCTGCACCCCTTTCTGCAGAACCTCGTCTCCCGCGCCCATCATCACGCCACCAGATCCCGGCCCCAGAGCCCGATGTCGCCCGTCTTTTCCGTCCCTTCAGCCACAGTTGCGCCGCCCGGTCGCCGCTACCCGACGATTCCTCCACCGCCAACCCCGACCGCGGCCGCAACAGTTCCTTTCCCCGCCCTGTCAGACGCCGCCCGACAATCTGTTGTTCCGCGCTCTCCCCGCAGCCCGCGTCTGCCTGTCTTCTCACCTGTGCGCCCTCGATTCTAGCGTCGTTTAACCGGTCGCTTCTATCACCTCTTCCGCATGACGACGCCCGCTTTCCGCCAAATCTCAACCACCAGTCTACCGCCCCTACGCCGCCCTGACGGCAGAACGCAATGATCACTTGCGTCACCCCCGGAGTTCTGCACCACCGCCCTCTTTGCTCAATCGCCGCCCCGGCAGAGCACTCCATTGCTTCTCCCCGGCCTTCGCGCCGCTCCCCTTCTCTCTCCGCGCCGTTTCCGTTCCTCTGCCCCAGCAGCTATAAAGGAATGCCACCGTCGCCGGAGTTCCCTTCGCTCTTGTTGCCCTTAGCCTTCTCTAGCTCCCTGCTCAAGCTCCTAGCGCCGCCCACCCAGTTCTTGAGGAGTTCTTCTCCCGGTTCCCTCTCAGTTCCTCCAAGTCACCCAGCAGCTTGCTCCCCCTTGCTGCGTAAGAGCTCTCTTGTGATCCGCAAGAAGCAGCGCCGCCGCCGGAGCATTGCTAGTCTTAGCCCTTGCTCGAAGCTTTAGTCCCTCCGCCCAAGTTCGCTTCTTCCCGACCCCAAGCTTTCCTTTCAGGAAGAAGGTGAGTTGCCGACCCCAGTCCGCCTCGCCCGACCCCTCCTATCCGCCCGACCCCAGTTCCGTCTCGTCCGACCCTGTCTGTTCCGCCGACCCTTATCCGCCTCACCCGAGGGCTTGGCTGTGATCTTTTTCTTCAACTCGAGGGTGTATGGGTAAAACTTGGGAACCCTTCAGCGCTTGCGTCTAAGGACTCCCCCAGTTATCACATCCTCTAGTTCAAGGATCAGACCACTAGTCCCTTCCTACCCTCACCTGTTGATCATCATCAGCTCTCTCGAACCACCATAACCTCCTGCTCTTTGTCGCAAGTTTCTGGGCTCAGGTGAGCCAGTGTTGCTGTTGAAGTAACCGTCTAAGCTAACCCTTGCATTGCATTCGTGTAGAGCTGCACCTCGCCGACGGTTTCTATGAGCTTCACCCGGCGCCAGAAGAAGAAGCTGTAGCCGAGCTCCTGCCCTCCGAAGCCAAAGTTGCCCCCGAAGTCGAGCAGTTTCCGTCCTCCTTGCTTGAAGGCAAGCCCCGGTTGCATGAAAGTCCTATGTGTTTTACCAGACTTGCGCATGCCTTCTGTAACATGATTGTGCATTTTACGTATAGGAGTTGTGTGAAACCCTAGATGCATAAACATAGTTATCCCAATGATCTGAGCACTAGATGTTGGACCGAGTAGCGGCATTGCTTAACTAGGAAAACGGTAAAAGCCGAGTGATTTCCTGTCACTCACGAGTTATAGGAGTTGCATGTTTACTCTCCTGTTATAACTATAAGGACGATGGACGGGGCAGGGTTTTGGGTAACTCTTTGGTGGTCGGATGGTCACCCCGTCTGTCTATGAAATCTTGCTAAGGTCCGACAGTAGTGGTGTTCGTGATCAAGTGTTTGAAAGTACTAGCCTCATACTTAGTATGGGATGAGGAAGCCTGGTACCGGATTGAACCTAGACGTGAGCGGTCGCCCCATTGTTCTTGGAACGGAGTTTCCCCTGCTGGTTGTCGCACGTGGTGGCAATGCGTGGTCACAGGACGGCAGAGGCCGGGTCTGTGGAACCTTGCACCAAAGGAAATGGGCCCGACACGGGTTAGGGGATTGATGGGGAAGGCCGACACAGGAAGCGACCTCCGAGTGCGCGGATGTCGTGAGGCTAGGTTCACCATGCATGGTTAAAGAACTCGAATCGATTCGTCTGCCTCTCACAGTTTGAGATTGCTTGATCGCTATGTCACCCTGAGTAAATGAGGAATCTGATGATGGCAATGTTGTTGTTATATCTACACATCTTGTTTGGTTCTATGAACGCTTAGAATAGGTTGCACAACCTAGATTGGTAAATGAACATAGAACCTGAGCTAAAAACTGAAATAGGGATACTTAGTGCTTTTGGCAAACAAACCCCTCAGCCAAGAATCCTTGCATGTCTAGGAGGAGGAGTAGCCCTCAATCCTATCGGTTCAGTCTTGTTGAGCTTAGTAGCTCAGCCTTGTTGTGGCTCCTATTTTTCAGGTGAAGTTGCTGCGTCCGACCCCTCTCTGGTTGGTGCTTGGCCGCCCCAGCTCCCGCCAGGCTGGACGGTCGAGTGGGACCCCTCCTCGGACGGTGAGGGGAGGACTCAGTGATGTTCTGGCTGGCCTCGCCCGGACATCCGACCCCGACGAAGTCTTCCGCTAGTTTTCTCTGCTGTTTTCTTGAAATCTTGTAAAACTCTGATGTTGAATTTTTATGGCCGAACTATTGGGATAAAAACTTGTTTAACTTAGTGGACTTGTTGTATTCTCTGTAACCGCTCACCTTCGTGTGGGTTTTGCTAGACTCGATCCTGTTTAAGTGGTTAAATCGGATGAAATCCGACGGCACTTCGAGTTAGCTCGGTTTAGGCAGGAGTGTCGCATGTTAGGCGGCTTAACCCTACTTATTCAAGCTAATCCGAGGTGGTTCCGCAATAGGAGGTTGCTGCGTCCAAAGCAGGCGAGGATGAGAAGAAGAAAAGGTCTGATAAGAAGAAGAAGCTGAACTTGCCGGTGCCCAAGTACAGGAAGACCAATCAGACTGCGCCACCAAATCCTATTTGTGCCTGGAAGCGGTCAACTCTGAAGGAGGAGGATATCAAGGCGCTCGTAGACGCCAATTTACTCCAAGGTCAGGAATTCAACAAATGGTGATCTGCATATGGCAAGCCTGCCCTTTGCAATCCTATCCTGATGAGACGGTAATTTTTGCCCATTTCATCGAGCGAGGCCTTGCATTGCTCTCTTCAGATTTCTTCCGAGGTTTATTGCATTATTATAAATTGGAGTTGGTGCATCTGAACCACAATGGGATCCTTCATACTGCAATCTTCACTCATTTTTGTGAAGTCTTTCTAGGGATCAGGCCGCACTTTCAGTTATTCCGAAAATTTTTCCATGTGAAGCCTCAACCCTCAAAACATCATACCCTCTTGGTTGGAGGCACCAAGATCCAAGTGTGGGAGACAATGAGTAGCCAATATCTAGATTACGAGTTGATAAACTCCAATGCTAGGTAGAAGGAGAAGTAGTGCTACATTGACAACCATGATTCAAAACCACCCAAACTGATAGGGCACTGCCCTTCTTGGAATAACAGGTGGCTTGATGAGCCAAAGCATGGCGATGGCTTGTAATTGCCTGAGTTGTTGGGTAGGATCACCCAGTTGAAACAAGAAGGCCTTACTGGAGTAGGAGTGGCCTTTAGTTTTGTGAAGTGCCACATTCAACCTCTGCAGCAGCGGTGCCATTATGGCTATGAGTATACCAGCCTGAATGATCCATCCAGATTCACTTCTGATGAAATCAGAAAGGATGAAGTCATGGCAAGGCTCAAGCAGATGTTCAAGAATGTGGGTGAGATCCCCACTATCGTGAAGGAATTCAGTGCCGCCAATCCGCCAATGCCTGTAAGTACCCGTGGCCATAGCCCCCGAGTACTTATTTGAAGTTATTGGGTTTGCTAACTTGTCTTGCTTTGCAGGATGATGTTGCTTTGTAGTTCTCCACTCCTCTTCCACCCAGATCTGAAGAATCCTGTGGAGCCGCTCCTCGGGTGTTTACACGGGAAGGCATGATAGGAGATGACCAGGAGGAAGAAGTACTCCAGTCTTCCAGTGGCACTAGTTTTGATGCTGTGGATGAACTCAAGGCTCAGCCATCTGCTAAGGCTGGGTCTTCCTTTACGGTGAAGAAATGCTCAGCTACTGATGATCTTGAAGCTGCGATTCCTCTACCACCGAAGAAGCGAACTGTTATTGCAAAATGGGTCGTGAAGGAGTCTCTCACCGTAGAAGATGTGCCTACCACAGTAATTACTTATGAGGAAGGACAAGACCCTGAGGATCATGTACTCCCGATAGGTGTTTCCAATACCACCACCATGTCTACTTAAGATGATATTTGTGGTTTGCATGTACTCGACGAGGCGATCGAAGCAGAGAAGGTGGCTGCTGTGGCCGCTCAAAACAAGTCGCCGATCACCAAGGAGTTGATCGAGATTGAGGATGATCCAGAGCCTCAAGATGCCGTTCAGGTCGATCCCTAGGTGGTGAACCCTACTGACGCAAACACACTCAAGCAGCAAAAGAAAAGCTCAAATCTAGCAAAGATCTCATTGTTGATGTGCAGGCCGTGCTAAAAGCACCGTCTTCAACTATCCAGCCACTGCGACTATTTGGTGAACCCACCCTACGGCTGAGGAGGTCTTCAAAGTAATATTTATGCTCCTTTCGAGTACTATTTGTATCTCAAAATTGACTTGTTGTGTCACTAAAGCTTTGTGTTATGAAGAAAATCCTTTGATATGGACCTTGGAGGGCCTGACTCAAGGCTTCTGACCAATGGTGATGGCCTCTTAGCCTAGGACATTGCCCCGGCCCAAGCAAGTCCACAGCCAGAGGAATACCATGCAACAGTGAGTAGTCCAGGTGCCGTTTTCTTTGTAGCAACATTGATGCAAGAAGTTATTTCATCTTTGACTAATGCTGTGTTGCCAGCCCTCGAGAAACAAGTAATCAAGGAGATGGTGGCTGCCGTGGACATGGCGACTGCTTCTGCAACCCCCGAGCAACCGATTGCAGGTGAAGTGATGACTATCTCTAGCATCGTGGCTGCGGATATGGCCCTCGAGCTAGAGATAGGATTCGAGGCGGCAGCAGCCCTTGGGGCCATGGCCGTTGATTCATCCTCTAAGCCCAGGACGTCTGGTGGTCTTGCCGTGGTTCCACATGCGACCATGGGTGCTGAAATCGGTGGGGCAGGAAGATAACCCTGGAGGATATCCAGCTGTTTGATGATCTACTACTAAACCCTGAAATAGTGTCACTGATGATGGAGTCACATCATCGCCTGGGCAATTATATGCAGGTATATCTCCTTGCTCTTGTTTTTTTGGAGATAATCAATGAATTTGTGCTTATGAATTGCTATGAGTACTCATTTCTGTATTGTAGGACATCATTGAGTGCTCCCACCGCAAGTCACAGATACTTGAAGGGTATGATGATATAGTGCTTCGTGCGGAGGTACTGGAGGAGGAGCTTGCTAAAGAGAAATAGTACTCCTCGTGGTTTCTTATGAAGTTTGATGGGATAGCCGCCGATTACCACAATCGCATTCAGGAGCTCACAGAACAAAAGGTAATCCTTGAGCCAGAAAGTAAAAAGGTAATCCTTTGCTCTTGTGACTTGTGTCTGTTGACTGTGCTTTGTGGTCTTTGACCCTTTTGGTGCATCCATGTATAGCTTTGAAAAAGTTCAAGAAAGATCTCGAGGCGAAGGTCATGGATAGGAAGAATTCTTATTATCGTGTGACCGACCAGCATGACAAGCTTGTACTTCATGTCGAGAAGCTGGAGCATCACCTAGAGAAGGAGAAAAAGATGCGTCACGATGGTGAGGTTGACCTTGTTCAATCTATGGAGACTTTGAAGAACCGTGAGGCAGAGGCGGAGAATGCTTTCTTTGTTCTCAAGCAAATTTGTGAAGCCCCCAACCCATTGTGGACGTGATAGAGCCTCCAGTTGAAGGTGTAGAGTCACATCCACTATTAGAAACACTCAATGATGTGCCAAACAAATTGTCCAGCAACATCTAGAAGATGGCCAAGTCGATCTCCTAGCAAGTGTTGAGCTTCGTGAAGTCATTCTACCCGAAAGCCAATTTGGCACCCGTTGCTGAGGGCGTGGTGGGCGACTACACTAATGAAGCCCTTCAACATTATATGTAGGAGATGGCCCCAATTACTGAAGAAGTAGCCAATCATCTGGTCCTTCAGTAGTTTTGTATTAAAGCAAACATTAGTTCTATATTAAAAACATGATATGAATGCTTTGTTAGGTAAATATTTCTAAGTCTTGTTGCAATCTTTGTTGCTTTCTACTTGTTGTTTTAGTGCCTCTGACAATTAATCCTAATAGTTGCTCCTACGATTAGTGTGAGTGTCTACGCACAAGGCTTCTTTTGTGAGCCTCATCAGATGCACGTTGTAGAGTACTTAGGACACGTGTCCTGTTGTGGAACGTGAGTACTCGAGCTATCTGGATAGTAGACTACTAGGTGAGTAATCTCTTTACGATTTTGACAATTAGAAACTTCCCTGATGTGTATTGATGTTATGCTCTGGAAAGCCTGGAACTGCAAACTTGTTGTTACAAGCTCCGACTAGACAAACTTGTTTGGTGGATAGTCTCTTAGGTAGTTAATTAACTCCTGAGGTACTGATGGCTTCTTTTTTGCAAGTCGTCGAGGGACAGATGTGTCCAATGAGTTAACTAACTGATGAAGTTTATTGCAGACTTGCTTTGCAAGCCACGATTGGATAATTTTGTCTAGTGAGTTGAATAACTCAAAAATTTTGCGGACTTGTTTCTACAAGCTGCAATTTGGGCGATTTTGCCTAGGGAGCTGAATAGCTCATTTAGGATTACTGCGAACTTACTTCTACAAGCTGTGATAAGGAAGAAATAAGTAGTCGAATTACAATGAGAATATAACTGCTTTGTTGAGTTGTAATTCAACAACTAGGACCGATGGCCGATTTACATGAATATGTAAATCTAAGTTAGGGATAAAATCGACAGAGTTGCTTGATATCCACGAGTTGTCGATAGCGTCACTAGAGAAATGTTAGAGCCTATACAACCCAGGTCTAGTGACATTGGAGATGATGAACGATCCCTCGCATAGTGAGTTTAACTTGTACAGCCCCTTGGTGTCTTGAATATGCTTGAAAACCATATCTCCTATATTGAACGAACGTTCTTTGACATTGCGATCATGATAGTGGTGGATTCCTTCAAGGTACCTGTCAGATTTAGTAGCCCAGCAGTCCACTAGGGGGTTACCCAAGTAGTTGATTTGTAGACAGGGAGGATTGTGAGATCAAGAATTCAAAGGTAATCACGAGGACACAAAGGTTTAGATAGGTTCAGGCCCCTGGAAAGTAATACCCTACGTCCTGTGTTTTGCTGGATTGTATTGCTGGTATGGTATGTGGAGAGTTGAGATGCCCTCATGAGGGGCCCTTGGCCACCTTATATAGGCTGATGACCTAGGGTCACAAGTCAGTTTGAATCTAATCTAGTCAGTTGTTACATGGAAAGTAACCTGAGTCGGATTACAAGAAGTATCCCACAATATCTGGGCTGATTTGAATCACCCGGCCTCCTTGACTTGCGCTCCAAGTATCTTCACATCCTCGGCCCGCACGTTTTAGTCAGGCGGGCCCACTTGCTAGGGCCGGCCAGTATCCTAGTCGGTGGGGACCCCTGGGGTACCCATATCCCTTAAGACCCCGAGCAATGTGTAGGCGAACAAGAACCTGAGGACATCGCAACGAAGCTTGGAATGTGGTCGGCTGAAGCTACGATGGCATCATAGTGACGGAGAGGCTGTGCAGTTCTCAAAAAAGAAGAAAAATCGAGCGAACGCAGAGCCATACGCATAGACCGAAGCTGAGTGCCAAGCTCATGAATGTCAAGCATCCAGTAGGTCAAAGCGAAGGACATGAAGGGCGTTGCAAGACACAGTTCATATGGAGTAGCCCCCGAGCATTGAAGCAATTAGTATAATTGGTCCAATGATCAAAAAGGAAGAAAAAATTGATCCTAAAAGCAGGTCCTAGTGCCTAAGCACAAGGATAGGCGAAGCCATAGAGGCATGCCAACCAAAAATAGGCGCCCAGCCACTGAGTATGAGGACTGGCAGAGCCACGTTGGCACGCCGACTTGAAATAGGTGCCCAGCCCCCGAGTACAAGGACTGGCAGAGCCACGAAGGTAGGCCGAACTGAAATAGGTGCCCATCCCCCCAATACGAGGACTGGCAGAGCCACAGAGGCATGCCAACCTGAAATAGGCACCCAGCCCCCGAGTAACAAGACTGGGGGAGCCACGAAAGCATGCTAAACTGAAATAGGTGCCCAGCCCCCTAGTACGAGGACTGGCGGAGCCACCGAGGCACACCGACCTGAATAGGTGCCCAGCCCCCGAGTGCGAGGACTGATAGAGCCACGGAGGCACGCCAATACCGTAATGGAAAACCCACGGATTCTGTCCCCCACGCATGCGCTGGGATGGTGGACCCGCTAGGGTTACGCCATCACATCCTTCACAAGCCCAAGGGGCGCGATTCAATTTTCATTTCTATTAGCCACACTCGCGTCGCTGCCACTGTAGTCCATGGAGCACACCGCCACCGCACCCGTGAACCCTAGGCCGTACCACCGTGCTTTCCAATCTGCTCATGCGCACTCCTTTGCTACCACCCAAGTCAGCTGCCGTGCCGCCATATGCAAATCAAGAGTCTCGCAGTTATTAGACCTAAGTCTCAGGGAGTAGAAACTGAAGAGATGGCAGTGGGGAATGCACTGGATCCATCCAGATACTGGATGAAATCAGTGATGATGGAGGAGCACATCCAAGCGCTCATCGACCGGGACCTCCTTGGGCTCAAGTCCTTCCTGGAGTTGAAGGCCTGCGCAGGGCAAGAGTTCCTGTCCAAGGACAGGACCGAGGCAGTATTTTTTGCAGTGTTCTTCGAGAGTGGGTTCGGGGTCCCAACAGGTGATTTCTTCCAAGGTCTTCTCAACTATTACATGATCGAACTGGTACATCTCAATCCCAACTCGATTTTGGATATCGCTGTCTTCATTCATCTGTGCGAGGCATACCTCGGAATCTCCCCCCCTCCACTTCAATGTCTGGAGGTATCTGCATACTCTTAAGATAGTGGTGATGAAGGGCAAGAAATAGAGGATTGTTGGTGGGTGTGGATTTTCGCTCCGACCCAAAAGGGTGCAGGAGTACTTCGACCTTAAGTTACAGGAATGCAACAAGGGTTGGCACAAGGAGTGGTTTACAGTCGCCAATTAGAAGCCCGAGCTCCCGCTGTGTACAGGATACACCCCAGTTACTATGGTCAAGTGGTTGAACCAGCCAACCTCAGAGGAGATGGTCCAGGTCAACCAACTGCTGGACAAAATCGCCAACCTGAAAACGTGTGGGCTCACGGCCAAGGCTGTGAGCATCAACTTCTATCAGAGGTTAACGCAGCTGATCAAGAACAGGGTCCACCTGACATATGAATACACAGGACCACTAGATCCAACTCGAGAGGTGCAGCGAAAGGTGACCAAAGAAGAAGTCGCCAACAGGGTATGCGAGTTCTTTGGTGGTGTCATCAAGAACAAGTGCTGCCCCAAGGTGTATTCCCTCAAGAGGCTGGCTGACCTGGTATGATCTTAACTCCATGGATTTGGTGTTCCTATTTTGCTTTTGTGTTGTCTTCTCACTAATCTTGTTGATTGACTAGAGCCACGAGTTTGAGTTCTTTTGCCCAGCACTACTTCCTGGCGGAGCAGAGCAACAACAACCCAAGGTCCACCCGACCACCGAGTCCGACCAGCCACTTGCCACCCTTGATCGGGATTCATACTCTTCCATTGAGTTGAACGAGGATGTGTCAGATGAGGTTAGCCAGGCCGAGGACTCTGCACAAGTTGGATGCCGAACACGGCAGGTCGTGAAGAAGCTTTCCACGTCCAAATCTCAAAAGCTGAGTGGCAAGAGGAAGAAGGCGACCGATAAGAAAGAGAAGGCTGCCCCGAGCACAACCTCCGTGGGCGGATCGGCTAGTAAAGTGGACAAGGAATCAAACGCGCTGAGCTCGACTGCCAAGAAGAAGAAGGCCAAGCTCTTTGAAATGATCGCGGCAAACGCGGAGCGGATCAAGGAGACACTGAAGCGAAGATGTGTTGTCACCACCACTACCCTTGCGTCCCAAGTTCCAGGTGAAGCAGAGTACCATGTAAGTGCAATCTAGTTATATTATCCATCTTGTGCTTCTTTTGCTACCTATCTTGCTTAAGTTGCCTCTCGCACCAATGATACTGGAAGGCCATGCTAGATGATGAACCTGGTACGCAGCTGACTGTTAACTCATCCAAGCCGAAGGGGCGAGCGGCCGCATCCTTAAACAGTCCTCGCCTCCGAAGGCCGGGGGTGATCAAGATAGTCGTGCCAGAGGAGGAGCTGTACCAGTTGTGGTGCTGCAGCAAGGTGTAGTCGGGGATATTGCGACTTCGAGTGTAGTTGCTGTGGACGCTGCTGTAGTCAGCTTCAGGGTTGAGCAGGTGTCTGGTGAGAGAGCCGTAGCCGAGTCTCACCTAGAAGAGTTGCCCAGGCACAATCCGCTGCCGGATTAGTCCACCAGGGATGCTAGTGTGGACATGCAAGGAGGGGATGATCCCGATACCTTGGACATTTCCAGAACTAACCTTGCTGGGGACGTGGCGGAGGAGAAGAAAGATCTTTCCGAGCTGCAGCAGTCATCCTCCAAGATTTCCACATTGTTATTTGTAAGTATGCCGACCAACTCGAAGAACCTACATCTTAAATCCCATTTCTTTGCAGTGCTCTGATTTTTTGAGTGTAAACAGAATCTGGCCACGTGTACTCATAAGAGGGCAGACACAACTTGAGGCCAACCTCCAGAAGGCCAAAGAGGACACCACGGAGCAACTCAAGCAAAAAAACCTGGAGCATGCTGAGCAGAAATAGATACTTGCTGCAAAGTCGAAAGGTACGTTGTGCCGACCTTTCGAGTTAATTCTATCCTTGAAGTCTTGGTGCTGATGTACGCTAGTTCGAATGTGCAGATGCCAAAGCAAGGGAGCAGAGGCTAAAGCGAGACCTCAAAGAATGTGAGGCTGTAAATGCTCATCTCTAGGAAGATCACAATGAGATGGTTCACCGTGAGTACGCTGTGTCGCACAAGCTGGCTTACAAAACTAGCTTGGGCAAGGATACTAACCGCTGGTTAGTAGCTTCAATGTAAAGTCTTTAGCGTGACCAATTGGTGATTGCAGGACTGGAGGTGGAGCTGGAAGACCTGCGCAGTGTGGCCAGCTATGTGATGGACATAGTCCAACCGAAAGCCGACCTGACCGCGTCGATGCCACTTCTCGATTGCCTTAAGAGTGTGCCTGGTCAGCTGAAAGACATGCTGAAGGATGCCAAGGTGGAGTGCATTAAGAATGTATTGGCAGTGTTTAAGATGCACTTTGATGTAGAGAAGCTTCCGGAACTGGCCGAAGAATTTAATGGTGTAGTGGAAAATGCCGTTAAGGAGCTGGACCTGTAAAATAAAACTTGCGGTGTATCAAACTTTGTGATAAGACAAGTGATCTAATTGATTTAACGTATGCGGAAAGAAAGGGCTCCATCCCTCCCTTGGTGTATACGACAGGACAGCGTGTAGCTGAGGCATGTAGCCGCTAAGCACTTAGCCTTGCCTGACCAGCATTCTATTGAGAATGGATCTCAAGCTGGTAGAAGGGGTGAATGCAAGGTTGTCTCAGTTTCGCGAGCAAGGACGCCAACCACATGAATTAGTCGTATTGCCTTGACAAGGGAAGGAGGAGAGTGAGAGACCTAGAGGTCAGCGCATGGGGGAAGCCCCGAGCTTGAAAGCGAGTGGTCTGACAAACAGGTCGAAAAGACCCCAAGTGTTAGGAACAGCTCGGGCAAGGGAACAAGAAGGAAGTAGGTGTGCAAAGAACCTCGGGGGTTTTATTCATTCAGTAAAAAGGGAAAAAAAGAATACATAGCTTTAAGTCCTAAGGGTAGAAGTGCCGCAGGTGCTCAATGTTCCACGGATTGGAGATGCCTGAGCCATCCACCCATTGGAGTCGATAGGTGCCTGGCTGGATGACTTCTTTGATGAGGAAGGGGCCTTCCCAGGGGGCTGCCAGCTTGTGCATGTCTTTGGTGGACTGGATCCGGTGAAGCACCAAATCGCCGACGTTGAAGGATCATTCTTTAATATTTCGATCTTGGTAGTGCCATATCTACTGCTCGTGGCATGTATGCTGGATGAGAGCCACCACTCGATGCTCCTCGAGGCTATCGATGTCAATCTGCCAACTTTTTTTCCGCTTCACCTTCCTCGTAGTATTTGTGGTGGCACGAACTAAATTAACCTGGCTAAAGTGCACTTAAGTCAGCTAATACGCGATTATGCACCTTAAACAAGTCAACTTAGTCGTTCGTCGGATTTCATCCGATAAACCACATATACATGATCGAGAGGCATTGCTCACACGACGGTGAGTGGTTACAGAGATTACAACATTCCCATCATATTAACATAGTTCAACAATTTATTACACCAGAGTTTAGAAATTCAGACAGAGTTTGCACGGTCTCAAACAACGAAGAAGTAACATATGCGGAAGCTAAACATCGATACATAATACAATGGCAAAGTCGACAATGATATCATTTCCCATGAACTGCCCTTGTACCCACGTGGTGTACCAGGGGAAACTCCATTCCAGAGAGAGCGGGGAGTGTGCCCATGTCCCGGTTCAATCAGGTACTAGGCTTACCTAGGTATGAGATTAGTACTTTTAAACACTTGGCCACGAATGCCGACACATTTTGACCTTAGCATTTTCATCACTAGACAATTGGGACAAACCCACCAAGCCGGAACCAATCCCAGTCCCGTCTGTCATCCTTATGGTTATAGCAGGAGCAAGCCACCAACCCCTATAAACTCGCGAGTGACAGGAAATCACTCGACTTTTACCAAGTCCTATTTAGCATTGCAACTACTCGGCCTACCATACTAGTGTTCAACCAAAGGTACCTAAGATCATGCAACTAAGGTTTCAAGCAACTCCTATAAACTTAATGCACAAACATAACTAGCATAAGTAGTGCATAATTTTAGAAATTAGGGTTATGCTTCGGGGCTTGCCTTCCTGAACTATTTTAATGAGAGAGTCACTGGCAGCTTCTGGGATCTCCTGCTCGGCCTCAACGGGGTGCAACTCTGCAGATCCTTCCTCGGCAGTAGGTGTCAACTCGTAGGTTCTGTCTGCGAGGTTCGCTTCTACATGAGATGCATATGCAATGTTCAATTTTCACAAGTTTGCGAGCAAGATGCATTTCAAGTTGAAAAAGACATATTAAGTGCAATTACCATTACACTTAGATAAACATTAACTTTATACACTAGATGAGTAATTTCATATTTTAAACCTCGGGTGTATTTGATGGTGATTGTGTACACATATAACGTTTTACAACTTAGAATTCACAAGGTTCGTTTGGAAAGTTATCCTGTTTCTGAATATTTTTCTGTACCTCTTCCAATTTACTATTTTAACCTTACAATTACTTAATATTTTCTTTTATTCATTTAAATCAGTTCATTTTCCAAATTTTATTTCCATATTCAAACAGCAATATATGACACTGAGAATTTAGCAGTAACTCTGCCATGTCATCACTAAGTTACTGTAAAAAATTTGGGATGCATTGAACTTCCACAAAACTAATTGAAATTAATATGTACCCTATGGCAGATTAAAGGGATCTATTTTTAACTCCAGCTCCAGCAGCAGTTTGGCTCTGATATTTTTGCAGGAGGTTACAGTAGTGTGACAAAAGCCTCTGTGATTTTTCCATGATTTTTGGTGAAGGACATCTATTTCCATAATTTTCTATGATTTAAACTTATACAAAAAAATTTAAGCCTATTTCATCAAGTTTCATTCAGTGACTAATATTTTTCCTAGCAAGTATATTTCATAAGTGATTTAACCCAGGTGGTTTCATATTTTTCTCTGACGGATTACATTACTTATGCACAAAGAAAGATTTAACCCTAGATTCCAAAGATAAAACCTAGATTGTGATTTAAAGTTCTGGACTAGGCTTTAAAGTATTTTTCAAAGGTCTAACTTACTCAAACAAACATCTCTGAGTTGGATTTTTTATTTTTGCATTTTTCATTTATTTACTATGCATTAAAAGGCTTAAGCAAGAAATAAAACCTAGAGAAATACATTTAACAGTGATATGTGCTGAACTTCTCTCTTCCGGCAACTTGTCGACGGAAGGGGGCGATGGACGGCTTAGGGAGCTTCAGCGAGTGGCGTGGAGACGATTGGGGTGCTTAGGTGGCAGCGGCAAGGTGCTGGAGCAGGGTCTCCATGGCGAGGCTGCTCTGCTTAGTGGCGGCGGAAGGTGGAAAAAGTGGTGAAGGGGTTCTCGAGTGAGCTGTAAAGGCTTTTATAGCCTCGGGGGTGTGGGTGCGGGTGCGAAGCAAGGTAGCTGAGCTGGAGGATAAGAGCGGCCATGGTTGGGGGAGGAATGGGGGACGGAATGCCATTTGCCGACGGCTCCGATTCGTGAATGGAGATGCGGGAGCTCCCGGCAATATTTTGGCCATTGGCCATGCGTGGTAGGGGGCGTGCGGGATCTTCCTTGCCGGGCGTGTTCATTGGCCACTACGAGTGTGTATGGTCGCATCTGAGCGCCGGTTGGCCGCAGCGGCTCGCGCCGTGGAGGGAAGGAGGCGTGGCGGTGGCATTCGCGGGCATGTGTGGGAAGAGCATGGAGTGGGTGAAGGAGATAGCATGCCAGAGGGGGGGATAGGCTCGGCGCGTGAGTGGCCAGCTTGGGCACCTTCCCATCTTGTCCCAGCCGTGGATTGGCCAATGGCAAGCTCGCTGGTGTGGTCGCGCCATGAGGTAGGCGGCGACGCATCGAGCGTGAGCTAGGTCATGGCGCGTGTGTGTAGAGCGTGGGGCTGAGTATTGGAGCAATTTTCTTGCGAAATTTCAAACAAAGTCAAAATTTTCCCGAACTATGAATTGTTGTCCTAAGGTCCAGCTTCAACTTCTACAAAAGGCTTGGGTTCGAAATCGAGCTAGATTTGAAGATACAAGGCTTCGAAGTTTGGTGGAACGCCTAAAATTCAGACAGCTGATTTTCTATTTCGGGCTGAGTTGAATGTTTTGGCTGACTTGACTTAAGTTTTGGAAAGGTTTTGGTGAGTTTTGGGCCCAGGTCAAATAGGTGGAGTTGTATTACACACTCAGGACTCAAACTTTTATAAAGGGCTTAGCTCGTGTTCAGTTTAAATTTTGTGAGAAATCTGCACGCCAGGATGATGTCTTTCACTATTTTAGACTTAAGGTGCTGAGTTTGAGAATTATGATGAGTTTAGCCTAGGGTTTGAGCATGTTCTATGATGATTTAGTCCAAGCTCAAATTAACAAAGTTGTTATTCAAAGTTTACTATAAAACTTTTTTAAAAGCTCCAACTCAAGTCCAGGTCGAGAATTTGAAATAACAGGAACTAAAGTACCCTACTCAGCACTATTTTCAACACTTAGCGTTTTTGAAATGAGGTTGATTTGCCACTGAGTTTAAATCTCATTTTTGAACCTCTTCCTCTCCAAATCACTCAAGGTGCCAATAAGAAAAGTTGTTTGGTTTGTAAAGTTCTAAAACTCTTAGATTGACAAATATTTCAAGTTTTTATATGAAATTTCAAAATTTGAATTACCCCTAATTTTAGCTTCTGAAGGGCATTTTTGACCTTTCAAGTGCTAGATTAGGCTTCTAATCACTTTATCCAAGCTTAAGCAAGGTTAATTTAGCTAGGGTTGTTACAGCCTACCCCCTTAAAAGGAATCTTGTCCTGAGATTTGAGTGAGGAAAACTGGTGTGGCTGGGTTTGGAGTCCACATTTTCTAGCAAAATTTTGTTTCAATTAACATTGTGGAAAGCGCCGGAATCGAATAATATCAAGGCAGATTGATGATGAACAGAAAATGTACCCATCATCACTGGAGTTCCTTCTGGAAGCTCTGCCAGATTGGTGAAGTTCAATCTGCCCTAACGAACTTGCACCATCGGCCTTTTCCATTTATTATTCTCGGGGTGGCTCTGAGCAGGCCTCTGATTCTTGTTCTGAGGGCAATCCTTCGCGAAATGACCGGTGTTCCTACAAGTGAAACAATGGTTTACATTACTAGGGCGTGGAGGTTGTGGAAGGTTCGGCCATGGCCCTTGGGGATGATATTTAGGGAAACGGGGTGCGGTCTACTGTGGTGGATGAGCAACCCATCTCCCAGGCTGTGTAGGCTTGCGAGGCACTGGTGGGGGAATCAACCAGAACTTCTGAGCTGGCACATTAGGTGATGGCATTAGAGCCTTCCTCATCTTGTCGGCTTGGAGGGCCATGATGCAATCTTCCTGTGATATAGCCAGATTCACCACCTCATTGTAAGTGTCTACCTTGATGGGGTTCAGCCTCTCCTTGAGCTTAGGATTCAAGCCCCTACAGAAATAGTCCCACTTCTTCTGGTCCGAATCTGCATGATAGCCCGCATACCTGCACAGGTCATTGAAGGCATGCGCATACTGTAGTACGTTGCGGGTTCCTTGGGAGAGAGAGAGGAACTCATTGAGCTTGCGCTCCAATAACCCCTCGGGGATGTGATGGCCCCTGAACGCCATCTTGAATTCCTCCCAGCTGACTACATGGTCGGCTGGCAGCATCACATGATAGTGGTCCCACCAGAGATGGGCAGAACCACAAAGCTGCTGTTCTATGAACCGGGCCTTGTTCTCGTTCGGGCATGGTGCGGTCAGGAGCGAGAACTTGGACTCAATGGTATGAATCCAGCTGTTGGCATCCAGAGGATCCTCGATCTTATGAAAGAGCGGGGGTTGCATGCCCAAGAAGTCCTCATATCTTGCAACATGAGGCTGATGAGGGATCCTTTCGCCTTGCGGCTGTGGCGGCTGCCCCTGGACGATGTGTCGCAGGAGCTGTGTCTGCGCAGCTAGTATCGCCTCCAGCGAAGGCGGGGGAAGCAGCGATGGAGGGTCCTGCCTCTGTCCGCTACCGCTTGGTGCGAACCCGGAGGGTGTTTGATGAGTTTCGTGCACCATCTGCAAGAGGGTACGTTTCCATTAGTCACATAATTTAGAAACTTGTTCAAAGACAAGAAAAATTATGTGTGGAATGTAAGTGTTCATCTTACTGACAGCATTGCGATAGAAACAGCAATATCACTTAATGAGTACGTGCATAACTCTTCTTTCTGATGCCCATTGTTTCTCATCTTTGGTCAGTAGCTAGGAAATTTCATAGGTGACAACTTTCATATTAAGCTCGCTGACCAAAATAGAAGGTAACAAGGGTGAAAAATTAGTTTGATACTTGCTGTCCGGGCTGTTTTTCAGCAAGCTGAGCAGTGAAGTTTTTGTTTTAACTTGAGTTTGATAGATCCAAAGGAGCTGAAATTTTAGGAGGAGTTAGAATACAAGGTTTCACACAACTTTGATATTTAAGTCTCAGCTTGAAAGTGATCGGAAACAAGGTCAAAACTGAGAACAAACAGCTGCTGAATTTCTGCAAAGTTTTCGGGTTACATCGCTAGATATGACAAAAGCATGGCAATACTTGCATAACAAATTCATGGCAGCCAAGGTACTCAACTCGAGGCTAACCTATTATATCAACATCCAAAATATAGGTCACCGAGGATTAAAACAACAGGAAAGTACTCAAGCCTAGATAACACATCTAAAAGTCGTCCAGGTTGCCTACGGAGGCAAGGCTGAGCGCAGGGGAGTGGGCTGCGCCCATCTGTGGCTGTAGGGTAAGATCCTCGAAGTCCATGCTCGATTAGCCCTTGATCTCCTTGGGCTCGTCCTCCATAGGCTTGGCCTGCTGAGCCTGCTGTGCCTCCAAGGCGTGTATGGCATCCATCTCCGCGTGGTGCTCATCTATATGCTCATTGGCCTCAGCCATCTCCATGTTAACATCGTAAAACTGGTCAGCTAATAGCTCCATATCATGCTCCACATCATCCATCTCCTCCCATAAATCTAAAATCTGAGTCTCCATGTCTGCTATCTGAATTTCCTTCTGCACTAGCTGGAGTGACAAGTCCACCATCTCACTCTGGATAGTAGAAAAAGCAACCTGGTTGGCCACTGCCAACCCAGTCAAAGTGGTTATCGCACTACCTCGAAGCTCGTTCAGCCTGTAAAGTGCATTCATGCACCTAGTGGACGTAAGAAGCGTCTCTTGAGGATGTAACCAACCCATCAAATTCTATCTAGCCAATCTACATCTTGCTCGTCCCTAGCTGGGAACAAGCTGATCAGATCCAACACAATCTCCACCGGGTGCTGTCGGCAGAAAAGTGTCAGCCCCTCAAGTGCAGCCGTCTACCAAGCATCCTGAAGAGTGTGTCCAATGACCATAGTCTCAAGTTGTGGCCACTGGGGCTGCTCAGGGTGGGGGTGTACTATCAGGTGCACGCTGCTCCTGGGCACTCCGTGATATACGTACTCTCGGCCGGAGTACTGAGGAGGGCGCCCGTACCCAAAAGAGTGAAGAGTGTCCCACAGGATGGAGGGAAAGCCCTCCCAGTGCAAGCACTTGGAGTGAACGGTTCCGTTCATGTCAACCATGACATAAACGGGATGGGCATCTGGAAAGAAAGGGTGACAAGTGAGAGAGGGAATCAATATTCTGAAATAAAAATAGATTTCTAGCAAGTTAGAGAAAAGCTCCTAACTCAGCAAGTATTTATCCAAAATTTCCTAAATTTTACCAGATGGTTCTTTTGGTATTTTGTGATAAATTTAGTATTCATAGGTTGAGCTGGAACTGATTCTATCAAGGTGACCTACACAGGTTATTACCAGGGGTACATCCTGAAATTTTCAGAACAGTGCGGAAATAAACTGAGCATAACTCTTAAACCAGTGATCCAAAAATTTGGATATTTTACCAGAATGCTCTTTAGATGATGTCCAACATGTTTGGTATTCAAATTTATATCTGAATCAAGGCCTAGGAAGGTGATAAACTATAATTCTCACAGAGGGGTTCATTCTGGAATTTTCAGAAACAGAGCAGGAATGAATAGATCATATCTCTTAAACCATTGATCCAATTCAGCTGAAATTTGTACACAAGGTTCTCTGCTCAGTGCTTAACAACTTTGGTTTAAAGGTGCCTAACAGAAAAAGTCCTTAAGGTTGCTGGAAGAAAAAAAAATCAAACACCCAACAGGGGTGCAAAGTGTTGCCTCAGCAAACAGGGGTTTCTCATCTGAACATATCCCACAATCTAATTGGCCAAATTTTACCAAATTTTACAAGCATCTTGTTTAGGAATTTTGGAGCAACTTTCTTATATAAAGTTTCCAGAGCAAGCCTATGTTACTAGCTCGAAACATTTTAACAATATTGTCATCGCTGGACAAGGCAGCAAGATAATCCTTAGCATCGTACAAGACTTTTAGGAAAAGCACACATGCAAGTTCAATTTTTATCTTTTAAGTAGCAACTTTTATTCAAGATGCATGCACGTCCTATTCGACCTCACAACCAAAAATAATTGCTCAAAAGCTTTGGACTTACGTGGTTAGTGCCGGTGGCGAGGCAATATTTACGGCTCTCTCTATAATAACTAGTCGAGTTTTCTACTCATCGTTAACTTACGTAATCGCAATTAGTGTACCAGCAGATAATTCCAACCGGAACCTATCGTGCCAGCACTCATGAAAGCGTCCACAATCATTACTGTTCACTATAGGAACAACACCCGTACGATTATCGCTGCACGGGCAACGTTCATACGCTTGAAAGCGTATTCATATTTATCCAACCATTATGTGCCACCCTCATATTTGCATATGAGGCTAGGGGCATGTTACGGTATTGCCATACCCCTACGTCCAACCATCATGTGCCACCATCGTATTTTCATATGATGTCGGGGGTATATTAATGATCACTATACCCCTGCGTTTTGTGCTGGAAGTCAGTATAAATAACCAATAGTTAATTAGCCACCTAAAAATAACCCAGAATTCCCTTAGGGCTTCTCGTACTAAGTTCATCCTTAATGAACTTATGAATTTTTCAAACTAATTTCTTGCAAGTTTTATTTAGAAAAAGGTTTAGGGTCTGTTGTTCTCTCTGATATGTTTTATAGCTCTGATACCAGCTGTGGCAGCACAACCCAAATTAACCTAGCTAAAGTGTACTTAAGTCGCCTAATACATGATTATGCATCTTAAACAAGTCAACTTAGTTGTCCATCAGATTTCATCCAATAAACCACATATACAGGATCTTCATCCGATAAACCACATATACAGGATCGAGAAGCATTACTCACACGAAGGTGAGTGCTCACAGATATTACACATTCCCATCATATTAACATAGTTAAACAATTTATTACACCACAGTTTAGAAGTTCAGATAGAATTTATTAACATAGTTAAAAAGTAACATATGTGGAAGCTAAACGTCGATAAATAATACCATGGCGAAGCTGACCATGATATCAATTCCCACGATCCTCACTGTCTAAGGACGGTTTCCACTCGACCTTCCAACCCGGAGAGAGTTGGGTTGGCCAAGTCAAACTGGCAACCATTTCCTCAAAATTAGCACTACCTGAAAATATAGCCGCAAGCAAGGCTGAGTATACTAATACTTAGGAAGACTTAACTGTCGGGTTGTAACTACTCCACCAACTTCTAGACATGCAAAGCTTTTTAGCTGTGGGGTTTGTTTTGCCAAAAGCAGCTAAAGTAGGTCCTTACTTTCAAGTTTTAGCATCAAGTTCAAGTTGATTATCCAGTCTAGGTAAGCACCTATTCTAAGCAAGCATGTTTGAACAACAATTTAATCAAGCATCAATATTATTCATCATTGTTTGTTTCACTTCTTACTCAGTGCAGCATAGTAGTCAAGCAGTCTCAAACTGTGAGAGGCAAACGATTCAAATCGAGTTTTTAAACCTTGCAAGGTGAACCTAACCCCACGACATCCATGTACCACAACGGGTCCACTTCACTTGTCAGCCATCCCAATCAATCCCCAGGCACATGACCAGGACCCACTTCCCTTGGATACAATGCCCCACGGTCCCGGAACGTCGCCGTACCGTGACTGCACTTGTACCCACATGGTGCACTAGGGGAAACTTTGTTTGAGAGAGAGCGGGGAGTATGCCCACATCCTGGTTCAATCAGGTACTAGGTTTTCCTATCCCATACTAGGTATGAGATTAGTACCTTTAAACACTTGACTGCGAATGCTGACACATTTCGACCTTAGCATTTTCATCACTAGACAATCGGGACAAAACCACCAAGCTGGAACCAATCCTGGTCCCGTCCATCATCCTTATGGTTATAGCAGGAGCAAGCAACCAACTCCTATGAACTCACGAGTGACAGGAAATCACTCAACTTTTACCGAGTCCTATTTAGCATTGCAACTACTCGGCCTACCATACTAGTGTTCAACCAAAGGTACCTAAGATCATGCAACTATGGTTTCAAGAAACTCCTATAAACTTAATGCACAAACATAACTAGCATAAGTAGTGCATAATTTTAGAAATCAGGGTTATGCTCTGGGGCTTGCCTTCCTGAACTATGTTAGTGAGGGAGCCGCTGGCATCTTCCGGGATCTCCTGCTCGGCCTTGATGGGATGCAGCTGTGGTGGAACCACCCAAATTAACCTGACTAAAATGCACTTAAGTCGCCTAACACGCGATCATGCATTTTAAGCATGTCAACTTGGTCGTCCATTGGATTTCATCCGATAAACCACTTACTTTGGATCGAGAAGCATTGTCCACACGAAGGTGAGTGGGCACACATATTACAACATTCCCCTCACATTAACATAGTTTGATATTTTATCACATCAGAGTTTTCAAAATTCAAATAGAGTTTGCAAGGTTGTAAACAACGAAGAAGTAAAACATGCGGAAGCTAAACGTCGATACATAATATCATTGCGAAGCCGACCATGATATCAATTCCCACGATCCATGCTGTCTGAGGATGGTTTCCACTCGACTGTCCAACCCGAAGGGAGTTTGGTCAGCCAAGTCAAACTAGCAATCATTTCCTCAAAATCAGCACTACCTGAAAACATAGCCACAAGCAAGGCTGAGTATACTAATACTCAACAAGGATTACCCGTCAAGTGGTAACTACTCCACCGACTCTTAGACATGCAAGGCTTTTTGGCTGTGGGTTTGTTTTTGCCAAAAGTGACTAAAGTTGGTCCTTACTTTCAATATTTTAGCTCAGATTCTAAGTTCAATAACCAGTCTAAATTAGCAACTTATACTAAGCAAGCATTGTTTCCAAACAATTTAAAAGACAAGCATCAAGATAAATATCATCATCATGTTCCATCTTTACTCAGTGCGGAATAGCGATCAAGAAGTCCCAAACTATGAGAGGCAGACAAATCATTTCAAATTTATTAACTATGCATGGCGAACCTAATCCCACGACATCCGCATACCACTAAGGGTTGCTTCACTTGTTAGCCGTCCTCATCGATCCCTAGGCACGTGTCAGGTCCAAACTTCCTTTGGCATGCAATGCTCTATAGTCCCGGCCTCTGCCGTACTATGACTACACTTCCACCCACATGATGCACCATGGGAACGATATTCCAAGGATAGCAGGAATATAAGCCACACCCTAGTTCAATAAGTTACTAGGCTTCCCCATCCCATACTAGGTATGAGATTAGTACTTTCAAACACTTGATCACGAACGCCGACACGTTTTGACCTTAGCAAGTTCATTACTAAACAGACAGGGCAAACCACCACATTGGAATCATTCCCAGTCTCGTCCGTCATCCATATAGTTGTAGTATGAGTAAACAAACAACTTCTATAACTCACGACTAACAGGCAATCACCGAGTCCAATTTAGCATAGCAACTACTTGACTTTAGCAACTACTATTTAGATCAAAGGTACTAAGTTCATGCATCTAAGGCTTCAATCAAGTCCTATAAATGTAAATGCACAATCATAAGCATCAACATATTGCATAATTTAAAAAAAGGGAAGCATGCATCGGGGCTTGCCTTCAGGTTCAGAAAAAGCTAGTTGGTCTTCGGGGTCTTGATCTGGCTCGAGCTCAGCTTTCACGTGATGTAGCTCTGCGGCAGGCACCTCTTCCGGTGTAGGATGGAGCTCGTAGGTTATGTCGGCGATATTAGCTTCTACACGACATGCATATGCAGAAAGTTCAAATTTTCCATGCTTTCATATGAAGGATGCAAGACATGAATTTTTTGTTGAAGTGTAAGTTGCATTTCGACCATATTCACCTAAACAAGATTCTAAACTTTCATAATCTTCATGAAGTAAGGTGTGTTGTGGTTTAAAACTCGGGGTTGACTTTGATGGTGATTGTGTACATATATAAGGTTCTTACAACTTAGAGCTTCACAAGGAAGGTGGGGGTCACTTTTAGCATTGTTCGGGGTTCATTTGGAAAGTCATTTATTTCTGAATTTTTTTATGTACCTCTTCCAAAAATTACCAATTAAGCTTACTAGGACTTAGCTTTCTCTTTATTCATTTAAACTGATTCATCTTCCAAAATTTGTTTCCATATCCAAACAGTAACATATACCACTGAGAAATAAGCAGTATCTCACTCAGGTCATCAGTGAGTTACTGTAAAAATTTGGGATCCATTGGAGCAGTACAAAAATAATTAAAATTATTTTATTATCCAAAGGTAGCATGTACTTAACCAATTTTATCTCAAAACCTACAATGATTCTGAGGGTGAAACTTTAACAGTGGGTTGAAGGCGTATTGTAGAGACTTTGGTGAATTTTTCATGATTTTTAGTGAAGGAAAACTATTTCCCACATTTATCTTCTATTTATCTTTCTTCAAACAGAAAGGCATGACTCAACAAGTTACATTTATTTTTTCATTTTTTTCCTAAGAACTAATCTTCAAAACCAGGGTACTCCAAGTGGTTTCACATTTTTCTCTGCCCTGGATTAAAACTTATGCAAAAAGAAAATTTAACCTTAGATTTCAAGATAAAGTTAAAATAGGGATTTAAATTTCTACACCAGGGTTTTCACTATTTTTCCAAGCTTTTGTTCAAAGAAACAAACACTTTAGAGGTGGATTTGTCATTTTTATATTTTTCTGTGATTTAGCACGATTTAAAAGGTCTAAGCATGAAATAAAACTATAGGGCACTATTTCCAACAGTAACATGGGCAATGTTATTTTTCCATGAAACTATGTACTTCAATGAGCCCAACAAAATTTATTTTACATTTTTCTGAGCTTCCTATATTTTTTGGTGTATTTCCAAAGTTTATTTATTTTTTCTACCGAATTAAAACAACAAAACCAAAACAACTTTACAGCAGGACCCTGGAGTTTTCAAAATGTCACACGTATACCCTTGGTTCTAAGAAAAAGATCCCTGCGGTGTTTTCCCAATCACACCCGTGCCCTCATGGTGAGTGCGGCGGCGGGAATGAAATTTCGGCGAGCCTTGGGGCTGAACGATCTGTACAACGGGCGGGAAACGTGTGGGTGCTCACCGTGAGGGGTTTTGGTGAAGGTCGGGGCAGCGGAGAAGGCGTGTTGACGACGAACGGCGGTGGGGACGAAACATAGGCAGTGGCGGAGGATGCTCCGGTGTTCCGGCACCGACGATGTTTCGGGCGGCCAACAGAGGGGGCTGTGAGCTGCGCGTGGTGGTGGTGGAGCTTTACGAAGGTGTTGGCGAGGCATGGGGTGGCGCAGAGCAGGGGGCTCCATGGAGGGGTGGTGCGGCGGCACTTAGAGTAAAGGGGGCGACAAAGCTTTGCGGGTGCGGGGAGCTGCGCAGGTGGCCCATTGACCCCTTTTATAGGGCCGGGGAGGTGCGGAGGGCGAGGGTGGAGTCAATGCTGGCAGCGGATGTGGCCGGAGGCGAGCGGGAAAGAAGAACAGGGCGGCACCATTGGCTGGCGGCACTCACTAGCGGATGGAAGATGCGGGCCCGTGCGAAGATCTTTTGGCGATTGGATGGGAGAGATAGGAGGTGTGCAAGATCCTATTTGTCTGGCGGAGCGATTGGGCAAGCCGGGCGTCATCCTGTCACCGTTGAGCGGCGAATTGGGGAGGTGGAGCTCGGCCAACGTGCGGCAAAGGCGTGGCGGAGGGAAGCGGCAGAGGGGTAGTGCGGCATTGGGCGAAGGAGATGCTCGGGCAGGGGAAGGATAGGGTCGCGCGGTCATTAGGCAAGGTGGCGCGTCGACCCGTCTCGTCCTGGCATGGATAGGCCACGGCAGCTCGCTAGTGGGGGATGTCCACACGGCGGCGGCAACCTGGGCAGGCGCACGCCATGCACGCTCTGGCATGTGGGTGACGTGAGGCAGGCCAAAGGGCTGAAGTTTAGGCCGAGCTTAAGCTAGATTTTTAACTAAACTTCAACTTCTACCCTTATAAGATTTGTATCCCTTAAACCAAAGTTTAAACTTACAAAAGGTGCCACTTCCAAAATGGAACAGATTTGAAGTTATGAGGTCCCAAAGTTTGTTAGAACGTCGGTCATCCATTCTTGCTGATTTTCAGGGTTTTGGCTGTCTTTGATCCGAATTTTGAATGGTTTTCCGAATGAATTAGGCCAAGGTGTTATTGACAAAGTTGTTTTACAGATTGGATACTAAAACTCTTATAAAGGGTTTTTCTTAAGTTTAGTGTAAGTTTTGTGAGTAAAAAGCTTGCCAAAACACAAACTTTGAACTGCTCTTAGACTTTGACCTGACTTTTGAAGGGTTTTTGTGCAGATTTTGGCCAAACTCTAGTAATCAAAGTTGTCAAAGACTTGTAGAACTAAAACTTTTAGATAAGGTTTGACTTGAGCTCACATTAGAAAATTTGGGAAAAAGGGTTGCAAAGTTGGGAACATTCATTGTTTTCAGCAGAGTTTTTGAAGTGAGTTTCAAAAGTTAATGGTTTTAAGTCTAGTTTTTGAACCTCTTCCACTCCAAACTAGCAAAAGTGCTAATAAGGAAAGTTGTTAAAAATGTAAAACTCAACAACTTTTAGTTTGGCAAAACATTTGGTTTCCATACAAAATTTCAAGTTTTTACATAACTCCAAACTTAAGCTCTTAAGGGCAAAATGGACTTTTCATGAGCTAGATTAGTGTCTAAGCTTCCAATTTCAGCTTGACCAAGTTTAGTTAAGTAGAGTTGTTACAGCAACTTTGCAGATCCTTCCTCGACAGCAGGCATCAACTCGTAGGTTCCGTCTGCGAGGTTCGCTTCTAGACGAGATGCATATGCAATGTTCAAGTTTCACGAGTTTGCGAGCAAGATGCATTTCAAGTTGAAAAAGACATATTAAGTGCAATTACCACTACACTTAGATAAACATTAAACTTTATACACTAGATGAGTAATTTCGTGTTTTAAACCTCGGGTGTATTTGATGGTGATTATGTATACATATAACATTTTACAACTTAGACTTCACAAGAAACATGGGGTTACTCTAGGGTTGCTCAAGATTCATTTGGAAAGTTATCCTATTTCTAAATGTTTTTCTGTACCTCTTCCAATTTAGTATTTTAACCTTACTATTACTTAATGTTTTCTTTTATTCATTTAAATGGGTTCATATTCCAAATTTTATTTCCATATTCAAACAGCAACATATGACACTGATAATTTAGTAGTAACTCAGTCATGTCATCACTAATTTACTGTAAAAAAATTTGGGATGCATTGAACTTACACAAAATTAATTAAAATTAAAACAATACCCTATGGCAAATTATAGGGATCTATTTTTAACTCCAGCTCCAACAGCATTTTGGCACTGATATTTTTATAGGAGGTTACACTAGTGTGACAAAAGCTTCTGTGATTTTTCTATGATTTTTGGTGAAGGACAGCTATTTTGATATTTTTCTATGATTTAAACTTGTACAAAAAAAATTAAGCCTGTTTCATCAAGTTTCATTCAGTGACTGATATTTTTTCTAGCAAGTATGTTTCATAAGTGATTTAACCCAGGTGGTTCCATATTTTTCTCTGATGGATTGCATTACTTATGCAAAAAGAAAGATTCATCCCTAGATTCAAAAGATAAAACCTAAACTATGATTTAAAGTTCTGGACTAGGCTTTAAAGTATTTTTCTAAAGTAAACTCACTGAAACAAACATCTCAGAGTTGGATTTGTTATATTTGCATTTTTCCTCGATTTACTATGCATTAAAAGTCTTAAGCAAGAAATAAAACCTAGACAAATCCATTTAACACTCATATGTGCACAATAATTTTTTTGTGAAATTTCACCACTCACTGAATCTAACAAAAGTGGTTTGGCATTTTTATCAATTTCCTACCATTAGTTATACATTTTCAAAGTTCAGCCTTTTTATTTGCCATTTGAAACAGAAAAGCAGCGCCGCACTTACGCAAGGCCCCTACATGTTTTCAAACAATCGAGAAACAGCCCCTGGAATCTAACACAAAGGCTCTTGGAAGTTTTCCACTCAAAGCAATGTCGCCCTCGTGCTACCACCAGCGTGCCGGAGCAATTGCCAGCAAGCGGCAGCGCGGCTGCGGTCGGAAAGTAGCTAGGCGTGGCCAGGAGCTCACCTAGAGCGGATTGGCTGAAGGAAGGGGCGGTGGAGGAGGCTCGTCGGCGTTGGACTACCATGGGCTTGCGGGCGGCGGTGGAACTTCTCTGTTCCAGTGAACTCGTCGGCGGAAGGGGGCGATTGACGGCTTGGGGAGCTTCAGCAAGTGGCATGGAGACGATTGGGGTGCTCATGTGGCAGCAGCAAGGCGCTGGAGCGGGGTCTCCACAGCGAGGCTGCTCTGCTCAGTGGTGGCGGAAGGGGGAAAAATGGCGGAGGGTTTCTCCGACAAGCTGTAAAAGCTTTTATAGCCTTAGGGGTGTGGGTGCGGGTACAAAGTGAGGGAGCTAATATGGAGGATAGGAGAGGGCCGTGGTTGGCAGAGGAATGCGGGGCAGAACGCCGTTGGCCAGCGGCTCCGATTCGTGGACGAGGATGTGGGAGCACCCAGCAACCTTTTGGCTATTGGCCATGAGCGATAGGGGGCGTGCTAGATCTTCCTTGCCGGGCGCATTCGTTGGCCACTGCGAGTATGCATGGTCATGTCTGAGCGCCGGTTGGCCGTGACGGCTCGCGCCGGGGAGGGAAGGAGGCGTGGTGCACGGTGGCGTTCGCAGGCATGTGCGGGCAAAGTGGGGAGTGGGCGAAGGAGATAGCAAGCCAGAGGGGGGAGATAGGCTCGGCGAATGAGTGTCCAGCTTGGGCACCGTCCCGTCTTGTCCCGGCTGTGGATTGGCCAACGGTGAGCTCGCCGGTGTGGCCGCTCCACGAGGCAAGCGGCGACACGTCGAGCGTGAGCCAGGTCTAGGCATGAGTGTGCAGAGCGAGGGGCCGAATTTGGGAGTGGTTTTCTTGCGAATTTTCAAATGAAGTCAAAATTTTCCCAAACTATGAATTGTTGTCCTAAGGTCCAGCTTCAACTTCTACAAAAGGCTTGGGTTCAAAATCAAGCTAGATTTGAAGATACAACACTTCAAAGTTTGCTGGAACGACTAAAATTCAAACTCAGCTGATTTTCATGTTTTGGGCTGAGTTGACTATTTTGGCTGACTTTGACTCAAGTTTTGAAAAGGTTCTGGTGAGTTTTGGGCCCAGGTCAAATAAGTGGAGCTGTATTACATACTCAGGACTCCAACTTTTATAAAGGGCTTCTCGAGTTCAGTTTAAATTTAGTGAGAAATCTGCACACCAGGATGATGTCTTTCACAGTTTTAGACTTAGAGTTTAAGTGTTGAATTTGAGAATTATGCTGAGTTTAGCCTAGGGTTTGAGCATGTTCTAGGATGATTTAGTCCAAGCTCAACTTAACAAAGTTGTTATTCAAAGTTTACTCTAAAACTTTTGTCAAAGGTCCAACTCAAGTCCAGGTCCAAAATTTGAAATATCAGGAACTAAATTACCCTACTCAACGTTTTTGAAATGAGGTCGATTTGCCACTGAGTTTAAATCTCATTTTTGAACCTCTTCCTCTCCAAATCACTTATGGTGCCAATAAGAAAAGTTGTTTGGTTTGTAAAGTTTTACAACTCTTAGATTGACAAAATTTCAGGTTGTTATATGAAATTTCAAAATTTGAATTACTCCTAATTTTAGCTTCTAATCACTTTATCCAGGCTTAAGCAAGGTTAATTCAGCTAGGGTTGTTACAGTATTGTATGAGTGAGGTGCCAAAGGCTACGTCGGAGGGCAAGATAGCCTCTGAGCCGTACACCATAAAGAAAGGAGTGTAGCCGGTAGCCCAACTTTTTTGGGTCCGAAGGCCCCAGATGACATGGGGTAGCTCGCATAGCCACTTGGTATCATACTTGGATGCGTCGTCAAAGATACAATACTTGAGGGACTGGAGGACCATCCCATTCGCATGTTTGACCTGTCCATTGCAGCGCAGGTGCGCTACTGAGGAGTAGTATACACCAATGAGGTTACCCTGGCAAAAGTCCCAGAACTTGATGATGAGGACACCAACTACAACACGGATACATCTTCACTAGCAGGACCTTCTCTAGCACCACCAGATGATCCTCCACCCCAGGGCCACCTTCTGGGCCAATTACCCGGGCCCGTGCAAGAGAATTGACCTTCGTCATGCTACTAAAGAATGAAGGCCCAGAAGAATAGAAGCTGGCCCAACAGGAGGCCCATGTGTGGGCGCCTAGGGTTGGGCGCCAGGGGCATGCACGCCCCCCCTCCTTGTCGCGTGCCCTTCCTGGTCGCACGCCCCCTCTTGGCCGCTAGGGGCTGCGCCCCCTCCTCTCCTCTATTTAGATAGAGTCTATGTTTATTTCCAGACTTGAGTTTTGTTTTACATCTAGCTTTAGCTACTCTCGAACACGCGCAAATACGCGCTGTCCTTGTGTAATTCAAAACTCCACCTTCGAGTGCTATTTAGATTGCTCACCTCTTTTTCTCGTTCGTTCTTCGATTGCGGATAGGAATCGATCTTCGTGATTAGGCTGATGTTGCACTGGCAAGGTTGGTAACCACAGGGAGTTGGTTCAGCGATCGCATTGGTGCTTTGGGTTCGCTCGTCGTAGTCGGATCGTGAGGGTCTACTTCCACCAAGTCGAATTTATCTCCACTCACCGAAAGATCGGGCACTCCGACTCTATCAAGTGGTATCAGTTTTCCAGGTTGCTCGGTGAGTTTATCGAGTGTTTTTCCCTTCCTACAGTCCACAAAAACCAAACAAAAATTTATTTTCAGGTTAGATCCTTGTCCCAGCAACCCTTTTGAGCCTTGCATCTCCTTTCAATAATTTGCGTTGTTGAATTTGTGTGCTTTCCGAATCACTTGTTGCTCGTTACTTTGTGTTTTCTCACCTTTTTTCCCTTTCGTTGTCTTGAACCCTAGCACGCCGCCACCCTCCCCCGGATCGCGAGGCAGCCGCGCCGCACCCCCCCTGATCGCCTTCTCCTCCCTGCCTTGTGTGTTTGGCAAGTCAAAAAAAAAAAGGAAAGACAGCAATCAAAAAAAAAGAAAGAGGACAGTCCGCACAAGAGAGGAAAGCCGATCCGGTCACGCGCGCCATTTTTTTCCCTTCCTCCTGGGTACGCCGCGTCTTTCCCCTAGCCGCGCGCACCAACCTACTCTAGACAGAGAGAGAGAGAGATACCGAAATACCCCTGTACTTCGAAAAAAAGCTGTGTGTGGTGACTTGCTGTTTTAGAGTCATTTTATTCCTATTATCAGTTTTGGGGCACCCTGAAAAAAATCAAAAAAAAATTAAAAATAAAAAGAGGTTTCACTTTGCCTCTCCACCTTTGCCGCTTCTTTGCCTCTGTTCTTTTCGATTTCACTTGTTACCAGCAACTTTTGTTACGTGTTTGGCACTATAATTCAACTTTGCATTATTGTTTGATTGTGCTAATCCTTCAATTGAGTGCAGCCTTCCCAGAACTCCACATAGTTCTACGATGAGCAGACTTTGTTTCTCCAGGCAATCGCTCCTCCACTCTTTTGCGAGTTCCACCGGTTGGTTGCAGTTCGCCCTGTGTGCGTGGTAAGAACGGATAAGAATTTGATAACAACACTAGTGTGAGCGTCTTGTGAGCCGTTACACCCCTGTTTTGTCGTCGGTTTTGTTATTGTATTTGCACTAACCATGGCAGATGATGTCAACGCAGGGGATGACCAGCTGCAGGGCATACAGACACAAGTTGAAGGGCTTGTCGCGGACATTCAGATGATTCATGAACGGCTAGACTCGACGATCTCCTCGACGACCGAGCGGTGCGATCAGCTAGACCTCGCACAGACGGCCGCTAAGGCCACACTCGACACAGTTGTGGCACGACTCGATGCATTGTACACAACAGTCACAGAGTTGCAGCAGGGTTATGGTGGTGACTCGGAACAGGAAGATGGCGACTGCCGAGGCCATGCCTGCCGCGTGCCACGCCGTCCCGGTAATGATTCCTTTTCCAAGATTAAATTTAAAATTCCACATTTTAATGGCAAATATGATCCTGCTGCATATCTTGATTGAGAATTAGAAGTTGAACAGAAATTTTCATACCATGATATTCTTGCTAATTCTCAAGTTAAAGCTGCTATTAGTGAATTTATTGATTTTGCTTTAATTTGGTGGTGTGAATATAAGCACAAACATCCCAATACAATTCCAACCACTTGGGATCACTTAAAAGCTGCTATGCGCCACAGATTTGTGCCTTCTTATTATGCTCGAGATTTGCTTAATAAAATGCAGCGTTTTCAGCAAGGCTCTAAATCTGTTGAGGAATATTACCAGGAATTACAAATAGGCATGATTCGTTGTGGGTTATTGGAGGAAAACGACGCTGCTATGGCACATTTTTGTGGTGGTTTGAACCGCGAAATTCAGGATATACTTGATTATAAGGAATATACAGATATGACAACATTATTTGAATATGCTTGCAAAGCTAAACGTGAAGTGCAGGGACACCCCTCGAAGACATATTCTAACTCTTTTGCAGGAAGAAGCTCGACATCCAACTCCGCACCCGCTTTCCCTGCGCCACCCACGCCTACCACTACACCGCGCGAGAGAACGGCCAAACCTGCAAGCGCTGCCCCTTCCACAAGCACGGCTCCTCCCACAGGCTGTACACGGGATATTCAGTGTCATCGTTGCAAAGGATTGGGCCACGTGTTTCGGGACTGTCCGAACAAGCGCACTTTGCTTATTCGTGATGATGGTGAGTACTCTCCCGCTAGTGATTCTGAAGATATTCAACATGCGATGCTTGCCACTGACCATGCAGCTAAGGAGGTACATGTCAACCCAGCCGATGCCGATAGGTATGCAAGTCTTGTTGCGCAGCGTGTTCTTAGTACACAGGTCGCCCTGCCCGAGAAGAATCAGCAACACACTCTGTTCCATACAAACGCTGTTGTGCAGGAACGGTCGATTTGCATCATCATCGACAGAGGCAGCTGCAACAATCTGGCGAGTACCATGCTGGTCGAGAAGTTGTCGTTACCCAGTCGTAAGCATCCGCATCCATATCACATTCAATGGCTTAATGATGGTGGGAAACTTAGAGTAACTCGGTCAGTGTGTGTCCCTTTCTCCATGGGTGCTTATTCTGATTTTATCGATTGTGATGTTATTCCCATGGAAGCATGCTCTTTGTTATTGGGTCGACCCTGGCAATATGATACTGATAGCTTGCATCATGGTCGTTCGAATCATTATTCTTTCATGTTGAAGGGTCAGAAAATAATTATACATCCAAGGACACCTGACCAAATTGTTAAAGATGATCTTGCTCGAGCTGCTAAGGCTGCTAAACAACCTGCACAATCAACCTCTGTTAATTCTGAGATCAAGTTGAAAACACCTATTTTACTTGCTACACGTGCTGATTTCGCTGATTTACGCGATGCTCATTTGCCCTGCTATGCACTTGTATGCTCTAGTATGCTCGTTTCACTTGATGATGTACCATCTTTGGATATTCCCCCTGCGGTTGCTAACCTTTTGCAGGATTACGCTGATGTCTTTCCCAAAGACTTGCCACCGGGTCTTCCACCGCTTTGTGGCATTGAGCACCAAATCGACCTCATCCCCGGCGCACAGCTTCCAAACCGTGCACTGTACCGTACAAATCCGGATGAGACAAAGGAGATTCAGCGCCAGGTGCAAGCATTGCTTGATAAGGGTTACATTCGTCAGTCTCTTAGCCCTTGCTCAGTTCCTGTGTTACTTATTCCAAAGAAAGATGGATCATGGCGTATGTGTGTCGATTGTCGTGCTATTAATAACATCACCATTCGTTATCGATATCCTATACCACGGCTTGATGATACGCTAGATGAGCTTAGTGGTGCCATTATTTTCACTAAGATTGATTTGCGTAGTGGTTACCATCAGATTCGAATGAAATTGGGTGATGAATGGAAAACGACTTTTAAAACGAAATTTGGGTTATATGAATGGTTGGTTATGCCGTTTGGATTGACTAATGCTCCTAGCACATTTATGCGTTTGATGAATGAAGTTCTGAGGCTCTTCGTAGGATTGTTTGTCATTGTTTATTTTGATGATATCCTCCTGTACAGCAAGTTCATGGAAGATCATTTAGGACATTTGCGTGCTGTTTTTGATGTGTTGCGTGCTGCCCACTTATTTGCTAACATGGAAAAATGCACTTTTTGCACACAATGTGTACCGTTTCTTGGTTATGTTGTTACTCCACAGGGCATTGAGGTGGATAGCAGCAAGATTGATGTCATTTGGGAGTGGCCTACACCAACGACGGTCACACAGATTCGAAGCTTTCTTGGACTTGCAGGATTCTACCGCTGGTTCGTCCGTGATTTTAGTTCCATTGCAGCGCCTCTCCATGAGCTTACAAAGAAAGGTGTTCCGTTTGATTGGAGTGACTCGCAGGAGGTCGCGTTCAACACTTTGCAAGATAAGTTAACGCATGTTCCCCTCTTGCAATTGCCTGATTTTAATAAAGTGTTTGAGCTTGAATGTGATGCTAGCGGTATTTGGCTAGGTGCTATTTTGTTACAAGAAGGAAAACCGGTTGCTTATTTTAGTGAAAAGTTAAGCGGTGCTAGCCTGCGCTATTCTACTTATGATAAGGAGCTTTATGCTCTAGTGTGCACTTTGCAAACATGGCAGCACTATCTTTGGCATCGTGAGTTCATAATTCATTCTGATCATGAGGCTTTGAAACATATTCGTACCCAAACAAATCTGAACCGTCGTCATGCTAAATGGGTAGAATTTATCGAGTCTTTCCATTACATTATTAAACACAAGAACAGGAAGGAAAATGTCATTGCTGATGCTTTGTCTCGTCGCTATACCATGCTGTCACAGTTAGATTTTAAAATCTTTGGCTTGCAAACTGTGAAGGATCAATATGTCAACAATGCTGATTTTCAAGATGCCTTAGTTCATTGTATGGATGGCAAACCTTGGGGCAAATTTCAAAAGCAAGATGGGTTCCTGTTTCGCGCTAACAAGCTGTGTGTTCCAGCAAGCTCAGTTCGTCTTTTGTTGTTACAGGAAGCACATGGAGGTGGTCTCATGGGCCACTTTGGCATTTACAAGACGCATGAGGTGCTGGCCGCCCACTTCTTTTAGCCCCGGATGCGCCGTGATGTTGAGCGCCTTGTTGCACGCTGCACTACTTGTCAGAAAGCTAAGTCACGATTGGGCAACCATGGTTTGTATATGCCATTGCCTATTCCTACTTTCCCTTGGCTTGATATTTCTATGGACTTTGTTTTGGGATTGCCTAGAACTAAGAAGGGGAGGGACAACATTTTTGTGGTTGTTGATAGATTCTCCAAAATGGCTCATTTCATTCCCTGTCATAAAACTGATGATGCTAGCAATATTGCTGAATTGTTCTTTAGAGAGATTATTCGTTTGCATGGTATTCCGAATACTATAGTCTCTGATCGTGATGCTAAGTTTCTCAGCCATTTTTGGAGATCTCTGTGGAATAAATTGGGAACTAAATTATTGTTTAGCACGACTTGTCACCCTCAGACCGATGGACAAACTGAGGTGGTTAATCGCACTTTGTCAACCATGCTTAGGGCTGTTTTAGACAAAAATTTGAAATGTTGGGAGGATTGCTTGCCTCATGTTGAGTTTGCTTATAATCATGCAACGCATTCTTCTAAAAAGATGTGCCCTTTTCATATTGTTTATGGTTACATTCCTCAAGCGCTTATTGATCAGTTTCCGCTTGCTACTGGGGACGCCCCACATATAGATGCTGCTGCACATGTTGAACAAATGGTTAACCTGAATGAACAAACTCAACAAAACATTGCTGCTGCTAATGCTAAATATCAGGTTGCTAGTAATAAAGGCTGAAAACTTGTTACTTTTGAACCTGGTGATATGGTTTGGTTGCATTTGAGAAAGGATCGTTTTCCTAACTTGCGCCGTTCTAAATTGATGCCTCGTGCTGCTGGTCCTTTTAAAGTGCTAACCAAGATTAATGATAATGCTTACATCCTTGACCTGCCTGCGGAGTTTGGTGTTTCCACTAGTTTTAATGTTGCAGATTTGAAACCGTATGCGGGCGAAGATGAGGAGTTGCCGTCGAGGACGACTTCCGTTCAAGAAGGGGAGGATGATGAGGACACCAACTACAACACGGATACATCTACACTAGCAGCACCTTCTCCAGCGCCACCAGATGATCCTCCACCCCAGGCGCCACCTTCTGGGCCAATTACCCGGGCCCGTGCGAGAGAATTGACCTTCATCATGCTACTAAAGAATGAAGGCCCAGAAGAATAGAAGCTGGCCCAACAGGAGGCCCATGTGTGGGTGCCTAGGGTTGGGCGCTAGGGGCATGCACGCCCCCCCCCTCCTTGCCGCGCGCCCTTCCTGGTCGCACGCCCCATCTTGGCCGCTAAGGGCTGCGCCCCCTCCTCTCCTCTATTTAGATAGAGTTTATGTTTATTTCCAGACTTGAGTTTTATTTTACATCTAGCTTTAGCTACTCTCGAACACGCGCAAATACGCGCTGTCCTTGTGTAATTCAGAACTCCACCTTCGAGTGATATTTAGATTGCTCGCCTCTTTTTCTCGTTCATTCTTCGATTGCGGATAGGAATCGATCTTCGTGATCAGGCTAATCTTGCCACTGGCAAGGTTGGTAATCACAGGGAGTTGGTTCAGCGATTGCATTGACGCTTCGGGTTCGGTCGTTGTTGTCGAATCGTGAGGGTCTACTTCCACCAAGTCGAATTTATCTCCACTCACCGAAAGATCGGGCACTCCAACTCTATCACTTGAAGCCTGTGAACTATTTGCCAAGGTCGGTGATAATCCTGTTTAGGACTCTGAAGCGGTGTGTGATCTCCTCCATGAACTGAGCGGCTTTAGCCGACTCGATGCTGGTGGCAGCCTTCACCTCAATCTATTTGGTGAATTTGTCAATAGCCACAAAGATATGAGTGTAGCCGCCTAGGGCAGTCTTTGATAGAGTCGGAGTGCCCGATCTTTCGGTGAGTGGAGATAAATTCGACTTGGTGGAAGTAGACCCTCACGATCCGACTACGACGAGCGAACCCGAAGCGCCAATGCAATCGCTGAACCAACTCCCGATGGTTACCAACCTCGCCGGTGCGAGATCAGCCTGATCACGAAGATCGATTCCTGTCCGCAATCGAAGAACGAACAAGAAAGAGAGGCGAGCAATCTAAATATCACTCGAAGGTGGAGTTCTGAATCACAAGGACAGCGCGTATTTGCGCGTGTTCAAGAGTAGCTAAAGCTAGATGTAAAACAAAACTCAAGTCGTAAACAAAAAGGACTCGGACTAAATAAAGGGGGCGCAGCCCCTGGAGTCCGAAGGGGTCACGGCGCCCAACCCTAGGCGCCCCACCTGAGCTGCCCTGTTGGGCCATCTTCTTATTCCGATGGGCCTTCGTTCCTTAACAGCATGATGAAGTTTAATTCTCTCGCACGGGCTCGAGTGATTGGCCCAACTGGATGAGCAACTGTAGGCGCCTGAGGTGGAGGAGCAACTGGAGGCGCCTGAGGTGCTGCTGGTGTAGATGTACTCGTGGTGTCCTCATCATCCTCCCCTTCTTGAACTGAAGTCGTCCTCGACGGCAACTCCTCATCTTCGCCCACATACGGTTTCAAATCTGCAACATTAAAACTCGTGGAAACACCAAACTCCGCAGGCAGGTCAAGGATATAAGCATTATCATTAATCTTGGTTAGCACTTTAAAAGGACCAGCAGCACGTGGCATCAATTTAGAACGACGTAAGGTAGGAAAACGATCCTTCCTCAAATGCAACCAAACCAGATCACCCGGTGCAAAAGTAACATGTTTTCTCCCTTTACTACCCGCAACCTGATATTTAGCATTAGCAGCAGCAATGTTTTGTTGAGTTTGCTCATGCAAGCTAATCATTTGATCAACATGTGCAGCGGCATCTATGTGTGGGGTGTCCTCGGCATCAAGTGCAAACAAATCAATAGGCGCCCGAGGAATATAACCATAAACAACTTGAAAAGGACACATTTTTGTAGAAGAATGCGTTGCATGATTATAAGCAAACTCAACATGAGGCAAGCAATCTTCCCAACGTTTCAAGTGTTTATCTAAAACAGCCCTAAGCATAGTGGACAAGGTTCGATTAACCACCTCAGTTTGTCCATCAGTCTGAGGGTGACAAGTGGTGCTAAACAGCAATTTAGTTCCCATTTTATTCCATAGTGATCTCCAAAAATGACTGAGAAACTTAGCATCACGATCAGAGACTATTGTATTTGGAATACCATGCAAACGAATAATCTCGCGAAAGAACAATTCAGCAACATTGCTAGCATCATCAGTCTTATGACAAGGTATAAAATGAGCCATTTTGGAGAAACGATCAACAACTACAAAAATACTGTCCCTCCCCTTCTTAGTTCTAGGCAATCCCAAAACAAAGTCCATAGAAATATCAAGCCAAGGGGAAGTAGGAACAGGCAAAGGCATGTACAAACCATGGTTGTTTAATCGTGACTTAGCTTTCTGGCAAGTAGTGCAGCGGGCAACAAGGCGCTCAACATCAGCGCGCATCCGGGGCCAAAAGAAGTGGGCAGCCAGCACTTCATGCGTCTTGTAGACGCCAAAGTGCCCCATGAGACCGCCTCCATGCGCTTCCTGTAACAACAAACGACGAACCGAGCTAGCTGGAACACACAGCTTGTTAGCGCGAAACAGGAACCCGTCCTGTATGTGAAATTTGCCCCATGGTTTGCCATGAATACAGTGGGCGAAAGCATCTTTAAAATCAGCATCATCCACATATTGATCCTTCACAGTTTGCAAGCCAAAGATTTTAAAATCTAACTGTGACAGCATGGTATAGCGACGAGACAAAGCATCAGCAATGACATTTTCCTTCCCGCTCTTGTGTTTAATAATGTAAGGGAAAGACTCAATGAATTCTACCCATTTAGCATGACGACGGTTCAGGTTTGTTTGGGTACGAATATGTTTTAAAGCCTCATGATCAGAATGAATTATAAACTCGCGATGCCAAAGGTAGTGCTGCCAAGTATGCAAAGTGCGCACTAAAGCATAAAGCTCCTTATCATAAGTAGAATAATTCAAGCTAGCACCACTTAATTTCTCACTAAAGTAAGCAACCGGTTTTCCTTCTTGTAACAAAACAGCACCTAGCCCAATACCGCTAGCATCGCATTCAAGCTCAAACACTTTAGTAAAATCAGGCAACTGCAAGAGAGGAGCATTGGTTAACTTATCTTTCAAGGTGCTGAACGCAACCTCTTGCGAATCACTCCAAGCAAAGGGAACATCCTTCTTTGTAAGCTCATGTAGAGGCGCTGCAATGGAGCTAAAATCACGAACAAACCGGCGGTAGAAACCTGCAAGGCCAAGAAAGCTTCGAATTTGTGTGACCGTCGTCGGTGTAGGCCACTCCCGAATGGCATCAATCTTGCTGCTATCCACCTCAATGCCCTGTGGAGTAACAACATAGCCAAGAAACGAGACACGTTGTGTGCAAAACATGCATTTTTCGAGGTTAGCAAATAAATGGGCCGCACGCAATGCATCAAAAACAGCACGCAAATGTTCTAAATGCTCTTCCATAGACTTGCTGTAAATGAGGATATCATCAAAATAGACAACTACAAACAATCCTATGAAGGGCCTCAGAACTTCATTCATCAAACGCATAAATGTGCTGGGAGCATTTGTCAAACCAAACGGCATAACCAACCATTCATATAACCCAAATTTCATTTTAAAAGCCGTTTTCCATTCATCACCTAATTTCATGCGAATCTGATGGTAGCCACTACGCAAATCAATCTTAGTGAAAATAATGGCACCACTAAGCTCATCTAGCATATCATCAAGGCGTGGTATAGGGTATCGGTAGCGAATGGTAATGTTATTAATAGCACGACAGTCTACACACATACGCCATGAGCCATCTTTCTTTGGAACAAGTAACACAGGAACGGAGCAAGGGCTAAGAGACTCACGAATATAACCCTTGTCAAGCAACGCCTGTACCTGGCGCTGGATTTCCTTCGTCTCATCCGGATTTGTACGGTACGGTGCGCGGTTCGGAAGCTGTGCACCGGGAATGAGGTCGATCTGGTGCTCAATGCCACGAAGTGGTGGAAGTCCCGGTGGCAAATCTTTTGGAAAGATATCAGCGTACTCCTGCAAAATGTTAGCAACCGCAGGGGGAATATCCAAAGATGGTGCATCATCAAGTGAAACGAGCACACTAGAGCATATAAGGGCATAGCATGGCAAAGGAGCATCGCGTAACTCATCAAAATCAGCACGTGTGGCAAGCAAAACAGGAGCATTCAACTTGATTTCAGAATTAAGAGATGTCGATGGTTCAAGTTGTTTAGCAGTTTTCGCAGCTCTAGCAAGATCATCTTTAAGAATTTGTTCAGGTGTCATTGGATGTATAATTATTTTCTGACCCTTAAACATGAAAGAATAGTGATTTGAACGACCATGATGCAAGCTATCAGTATCATATTGCCAAGGTCGCCCAAGTAACAGAGAGCATGCTTCCATGGGAATAACATCACAATCGACAAAATCAGAATAAGCACCCATGGAGAAAGGAACACGGACTGATCGAGTAATTCTAATTTTCCCACCATCATTAAGCCATTGAATGTGATATGGATGTGGATGCTTACGAGTGGGTAAAGACAACTTTTCAACCAGCGTGGTACTCGCCAAATTGTTGCAGCTGCCGCTGTCGATGATGATGCGAATCGACCGCTCCTGCACAACGCCCTTGGTATGGAAAAGAGTGTGTCGCTGATTCTTCTCGGACGGGGCGACCTGTGTACTAAGAACACGCTGCACAACAAGACTTTCATACCTATCGGCGTCACCCGGGTTGACATGTACCTCCATAGCTGCATGGTCAGTGGCAAGCATCGCATGTCGAGTATCTTCAGAATCACTAGCGGAAGAGTACTCACCATCATCACGAAGAAGCAAAGTGCGCTTGTTCGGACAATCCCGAATCACATGGCCAAATCCTTTGCAACGATGACACTGAATATCCCGTGTACGGCCTGTGGGAGGGGCGGCGCCTGTGGAAGGGGGAGCGCTTGCAGGTTTGGCCGTTCGCTCGCGCGGTGTAGTGGTGGGCGTGGGTGGCGCAGGGAGAGCGGGGGCGGAGTTGGAAGTCGAGCTTCTTCCTGCAAAAGAGTTAGAATATGTCTTCGAGCGGCGTCCCTGCACTTCACGTTCAGCTTTGCAAGCATATTCAAATAATGTTGTCATATCTGTGTAGTCCTTATAATCAAGTATATCCTGAATTTCGCGGTTCAAACCACCACGAAAACGTGCCATAGCAGCGTCATTTTCCTCCAATAACCCACAACGAATCATGCCTATTTGTAATTCCTGGAAATATTCCTCAACAGATTTGGAACCTTGCTGAAAACGTTGCATTTTATTAAGCAAATCGCGAGCATAATAAGAAGGCACAAATCTGTGGCGCATAGCAGTTTTTAATTGCTCCCAAGTGGTTGGAATGGTATTGGGATGTTTGTGTTTATATTCACGCCACCAAATTAAAGCAAAATCAGTAAATTCACTAATAGCAGCTTTAACTTGAGAATTAGCAAGAATATCATGGCATGAAAATTTCTGTTCAACTTCTAATTCCCAATCAAGATATGCAGCAGGATCATATTTGCCATTAAAAGGTGGAATTTTAAATTTGATCTTGGAAAAGGAATCATTACCACTGGGACGGCGTGGCACGCGGCGGGCACGGCCTCGGCGGTCGCCATCATCCTGGTCCGAGTCACCACCATAACCCTGCTGCAACTCTGCGACTGTAGTGTGCAATGCATCGAGTCTTGCCACAACTGAGTCGAGTGTGGCCTTAGCGGCCGTCTGTGCAAGGTCGAGCTGATCACACCGCTCGGTCGTCGAGGAGATCGTCGAGTCCAGCCGTTCATGAATCGTCTGAATGTCGGTGACAAGCCCTTCAACTTGCGCCCGTATGCCCTGCAGCTGGTTAGCCCCCGCGTCGACATCATCTGCCATGGTTAGCGCAAAGACAAGAACACAAGCGACGACAAATAGGGGTGTAACAGCTCACAAGGTGCTCACACTAGTGCTGTTATCAAATTCTTATCCGTTCTTACCACGCACACAGGGGCGAATTGCAACCAACCGGTGGAACTCACGAAAGATTGGAGGAGCGATTGCCTGGAGAAACAAAATATGCTCGTCGTAGAACTATGTGGAGTTCTGGGAAGGCTGCACTCAAATGAAGGATTAGCACAATCAAACAATAATGCAAAGTTGAAAGATAGTGCCAAACACGTAACAAGAGTTGCTGGTAACAAGGAAAAAGCGAAAGAACAGAGGCAAGGTGGAGAGGGCGCACCTCTTTTTTTTATTTTATTTCTGTTTTTTTTTTTCACAGAGGGTGCCCCAAAACTGATAATATGAACACAGAGGATCTCAAATATCAAATTGCGGCACACACTTTTTCTCTCTCTCTCTCTCTCTCTAGAGTAAGGCGAACCTCAGAATAATAAAGGACCAAGAAAGAGAGATACGGATTTGAAAGGCTGGCACGGAATGCGTGGGGGGGGGGGAATTTACCCCAGAGAGTCGTGACCCAGGAGGAGTCACGGCGCGCGCAAAGGGAGGTTCCAACGAAACAAATCCGAATCACCTTCCTTCTCCCTGTTGGATTCTTCTTCGTCTTTTTTTTTGCTTCTTTCCTTTTTTTTGTGCACTTTCCTTTTTTTTCTGATTGCTTTCGATCTTTTTTTTTGACAGGGGAGGGGCGATCGGAATAGTGGGATGGCGCGGCGCGGTTGTCGCGGGGGAGGTGCGGTGGGCGCGGTTGGTAGGGTTGGCGAGCAGCGGAACGGCGGCGGCGGCGAAAACTAGGGTTAGATGAAAAACGAGAAACAAGAGATTAAACACAAGTAACCAGCAACAATTGAACGAGTAGGCACACAAATTCAACAAAGACACTTATTGAAAGAATGTGCGAGGCTAAACGGTTGCTGGGACAAAGGAGCTAACCTGAAAAAATTTGTTTTGGTTTTTGTGGACTGTAGGAAGGGAAAAACACTCGGTAAAACTCACCGATCAACCTGGAAAGCTGATACCACTTGATAGAGTCGGAGTGCCCGATCTTTCGGTGAGTGGAGATAAATTCGACTTGGTGGAAGTAGACCCTCACGATCCGACTACGACGAGCGAACCCGAAGCGCCAATGCAATCGCTGAACCAACTCCCGATGGTTACCAACCTCGCCAGTGCGAGATCAGCCTGATCACGAAGATCGATTCCTGTCCGCAATCGAAGAACGAACAAGAAAGAGAGGCGAGCAATCTAAATATCACTCGAAGGTGGAGTTCTGAATCACAAGGACAACGCGTATTTGCGCGTGTTCAAGAGTAGCTAAAGCTAGATGTAAAACAAAACTCAAGTCGTAAACAAAAAGGACTTGGACTAAATAAAGGGGGCGCAGCCCCTGGAGTCCGAAGGGGTCACGGCGCCCAACCCTAGGCGCCCCACCTGAGCTGCCCTGTTGGGCCATCTTCTTATTCCGATGGGCCTTCGTTCCTTAACAGCATGATGAAGTTAATTCTCTCGCACGGGCTCGAGTGATTGGCCCAACTGGATGAGCAACTGTAGGCGCCTGAGGTGGAGGAGCAACTGGAGGCGCCTGAGGTGCTGCTGGTGTAGATGTACTCATGGTGTCCTCATCAGTCTTGAAGGGTCCGACCATATCCAGCCCCAGCATGCTAAAGGCCAGGATGGTGGGATGATGCGTAGGGCTTGGGCTGGTAGGTGTTGTTGCTTGGAGAAGAACTGACACCCTTTGCACCTTTGGAGAGCTCCTTTGCATTGGCTACCATTGTTGGCTACTAGAAGCAAGAGCGAAACACCTTGCCGACCAAATTGCCTGAAGAGGCGTGGTTCCCGCTTGTGCCCGAGTGGATCTAGTGAAGGAGGTCAATGCCCTCACTGCATAGGAGGTGCCCAGCCCCCGAGTGTGAGCCCGAGGACTGGCGGTGCCATGGAGGCATGCCGTGAAAAAACATAATCGAAAACCCGCGGATTCCATCCAGCGCGGGCACCGCAAGAACGGAAAACCCGCAGATTCTGTAACTAGGGTTACGTCGTCACATCCTTCAAAAGCCAAAGGGGTGTGGCTCCACTTTCATTTCGACTAGCCACACTCGCGCCACCGTCGTCGCAGTCCACAGAGCACACCACCGCCGCATCCGTGAACCCTAGCCCTCATCGCCGCGCTTTTCAGTCTGCTTGCATGTACTTCTCCGCCGCCACTCGAGCCACTGCACCGCTATATGCACATCAAGAGCCTCGTGGTTATTAGATCCAAATCCTAGGGAGTAGAAACCAAGGAGATGGCCAAAGTTCAGGCACTGGATCCATCCTCAGTTTGGGTGAAGTCCGTGATGATGGAGGAGCGCATCTAGGCGCTCGTCGACTGGGGTCTACTAGGACCCAAGCCGCTGCTCAAGTGGAAGGCGACGGCTGGGCAAGAGTTCCCTAGTGAGGACAAGATGGAGATGATGGTCTTCGCTTCCTTCTTTGAGCGCGGCTTTGGGATTCCAACAGGTGATTTCTTCCGGGTTCTTCTCAACTACTACAAGATTGAACTGGTACATCTCACTCCCAACTCAGTTTTGGATATCGCCATCTTTATTCATCTGTGTGACGTGTACTTGGGCATTCCCCCCCATTTCGATCTGTGGAAGTATCTCTATCAATTGAAATCCGTGTCGACCAAGGGAAACAACGAGTAATTAGGGGATGTGGGTTTTCGCTATGGCCGAAGAGAGTGCAGGTGTACTTCAACCTCCAGTTGAAGGAATGGTTTACGGTCGCCAATTAGAAGCTCGAGCTCCCACCGCGTACTGAAAATGCCCTAGTTACAATGCTCGAGTGGTCGAACCAGCCGTCCTCGAAGGAGATAGTACAAGTGAAGCAGCTACTGGAGAAAATCACTGACCTGAAGGCACGTGGACTCACAGTCGGGGCCGTAAGTATCAATTTTTGTTGGAGATTGACACGCCTATCAAGAACGGAGTCCATCCGGCATATGAGTATACAGGGCCACTAGACCCGACCCGAGATGTGCAGCGAAAGGTGACCAAGGAAGAAGTCACCAATCGGGTATGCGAGTTTAAGGTGGTATCATCAAGAACAAGAGCTACCCCAAAGCATATTCCCTCAAGAGGCCAGCTGACTCAGTGTGATCTCAACTGCATTGATTTGGTGTTCCCATCTTACTTTTGTGTTGTGTCTGACTATTCTTGTTGATTGACCAGAATGACGAATTTGAGTTCTTTTGCCCCAAGGGGCCGAGCAACAACGACCCAAGGTTCGCCCAACCACTGAGTCCGACTAGCTGCCTCCTAGCCTCGTTTGGGAGTCAGACTCCTCCATTTGGTCGGATGAAGACATGGAAGAAAAGGTCGGTCGGGCTGAGAACTCCGCGCAAGTTGGACGCCGAACACGTCATGCCGTGGATAAGCTTTCAGCCTCCAAATCTTAGAAGCCGAGCTTCAAGAAGAAGAAGGTGGCTGATAGGAAAGAGAAGGCTGCCCCGAGCATGGCCTTCACGGCCAGGTCGGCCAGCGAAGCGGATAGTGAAGCAGACGAGGAGTCAGACACGCCGAGCCCAGCTACCAAGAACAAGAAGTCCGAGCTCCTTAAGATGACCGCGGGCGACGTGGAGTAGAACAAGGAGACGTTGAAGGTGAAAATCTGCAGGGGCCTGAGCGGAGATGTGCTGTCGCTACCACCGCCCCTGCGCCCCAAGTTCCGAGTGAAGCAGAGCACCATGTAAGTGCAGTCTGGTTATATTGTCTGTCTTGTGGTTGTTTTGCTGCCTGTATTGGTTAAATTGCTTCTTGCACTAACAATTCAGGAATGTCGTGCTATATGATGAATCTGGTGCGCAACTCGCTGGTTGCATGTCCCATGCTGAAGGGGCAAGCGGCCACGTCCCTGAATAGTCACCGCCTTCAGAGGTCGGGAGAGATCAGGATAGTCGCGCTAGAGGAGCGGTGCCGCAACAAGATGTAGTCGGGAATATTTCTTCTTTGAGTGAAGTTGCCGTGGACACTGCTATAATTGGCTCTGGGGCCAAGCAGATGTCTGGTGAGGGAGCCAGAGCCAAGCCTCACCTAGAAGAGTTGCCCAGGAATCATCCGCTGTTGGAAAGGTCCACCGGGGACGCTGGCATGGACATGCAAGGAAAAGATGATCCTGATACCCTGAAATTTTCCAGTACTGACCTTGCTGGGGACACGGCGCAGGACAAGAAAGATCTTGCCAAGCTACGACTGTCATCCACTGAGGTTTTTGAGTTGTTACTTGTAAGTATGCCAACTGGAGAACCTATATCTTAAATCCCGTTTCTTTGTAGTGCTCTGATTTTTAGCGTGTAAACAGGATCTGGCGGCTCGTTCTCATAAGAGGGTAGATGCGATCCCAAATCTCAGCAGAACCATTTAAAAACTTGAGCTTTTAGCTAAACTCTCAAATACAGCTTCAATTCAAAATCTGCTAAGTCCCAGTAAGCGACGTTCCACCAAAGTTCACGTTTCTTTTTCTCTAAATCCAGCCAAGTTTTGATCCTAAAGTCTTTCTAGGAGTTGTAGGGTATAGTTCAAACTACATGTTTTGTATTGGAAATTTTCTAAGTTTGAATTTAAACCTAGGCACAAAATCAACCCGAATCTTGCTTCCTCGCGCTGCACATGTGCCCGATCTGGCAATCGTGCCCGACGCATCGCGCCGCACCGTGTGGCGCCACCGCACCAGCGCAGTGCCGCTGGACAACCCCCGCTGTGACGTGCCCCAAGGCTCACCGCAGCTACCTAGTAGCGCGCGCATGACATCCCACCCATCCGCTACACATCCCCACTGCCCAATCCCTACACCGCCTCTCACCACACCACGCCGCCTTCAGCCTATCATCGGTGAGATGCGACAATACAGCACCCTACTGGCCAGTGCAAGCGTGCGGCTAGAAGGATCTTGCTGATGCCATAATCCAGCCTGGCCAACCGCCTGAAGATTGCCACAAGCTCCGCACGCCATCACCACCAGTGAGCACCCGCGAAGCTCTGCACCAGTGCAGCTCGACTCTGCTCTCCTTCCCCAATGGTCGCTCCACCTTATCCCATGCACCCGCAGCCCCACCTCACATCACTCTCATGCCCCCGTGCCTATAAAAGCCATCACTGCTCGCCGGAGCTGCTCCCCCACATCACCACCACTTTGTCCCGTTCCACCACCGCAGCCTATAATGGAGAGCCCCCTCCCGCACCTCGCCACCACCGCCTGAGCCTCCCCACGCGCCACCTACACCGCACTCATGGAGCCTGAATTGCCTCGAGCTCATCCCACCGACGAGCTCGCCGACACAGTGTCTCCGCCCCGGCCGACTCTTCCCAAACGCAGCCAGCCGCCGTCAAGCCATCTCCGCCTCTGACCCTTTAAGCGAGGACAACCCCGGTGAGCTCCGCATCATGCCCCTGCCCTTTCCTGCCTCAATCACCGCCGACCCTCGCCAGAATCGATCGGGAACCTCACCAGCGAGGGAAGGGTCCTTAGTGTAAATTTTAGGCACCGTTCCATGATTGTTTAAAATCTCCATGGACCACCGCATAAATCTGTTAACCCTTTTCTAATTTAAGTTTTGATTAAATAAGCTAAACTTTGAAAAAGGCATAAGTAAATGTAGAAAATTGATAAAAATGCAAAACCAACTTTGCTGGAATCCTTGAGATGAGTATTTTCACATAAAAATAATGTTGGCCATGTAACTCTTACCTTTATTTTTCTAGATTTTATTTAGATTTTAAGCTTTTAAATGCATGGTAAATCACACAAAAATGATAAAAAGATGAATCCACTTCTGTTACGTTTGTTACTCCGAGCTTGTTTTAAATGAAATAGTTGTGAGCCTAGTTTAGATGTTTAAAACACTGTTTGAGTTTAAACTTTGAAATCTGAGGTGAAATCTTACTTTTTGCATAATAAATGGTTTAAGGCAGAGAAAAATATCAAACCACTTTTGTTGGGTCGCAAATGCAAAATCCTCACTAGGAAAAATAATGGTCTTTGAATGAAACTTGATGAAATATGCTTAACTTTTTGTATAAGTTTAAATGATGGTAAAATATGGAGAATAGATGTCCTTCACCAAAAATCATGGAAAATTTTCAGGAACCTCTGTTGCACTTGTATAACTCTCTGTTAAATTTTCAGTGCCATATTTCATTGTTTGCATGCGGAAAAAAATTATGGAATTTAAACACAAAAAGGAAATGAATAAAAACCATTAGGTAACAGTGAGGGTACTGTGGGAAATATTGGAAGAGGTACAGAAAAACATTCAGAAACATGATAACTTTCCAAATGAACCTTGAGCAATCCTAGAGTGACCCCACCTTTCTTTTGTGAAGTCTAAGTTGTAAAACCTTATATGTGTACACAATCACCATCACAGTCAACCCCAAGTTTTATATCACTACACACCTTACTTCATGAAGATAATGAAAGTTCAGAACCTTGTTTAGGTGAATGTGGTCAAAATGCAAATTTACGCTTCAACATTAATTCATGTTTTGCATCCTACATGTGAAAGCTTGGAAACTTGAACTAATGCATATGCATCTCGTGTAGAAGCAAATCTCGCAGACGGAATGTACGAACTGCTCACAACGATCGAGGAAGTACCTGCTGAGCTACATCACGTTGAGGCCGAGCAGGAGATCAGCAAAGCATCCAACGAGTTCCCCACTAACTTAGAACAGGAAGGCAAGCCCCTGAGCATAACCCAATTTTTCTAAATTCATGCAATGTCTATGATACCTATGCTTGTGCATTTATGTTCATAGGAGTTGATTAAAAACCTAGTCGCATGATAGAAGGTACTTGTGGTTGAACACTAGTATGGTAGGCCGAGCAGCTGCAATGCTAAATAGGACTCGGTAAAAGTCGAGTGATGTCCTGTCACTCGCGAGTTTATAGGAGTTGATTGCTTGCTCATGCTATAACCATAAGGATGTTGGATGAGACTGGGATTGGTTCCGACTTGGTGGTTTTGTCCTGTCTACCTAGTGATGAAAATGCTAAGGCCAAAATGTGTCGGTGTTTGCAGTCAAGTGTTTGAAAGTACTAATCTCATGCCTAGTATGGGATAGGGAAGCCTAGTACTTGATTGAATCAGTATGTGGGCATACTCCCCACTCTCTCTGGAATGGAGTTCCTTTGATGCATCATGTGGTTACAAGTGCAGTCATGGTACGGTGATGTTCCGGGACTGTGGGGCCTTGTATCCAAGGGAAGTGGGCCCTGGCCACGTGCCTGGGAATTGATGGGGATGGTTGACATGTGTGGACCTGTCGTGGTATGCAATGTTGTAGGGTTAGATTTGCCTTGCAAGGTTAAGAAACTTGAATCGAATCATCTGCCTCTCACAGTTTGAGACTGCTTGGCTACTATGCTGCACTGAGTAACAAGTGACACATAGAATGATTATTTAATGATGATGATGCTTGGAATAAAATGTTTGCTCAACGTGTTTGCTTAGAATAGGTGCTTAACTAGAATGGTTAATCAACTAGAACCTGATGCTAAAACTTGAAAGTAAGGACTTACTATAGATGCTTTCGGCAAAACAAACCCCTCCGCCAAAAAGCCTTGCATGTCTAGAAGTCGGTGGAGTAGTTATCACCCGATGGGTAAGTCTTGTTGAGCATTAGTATACTCAACCTTGCTTGTGGCTTTACTTTCAGGTAACTTGGATGTTAGTGCTTTTGCTAAAAGTGTAACTTGGTCGGCCCAGCTCCCTACGGGTTGGACGGTCGAGTGGGACTCATCCTTGGTCAGCAAGGACTGTGCTAACTAACGTCATGGTTGGCTTCACCATGATGTTTGTACTTCGACATTTAGTTGCCATCCTTTTTCTGCTGCTTAAACTCTGAAACATTTTACTTTATGCTTTTTCGAACTACTGTGATGTAATGAATAAAGTGGGACCTATGTATTAAACTACTGGAATGTTGTAAACTCTGGACCCGCCTTCGTTTGAGATGTTTTTCTTTTCGATTTGATCCGAGACAAGTGGTTTATTGGGTATAACCCGACAAACTACCAAATTGACTTGATTAAAGTGTTAGTTCGCATGTAAGGCGAAGATGAGAACACTTTAGCCAGGTTAATTTGGGTGTTTCTCCCATAGGTTCAAATGAGCAGATGCCAAGGCGAGGGAGCAAAGGCTCAAGCAACACCTTAAAGAGTGCGAGGATTCGAATGCTCATCTCCAGCAAGAGCATGACATGGCAATTCACCGTGAGTACGCTGTGTCGCAGAAGCTATCTTACGAGGTCGGCTTGCGCAAAGATACTATCCGGTTCTTAGAAGCTGTGATGCAAAGTCTTCAGCATGACCAATTGGTGATTGCAGAGCTGAAGGTAGAGCTAGAAGATCTGCGCAAAGCTGCTAGTTATGTGATGGACATGGTTCAACTAGATACCAACCCGACCGCGCCAACACTACTTGATCACCTTAAAAGTGCACCTGGTCGGCTAAAAGAGCTACTGAAGGACACCGTGGTGGAGTGCATCAAGAATGTCTTGGTAGTGTTGAAGACACACTTCCCACGGATTCCCTTGGAGCATGCTGGAGCAGGGGTCGTGACCGACTTTGATGCAGAGAAGCTTCTAGAACTGGTCGTAGAGTCTATGACCTGGTCAATGCATGAAGAGGGAAGGGATCCTTAGGGCAGTGCCTGTTGAGGTCGGTGTAGTCGATACACATTCTCCATTCACCGGTTTTCTTTTTTACAAGGACTGGATTTGCTAACCAGTCGGGGTGCTTACCTTCACGGATGAATCTGGCAGGTAAGAGCTTATTGAGTTCTACCCTAATGGCGTCCTTGCAATCATGGGAGAAATGGCAAAGCTTTTGCTTGACAGGTCTTGTTGTCTTGCTCAAGTCCAAGGAGTTCTCAGCCAGCTCCCGCGGGACATCGGGCATATTGGATGGCCTCCACATGAACATGTCCGAGTTATCCCTGAGGAAACTCGTGAGCACGAGTTCCTATTTGGTGGAGAGGTCGGACCCTATGAGGGCTGTCTTGAAGGGGCCTTCCAGGCTGAGGCAGATCTTCTTGACCTTTGGGTCGGGCTGCAGCGCTATGGGCATCGGCTCTATCTCTGGGATCGTGAGCTGGTCCTGGTCCACTTTGTTGGCCTCGACGAGCATGGCAGTGGCTTGGCCGAGTACTCCAGGGCTTCAGCAAGCTTGATTGCCTCCATGTCGCACTTGTATGATGTATCAATGTCACCGTAGATGGTGAGGATGCCGTTTGGAGCTAGCATCTTGAGGACGAGATAGGTATGATGCGGAATCGCCACGAACCTCGCGAGCATGGGCCTGCCAAAGATGGCATGGTAGGAAGTCTTGAAGTTGGCCACCTCAAAGGTAAGGTGCTCCGTATGGTAGTTGTTGGGCGTGCCAAAGGTGACTAGCAAAACAACTTGGCCAATAGGATAGGATCCTTTGTCGAGCATGATGCCGTAGAAGGGGTCATCATAGGGCTGGAGCTGGTCGAAATTGAAGTCCATGCGCTTCAGGGTTTCGGTGAAGATGATGTTGAGCCTGCTACCACCGTCAATCAGCACTTTGGGGAGGAGAGCCCGATTTATGGTCGGGCAAACCACCAACGGTTAGGACCCGGGATATAGAATATGTACCCAGTGATCTTCTCCGAAGAAGGTTATGGGCATGTCTGACCAATGCAGATACTAGACTGGCCGTATGGAGATGAAGTGCACCACTCACTAGTGCAGCTTGTGCTTGCGGTTGCTGTAGAATGCCTTGGGGCCGCCCACGATGATGTTAACTTCACGGTTTTGGTCAGCGATGGCCTGGTGAGTGTTTGGGTTTAGCTGGCCACAGCACTCATCTCTGTGCTGATCATTGCGGTCGTTGTGTTGGCGGTTGTCACGATCGTCGTGATCATCACGGCGGTGGTCGCGATTATCACAATCATCACGGTGGTGGTCGCGGCCACCATGGTGGTGATCGTCGCGATGATGGCTGTTGCGGTCATCACGATCATCGCGGCGGCAGTTGTCGCGACGGTTGTCATCCCTAAGGTAGTGTTGCGGCGAGGTCGCTTGTACTCCACTAGGGCACCGAGCTCTTTCTTGAGGATTTGCAGTCCTAAAAATTATGACGTGCGTCCTTATGGAAGGGGCACACACAATTCAGGGTGTCACCAAATTCTTCCCGGAGGAAGGTGGTCGGCCTGGCAGGGTCGGCTTTGGCAGTGAGGACCTCGGGGGCCCTTTTTTGAAGTTGAAAGGACTCCGGTCGTGCTTGGTGCTCCTCATGGGTTGGCAGTTCATAGTCGTCGTTCTGGCGATGCTTGCCACCCTGGAACTGTACTTGTGCCGCCTCCTCTATGTCGGCCTGGATGTTGATGAGCTGCATTATTTGCCCGACAGTCTTGGGGGCAGCCTCATACAGCTTGCAGAACATGTTGTGGTTCATTAGGCTGGAGCGAAAGTACAACATGGCGGTCCTTGACACCGACCAGCCTGTTGCGGTTCTCGAAGAAGTAGTTCACGTACTCTTGGAGAGTTTCGTTCTTCCACTAGTGTACTTGCCCAAGATTCTCTATGCTTCCAGGTCGGCTGTAGGTAGCCTGGCAATTCTGGGTGAAAGCCCTAGCAACCTGACCCCAGCTGTCGATACTGCTTGGCAGGAGGTTTTCTAGCCACAGGAAAGGGGCGGGACCCATCACCACTAGGAAGTAGGCGGCCATCTGGTCGTAGGTGCCATTGGTGGCTTTCACCGTGGTGCTATACGTCTTGAGCCATATAGTCGGGTCGAACCGGCTGTCGTATTTTTTGTTGATAGCCGGCTTGAACGAGGCCGACCACTCAACAGCCCTGAGGCGTGGAGTAAATAAGGTGAAACCATCGATCACCGTGTCATCATCATTCTCCAGGTTGTATACGACGGGTGGTGCCCTAGGGCGTCCACCGTTGTTGCGCCTGGGTGGGACGTAGGCATCTTCAAGGGTGTTGTACATGCGGTCATAGTTGGCACGGCGGCGCATCTCATCTTCTTGGTGTTGGTGGTCCTCCCATTCCGCGGTGCTCTAGTCTACTAGGAGCGTTGTAGTAGCGGTCATACTCAGCACGACGGTCGAGCTCGGACTCTTCCGCTCTTGGTAGTGGTTATTGACGTCGGTGTGGAGGTTGCGGCAGTTGTGTAACTCTTCACGATAATCACGTTGCCGACCTTGTCTACCACGGTTCTCACCATCGCCTCTCCTGCCGCTGCGGCGGTTGACGTGGTTTTCATTGTTGGCAGGTGGGTTGGTGGGTTGCTATACCTCCTCTTCATGGACGGGCTCCAGCTGACCTCTCACACAGTTACTGTGGTTTCCTCGGTCGTGGCTAGATCTGCTATGTCTAGATCGGCTTCGAGAGTGCCGGGTAGATGTGGATCGGGAATATGCTGACCAGCTGTGGGCCCGCTCTTCAATCTGGGCGTTGGCGATGCGGATGCGTGTGCCCGGATCCGCCATAGTGGCTCCAAGTCTGGAAGGTTTTCCAGTTGGCAAAGGCAGCCCCTAGGTTAGCCTGGGGTGTGGTGAAGATGTTGTGGCTAGCCCCCCTTGAAGTTGGCTTGTAGATTGCAGGCGCGCATAGGGAGACGTCTGCCCCGAGCACCATCCTAGTTGGCGTTGTCACCATCGTTGGCGCATGGTGGGTCGGCATTGGTGGCGGGCGGTGGTCGCCTGCTGCCTCAGCTCCCACATTAGCAGCATGTTGTTGGCATTGCTAGGCGTTGGCTTGCTCTTGTTGGCGCCGTACTACATGGTCCCAGTTTTTGTTAATGCGACCTGCTTCCTAAGAAGAGGTTTCACCATCCCTAGGTCTATCGTCGGCGGAGACCACAAAGGCTTTGCGATCTGGCGTGGTGGAGTTGCTCTCGATGTCATCTCCATAAGGGTTCGGAGTCAGGACGATGCGGGGGATCTAGAAGTTGCCACAGTACAGAAACTGGGCAAGTTCGAGTGGGTCTTCAGATTGGAATTGAAGAGACTGCACAAGTTTCGTGGAAAAGACAGCAGCCGAGTTCTTTAGACCGAAGGGGGCGAGGGAGGACCATGTGCTGATCTTGTTGGGTGTAGCGCCGCCTTGAAGAGATCAATGCACTCAACAATGGTGTTGATGATGCGATCTAGCCCCACGATCAGGTCGGAGGGCGTGGGTGGGGAGAGGGTTGCAGCAAGGATGTGTGGGACACTCTTTGGGAGAGAGTGATTGCCGACCTACTGGGCAAGTGGCGTGATGATCCTCGAGTGAAGATCTTGTTCCGATGAAGTAGATCCGATAGATGCTAAGCTGGCGGCGGACGCTGAGACATCGAAGGAGACAGTGGAGTTAGAGTCCACCGGCATGTTCCCGAAGCGGAGCTGGATCGGATTGGTGAGGAAGTCTTTCATGCTCTCGGGGAAGATGACACTGGGGTGAGATGCCATCGAGCTTGCTGGGGAGGCTCTCACAATCACTCCTACCTGGCGCGCCAACTGTCAGATTTAGTAGCCGCAGCGGTCCACCAAGGGGTTACCCAAGTGGTTGATTTGTAGATAGAGAGGATTGCGAGATCAAGAACTCAAAGGTAATCATGAGAACACAAGGGTTTAGACAGGTTCGGACCTCCGGAGAGTAATACCCTACGTCCTGCATTTTGGTGGTTTGTATTGCTTGAGAATTGTGATGCCCTTGGGAGGCACCCTTGGCCACCTTATATAGGCTGATGACCTAGGGTTACAAGTCGGTTTGAATCTAATCTAGCTGGTTGTTACATGGATAGCAATCTGAGTTGGATTACAACAAGTATCCCACAATATTCGGGCTAATTTGAATTGCCCGACCTCCATGACATGTGCTCCAAGTATGTTCATTTCCTTAGCCTGTATGATCTGGTCGGGCAGGCCCACTTGTCAGGACCGGCCAGTATCCTGGTCGGTGGGGACCCATGGGGTACCCATATCTGTCAACTACCTTCAACCCAGATCCCTAATTTCAGAAAATGCCCTTCCCTCTAATGAAAGGGGAAAGTAGAGGCACAAAACAGGGGACTAACCTGGCCATAGCTCCTACTCCTCCCTTCACTACTGTGTTGCGCCATTCCTGCCACCCGTTGCAGATCTGCGCACCGAAGCCTCTAGGATCAAGTCTTTGCCGCAGCCAATAGGAGCGTACCGGCGAGTGCCTTGCAGTGTATGCCATTGCAGATATAACTATTGCTCTGGCCTGCAATTGTGAAGTGGACCACACTTATTAGAATTGTAATATAAGAAAGCTGCCTTGTTCAAAAACCATAAACTGCATTATGTCTTAGTGGTAGTGCTGACTCTTCAGAATCAAGAGGTCACAGGTTCAACCTTTGCCCTGGACACTCTTACCTTTTTATTTTCCTCCCTTATTTTATCATAGACTCACTTGTGGGACCCTGCTAGATTTTATGATGAATTGGAACACTTTATTTTCTCAACTCATGCTTGCATGGGGGCTCCCCTCGGTTTATGACATTTTTGCACACCTTAGTTTTCAACAAATGCTTACATGTGGCACCTTGGTTGGTTTATGATATTTTCGCGGACCTTATATTGTCACAAAACCATCATGTAAGAGCGAGTGATAATTTCTTTTTGGCTACAGTAGCAATTTTTATGACGTTCCCTAACTTTGTCACTAAATTTTTTCGGTTGTGCAACTTTATGATGTTTTCAGCCAGAGACATCGTAAATCTATGATGAGAACAAATGTGTCATAAAATTTTTATTATAGATCAATACATTTATTGTAGTGATTAATGTCATGAGCCCATAGATCGGGCCTAACCAAGATAGTATGGCATCAGAGGGCAATAACTTAATCTAATAGCTTAAAAGAGTAGAACATGATCTTGCTAACATAGCCATCGGCTCAATGATGTCAACTTACTACTGAGATAGATGGATCGGACTGAACAAAGATAGCATTAGCTCTCCATAGCAGTAGGCTAACGCTAAGGATCTGAAGATTAGTGATACGAGAGGCAAGGGTAAAGATCTATAGGATCTAATAAAGATAACACAATTCAAGCGTGTAAGGTCAAACTAGCTGATACGATTAGATAACCGGTGAGTGCTTGAAGAACCTAAGAGATCGATGCGATTTAACTTCATTAGAAAAAAGCAAACTTAATAACTAGCCTAATGATAAGAGGATCAAAATATCGAACTAATCGAGAAAGTTTTGATACAGATAACGTAATGATGGATAATGACGGTACTTACACGCTCGCCGGAGGTCGAAGCTGATGTAGCCCTGCTTGCTTGAAGGAACATGTCGAAAACTACTCTACTCCTACTTGTAGGATTTGGTGGCGTGAAGTCGAAAAAGAACTTGTATTGATGAATTGACGATTCTTTTGGTACAACATTCGGGGCTTATATTTATACCCTGAAGCAAGCTAAAGTCCTAGTCGATTATGACACGATCTGTTACAATTATTCTAAAAATTAACTAACATAAATCTTCACGATTTTCCTTATTTGGTAAAGACGCCATGCTCGTCCTGGACTCTTTCTCCGATCCCATCGGCTCTTCAGATCTTATCCGCATCGGTTGACTCTGGTCAAAAACCGGAGTCAACATCCTCTCTACGCCGCCGCGTGTGGATCATCCAATGGGCCTTGACCCCTTATATTTATATGGTAGCTGGTCTTGGCGGGGAAGGCACATAAACACATGTCGTTACAAAAGACCGAATGGAATTTCGGTCGGCCGTATCAATCCATCCGAGTTAAAAACAAACTGACTTGACCCTGCCATATCCTGCTATACGTGGACGCCACGAAAGTGATTACCAAGGATATTTACTTGTACCTTCCAATTTGGAGCACCCAGCTTGAACGCCATACACATGCATCTATCCGCATGTTTTACTCCACCGGTCTGATGTATGCGCATGCTGCTAGCTCTAGTCTTTCTCTTACCTTCTTTGTTTAGCCCTTGTTTACTTTGCGAATTTGGGAGGTGCCAAATTACTGTAGCAACACTGTAGCGTTTCGTTTGTATTTGTGAATTATTGTCCAAATATTGACTAATTAGGCTCAAAAGATTCGTCTCGCAAAGTACAATAAAACTGTGCAATTAGTTTTTGATTTCGTCTACATTTAGTACTCCATGCATGTACCGCAAGTTTGATGTGATGGGGAATCTTCTTTTTGCATAGTGCCAAAGTTGAGAGTTTTGTAGGAAGTGAACAAGGGCTAATCACTTTGCCACGCTGCATGCAAACTAAGGCATGCGGCACCTGGACTCCAAGCGTCTTGCTTCTGCCGCTGCAAATCGCTGAGTTTCTGGAAGGGCAAGACATGTTTGGACTGTTGTCCCAAAGATGTCTGTAGTCATCAGAATCCCACCGCCTGGTTCTGCATGCTGCCACCCTCGCACTACTTACTAGCTTTCTTTGTTAGCTGCATGTATGAGATTAACTCCCTTTGCTTGGCAACTAGCCAGTCGGCCCTATTAGCACCTTAATTAATCTGACAACCGAATTAGCTAATTAGAGAGAAGAGAACACGTTTTTATTGTCTATTTATTTAACTAGCAACCGAATTAAATTGGTTAAACTATTTAGCTCCAATTGATTCAGTCAATAATCTCGTGCTCGTGCCAAAGTTTGCTATCAACTGATACTTTTTCTAACAATTTTGATCAAAGTTAAGAAAATTTAACTTAAGACAAACTTAAAACAGCTTGTTTTTAGGATAGAGAGAGCAGTTCAAAAACCATCCAAACAAATGGCTAAAAAACAGTATACTTTTAGATGCTTTCTTCCTTGCCGCAAGATGAAGATATATACACGCGGGCATGAACACCAGTATCCGTCGTTTGAGCTTAGCCTCTGCCAACACTCGACAGCCCCTCTTTCCCGGCTCGCCAAGTAACTCCCACTTGCTGTCCCCAGTGCCATAAGGCCAAGTGTCGGCCCTGTTGGCCACTTGCTTCTCGTCCTAATTAATACCATGCCATTACGTCAAAAAAATATCTCCATCTGATTCTAGCACATCCAGTGTCTTTACTCAGAAAGCCGAGAAATATTGCCCGAAAACGAAAACGCGCAACGAGAACCACATGAAATGCTCTCGTTTTTTTAGGTGCCGACACTGCATCGCTTTACAGGCAGATATTATATGTGTCATCTACCAAATCGCACCACACAAGTAGCTCTCACTACACTGCCCATATCACCTCCTCATTCGCCTATAAAGATAGCAAGTAACGTCTTCACTCCCCGTGCCACTGACTCACAGCGTTCTGAAGCCAAAAGATCTGAGAAATAAAGCAAAGAAGCTATCCAATGGCAGAGGGCAAAGGCTCCGGCGACCTGTTCTCAAGCGGCAAGCTAGTCGTGGAGGCTGCCACGTCGGTGTTCCAGAAGAAGAGCGCCGACAACATCGATAAGAAGGAGGTCGCCGGCGCGGCCGCCGAGATCCTGCACGCGGCATCCTCTTACGGCAAGTTGGAGGGCAAGCCGGCCGGGCAGTACATCGAGAAGGCCGAGGGGTACGTGAAGGAGTTCGGCACACGGCCGACCGCTGGCGCTGAGAAGCCTGCAGGCGACGCCCCGGCCCCTGCCCCAGCAGGCGACGCGCCCAAGCCTGCGGAGCCGGCAGAGGCGCCCAAGGAGCCAGCGCCTGCGCCTCCCGCGGAGGAAGGCAAGTCGGAGGGGTTCGGTCTCAACGATGTCATCAAGGGCGCTGAGCAGCTGGTGGAGAAGCGGGGCGGCGGAGAGGAGAGCGCGGGTGGGCTGTTTAACATGGCCCAGGGGTTCCTGAAGTAGAGCTCACATGCATGCACCGCACTGCTTTCAGTTTAAATAATTTTTCTGGTTATTATCTTTGCTATGGTTTCTATGTAATAATTAACTGCTAGTAAAACTACGATTGCCTCACTGCAGTCCGTGTAGTCAATGGAGAAATCGGTGTAGTTGTGTTGGCAATGTTTGTAACATCTTGTAATCGAAACTTAAAAGATGCTGGTGCTTCCGAGTTTGTTAAGAAAATTCGTTGATGGGTTGCGGAATTTAGTGAAACTAGAAAAAAAATGCTAGTGCGTTGCTACGTGTCCTTACTTACTCTCACGGTATTATTTGCTTGTTCCTACTATGTTGGCTTCGCTTCATAATATGTTAGTGCGTTGTCCCTAATAGTCCTCTGTTTGTAAGTATAGTAGTAGAAGACATTCGTGGGTGGTTTGATGCCATCTGTTTATTACGTGGGACCCATATATGGAAATAAAAAAAATTCACTGCTTAACCTCCGCTCTATCCATTCATTCGATTTCCCCCGTCCTCATCGTCATCCAGCCAGTCGCTGCTTCTTCGTCAATTGGCACCACTCGCATATTGCCCTATCCTCGCTGTCGCCCAGGTGTTGTGCATCTTGCCGTCCTCGCCGTCGCCCAGACAAGTGCTCGTCCTCCCAATGCCTAGACTCATTCCCATTTCGAGCGGTAGGCCACAACACCTCTGGCCGTCATGAGCAGGAGTGCATCCTCCTCTTCTTCTCGTTTCCATCCACCTCCTTTCTATAATCCACTCCAAATCATTCCAATATAGTGCAAAATCGAGCCCCCAAATGCTAAATGCCCCCCTCCCTGGCGCCATACCCTCGCTGGCACATGGCTCTACTTGGTTGACTGCAAGGAGGCACTCGGCTCCTTGTTTCCTTTCCCCTCCTCCTCTCTCCTTCACCCTTAGGTCCAGGTGGCGGGTAGGGCGTGCAGCTCGAGGAAGCAGCTGCCTACTAGGATGAGCGACAGTAGTGTGTGGTGAGCAAGGGGAGGGTTGGCCACATGAGCGACCGAATGGTGGCGAGCATCCCGCGCCGCCACCGGCAAGCACGCTGTGTGGGCGGGATAAAAAAACAGGAGCAAAAGCTGGACTTTGGGTCAATTGAAGTAAAGTTTGGGGACCTTTTTGCGCAATCACCAACAACTATTCCAAGGACTACAGGTCGATTATGAAAAAGTTGAGGGGCTTTTTTGCAAAACAACCACCCACGATGGTTGGAAGAAACAACCACACTTTAATATTAGGTAGAGATTGTTGGAATCCAAAATTGGCAGCAAACTGATCAGGCTAGGACCAACCGGTTAGACCAGTTCCTCTTGGCAGTTTGACCGGTCTTAGGTCCTGTAGCCGGTCTGGCAAGGCTAGCCGTTCTGACCGGTGGGCTCGTCCGGTTTGACTGGTCCAACCCTAATCCGAGTAGAATTGGGGAGTCCTAGTAGATTGAGATTTGTAATAGGATTTCCTTGTGGAGCAAAACCTCCCCACCCTATCTCTACCTAATATTAAAGTGCGATTGTTTCTTCCAACCGTCGTGGTTGTTTTGCAAAAAAATCTCTCAACTTTTTTGTAATCAACCTGCAGTCCTTGAATAGTTCTTGACGATTTTGTAAAAAAGTCTCTTTCTATCTGTGCCCCTCCTCCTCCACTCCCTTTCCCTCCCCAGTCCCCACGTTCTCTCACCGTGACCCTTCCACCTTCCACCTTCTCCATTCTCTTTCCTCTCATCTCTCTCGCCTAATCCCCTTGCGTCTGTCGCTATCTATCATCCCCGGAGGCCGCGAGATTCTCAGTTGCCGCCGCACGTCGAGGACCCAGACCCTCCCAGCGCCGCCGCCTCCACACACCACCACAGAGCAATCCCCTAGATCCTCATCACGGGAGGTGTAGGGGGTGCTTCCACTGATCCGGATCCCATATCCAGAAGGGCGAGCAACTAAGGTGGTGGAGCCCCGGCAAGGCAATGGCGGAGTCTCTACGAACTGATGGCGAGAGCTTGGCGCCATCCGTGGCCGCTGGCCCCCTCGCCATCCACCATCTGCTCTACTGCTAGCGACCAGATATGCTACATCACCACCACCTCGCACCTTCTTGGAGAGTGCTGCCGCTTAGAAACGTAGTCAAGGGTCTGCACCTCCGTTCGATGTTCTCTGCATCATAGAAAAGGCGTGCATGGCGGGTGCGGTGACGCTGCGCATGTCATCTGTGCTGGGTTTCTGAGGGAGCCGTGCAGCCACCGATGATTGGTGCTTGACTGCATGGATTTTGAGGAGGCATGTAGAAAAGGAAATGCTGCCAAGTTGCTAGTTTAAGCTCAAGGAGGAAGATGGCGGTGGATTGGGTGCTTGCGTGTGATTGCTTTGGTCGTGGAGGTTAAGGAATAGAGGAGAAATGATAGGAAGTGAAGGTGCTTCGGTTCAATTCGAAGAGGAGCACCTTGGAATATTGGAGTAACCAGAAGAGGAGAAAGTGTAGCAGTTTTGCTTGCTAGTTGATTTTTGTGAGAAAGAAGAGAGATCGAAAGGACGAGAGTTGAGGAAAATTGGAGTGAATTTGGTGCCTACTCATGCTGCTCGAGTGGGGATCAACCAAAGGAGATGAGGTGGTGATTTTAATTGCGAAAGAAAGATTATAGCAAACAGAATTAGCTCAAATATTATAGCAAGGAGAAGTAGCTCTATTTTTGATGAATAGCTTCGTGTAAAAGAGAAGCGGGAGAAAGAAACGAGCAGGCCGAGGTGCGGCAGCCTTCTAGGAAGGGAAAGAAATGAGCGGCAATTTGGGGATTAAGTAATGGTAGCTATGTTTTTTAGATTAGGAAATGGTAGCTATGGATTTGGTAAGAGATGGAGTTGAAATAAAAAAAAGACTATTATTAATTGAAATAGATAGCAATGGGATTAATTGGTAGAGTTGTAAAATAATATGGTTAGCAAACAAGGATTTTTTCCTTGTTCAATAGAATAAAAGAATAGTTTAAGATAGGAATCGATGCTAAGCTTGAGGATCGGGCCTAGGTTAGTTCCTAGGTTTGGTTCATATATGCAAATAAAGATTTGATAAAGCTTGTTTTCACTACCAAGTGATACACTACTATTTGGATGGATATTTTTTTAAAGTATAATGAGCGCATATGCACATAAATTTGTAGTCCATTTTTGTTGATGTACTCCCTCCATCCCAAAAAGAATACAACTCTCGCTTCCCGAGTCAAACGGTTCCAAGTTTGACTAAATTTATATAAAAAACTACGAACATTCATGTCTCTAAATAGATTTAGTATGGACACATATTACATGATTAATGTATTGATATTTATTTTGTACCATAAATGTTAGTACTATTTTGTATAAATTTGTCATAAATAAGTTACCACATGAGGTTTGGGACATATTTATTTATTGGACGAGGGGTGGGTGTGCAAGTTTTTTCTCACCATTCAAACGCACGGGCATATTTGCTACTAAACATAAAGGGTCGTGACCGATTGAGGCTAACACCCAATCGATCAAAACATTTACTTTACTTTATATCCAAACCTAAATCTTTTCCTATCCTTTTGCTTTCCTCTTTCGTCTCCATGGAGGCTGAGGAGATTCTGAGTGGCCTGCTGATCTCAGAGCCACTCTAGGTGCGTCATCCCTGACAAGATCCCTCCCAAGGTGGTGATCTTAGGTTTTCGCATCGCCCTAGTGCAAACCGGTTTGACCGACTTCCCTGACCGGTCTGACCGGCCAAGGGCAGGAGCCACGTGAGGAGCGTTTCGATGACCGCGTGTGCATTTGGTGTGTTGACCAGAAAAAGTGTCAACACATTTTTGGTGACTCCGCTGGGGAAGAAAGATCTGGTTTCTACAACCATTCTATCAGACCCTAGCCAGATGGGATCTACTACAGAAATCGACAAGGACAACATCATCACGGCCTCCATTGAGGACCTCAGTGAAGAAGAACACCAAAAGTATTTGGTAGCGGAGGAGTACTTCAAGATGCAGTTCTTGATGGGCTTTAAGAAGGACCGCCAGGGCACGGTGACAAGAGTGCAATATTTTTTGATGCCCTCGTTCAAGATGAGCGACAACAAGGTTGAGGTAATTGGTACTATAAGCAAATCACCCTGTGGCATCACCATCCAAATTAAACTAGCTAAAGTGTTCCCATCTTCGCCTCACATGCGAACGGACACTTTAATCAAACCAATTTCGTGGTCCGTCGGGTTACACTTGATAAACCACTTGTCTCGGATCGAAACGAAAAGCATCTCACATGAAGGCGAGTCCAGAGATTACAACATTCCAGTAGTTTAATACATAGGTCCCACTTTATTCATTACATCACAGTAGTTCGAAAGTGCACAAAGAAAAATGTTTCAAAGTTTAAGCAGCGAAAAAATGATGGCAACTAAACGTTGAAGTAGAAACATCATGGCAAAGCCAACCATGACATCAGTTACCACGGTCTTCGTCGACCAAGGACAGGTCCCACTTGGCTGTCCAAAACTTTCAGCAAAAGTACTAACATCCAAGTTACTTGAAAGTAAAGCAACAATCAAGGCTGAGTATACTAATACTCAACAAGACTTACCCGTCGGGTGGCAACTATTCCACCGACTTCTAGACATGCAAGGCTTTTTGGTAGAGGGGTTTGTTTTGCCAAAATCATCTATAGTAAGTTCTTACTTTCAAGTTTTAGCATCAGGTTCTAGTTGATTAACTATTCTAGGTAAGCACCTATTCTAAGCAAGCATGTTGAGCAAATATTTTATTCCAAGCATCATCATCATTAAATAATCATTCTATGTTTCACTTGTTACTCAGTGCAGCACGGTAGTCGAGCAGTCTCAAACTGTGATAGGCAGATGATTCGAATCAAGTTTCTTAACCTTGCAAGGTGAACCTAACCCCACGACATTGCGTACCACGACGGATCCACACATGTCAGTTGTCCCCATCTCCTAGGCACATGGCCAGGATCCACTTCCCTTGGATACAAGGCCCCACAGTCCCGGAACATCGATGTACCGTGTCTGCACTTGTACCTACATGATGCATCAGGGGAGCTCTATTCCAGAGAGAGCGGGAAGTATGCCCACTTCCCGGTTCAATCAGGTACTCAGCTTCCCTATCCCATACTAGGTATGAGATTAGTACTTTCGAACACTTGACTGCGAACGCCAACACTTTTCAGCCTTAGCATTTTCATCACTAGACAGACATGACAAAACCACCAAGTCAGAACCAATCCCGATCTTGTTCGTCATCCTTATGGTTATAGCATAAGCAAGCAATCAACTCCTATAAACTCGCGAGTGACAGGAAATCACTCAAATTTTACCGAGTCCTATTTAACATTGCATCTACTCGGCCTACCATACTAGTGTTCAACACATAGGTACCTGGATCATGCAAATAAGGTTTCAATCAACTCCTATGAACTTAAATGCACAAACATAAGCAACATAAGTAGTGCATAAATTTAGAAAACTCGGTTATGCTCTGGGGCTTGCCTTCCTATTCTAAGTTATTGGGGAGCTCGTTGGATGCTTCACTGATATCCTACTCGGCCTCGACGTGATCTAGCTTGGCAGATACTTCCTTGATCATCGGGAGCAGTTCGTACATTCCGTTTGCGAGATTCGCTTCTACACGAGATGCGTATGCAATAGTTCAAGTTTCCATGCTTTCACGTGCAGGATGCAAAACAAGAATTATTGCTGAAGCGTAAATTTGCATTTCGACACATTGACTTAAACAAGGTTCTAAACTTTCATTATCTTCATGAAGTAAGGTGTGTTGTGATATAAAACCTGGGGTTGACTTTGATGATGATTGTGTACATATATAAGGTTTCACAACTTAGACTTCACAAAAGAAAGGTGGGGTCACTCTAGGGTTGGTCAAGATTCATTTGGAAAGTTATCCTATTTCTGAATGTTTTTCTGTACCTCATCCAATATTTCCCACATTACCCTTACTGTTAGCTAATGGTTTTTATTCGTTTCCTTTTTGGGTTTAACTTCCATAATTTGGTTCCGCATGCAAACAGTGAAATATGGCATTGAAAATTTAATAGAGAGTTATACAAGTGCGACAGAGGTTCCTGAAATTTTTCCATGATTTTTGGTGAAGGAGATCTATTTTTCATATGTTTCCATCATTTAAACTTATACAAAAAGTTAAGCATGTTTCATCAAGTTTCATTCAGTGATCCTTATTTTTCCTACAGTGTATTTTGCATTTGCAACCCAACAAAAGTGGTTTCATATTTTTCTCTGACTTAAACCATTCATTATGCAAAAAGTAAGATTTCACCTCAGATTTCAAGGATTAAACTAAAACAGTGTGTTAAACATCTAAACTTGCATCACCACTATTTTATTCAGCACAAGCTCAGCACAACAAAGCTAACAGAGGTGGATTCATCTTCTTATTATTTTTGTATGATTTACCATGCATTTCAAAGCTTAAACTCTAAATAAAATCTATAGAAATAAAGGTAACAATTACATGGCCAACATTATTTTTATGTGAAACTACTCATCTTAAGGATTCCAGCAAAGTTGGTTTTGCATTTTTATCAATTTTCTACATTTACTTATTCCTTTTTCAAAGTTTAGCTTATTTAATCCAGACTTAAATCAGAAAAAGGCTTAACATTTTTACGCGGGGGGTCCCTAGAGGTTTTAAACAATCACGGAACGGTCCCCACAATTTACACCGAGGACCCTGCAAAGCTTTGAGCCGGCGGGATGTCGTGCACGTGCTACTGAGCAGTTGCGGCGAGCGTTGGGTCACGTCACGGCGGGGATTGGCCGGCAGCACTGCGCCAATGCGGCGGCGCCATGTGATGCGGCGCGATGCGCCGGGCACGATCGCCAGATCGGGCACATGTGCAGCACATGGGAGCAAGATTCGGGTTGATTTTGCGCCAAGGTTTAAATTCAAACTTCGAAAATTTCCAATACAAAACTTGTAGTTTGAACTATACCCAACAACTCCTAGAAAGACTTTAGGATCAAAACTTCACTGGATTTAGAGAAAAAGAAACGTGAACTTTGGTGGAATGCCGCTTACTGGGACTTAGCAGATTTTGAATTGAAGCTGTATTTGAGAGTTTAGCTGAACTTTGGCTCAAGTTTTTAAATGGTTCTGCTTAGATTTGGGCCTAGGCCAAAAGGGTGAAGTTGTAGTACATATTGTATACTCCAACTTTTGTAAAAGGTTTAACTCGTGTTCAGTTTATGTTTTGTGAGAAATCTTCATGCCAAAGTTGAAGACTTTCACTATTTTAGACTTAGAACTGAGGGGCTGGATTTGAATTTGTTGCTGAGTTTAGCCTAGAAGTTGAAAGGGTTTTGGGGTGATTTAGCCCAAGCTCCAATTGACAAACTTGTTCTTCAAAGTACACTCTACAACGTTTGTACAAGCTCCAACTTTATATCAGCCCTAGAATTTAAAATAATAGAAGCCAAACTACTCTTAATCAGCTATATTTTCAGGACTTGGTGATTTTGAGTATGACTTGAATTGCTTCTGAATTTAAATCTAGTTTTGAACCTCTTCCTATCCAAATTAGCCAAAGTGCAAATAAGAAAAGTTGTTTTTAATGCAATGTTCTACAACTCTTAGATTGACAAAAATTCAAGTTCCTATATAAAATTTCATATCTTGAATTACCCGCAAATTAAGCTCCTAAAGGGCAATTTTGACCTTTCATGTGCTATATTAGTGCCTAAACATCCTATTCAATCTTGAACAAGGCTAAATTAGCTAGGATTATCACACACCCCCAAACCCATCTACGCTTAATAATAAAGTCAATAAACATAGCTTGGGTAGTGATGAGCTTCTTGCTTCTTACATTGCGTGTTTAGAGCCACTAGGAGACATAGAAAAGGAGAAATCTGTTGCATCTTCTAGTAATATTACAAGTAGCAGTGCTTCTCAAATTTATCCGCATGCGGTAATGCATCTTAGCTCGTCGGTTACGCCAGGGGTTATTCCTAAAATTCCATTGTATGGCATGCCACCTAACTTCTTCCCTAGTCAGACGCCGCCAGTCCAACCGCCAAAGCCGAACACGGCTAGAGTGGTTAGACTGGTCCAGGCAACCGGTCAGACCGATCTGACCAGTGCGCTGGGGGTTGTGCCCGAGCAGCCTGTGCCGCTTGTTGTTGTGCCTAGTTTGGCTGCTCCTAGCCGTACTAATGGGCTTGAAAATTATGTAACCTTATTTAGTCCAGTAGTGCATACGTCATCATCACCTAATGTCATAGCCAATGATATCTTCTAGACTTACAGGCTCTCTCTAGCAAAAAGCATACCCCATTTGAATAGGCTCTGTCTAGCTAAAAGCATGCCCCATTGGAATAAGATTAATACAGTAGCTACAATGCCACAGCAGCCAAATAATTGGAGTGAATTTTCTAAATTTAAAGAAGATTTGGCTAATGTGATTAGAAATAAGCTTGGTGTTGATATTGGCAACTCTAAGTTGTACCAAAAGCCATATAATGCTAAGTTTGATAATGTTCCCTTTCCTGTTGGTTGGCGTATGCCTGATTTTATTAAATTTAATTGTGAAGATAACCAAACGACTTAGGAACATATTAGTCAGTTTACTGCTTAACTAGGTGAAGCAGGTTCCTACAATGCTTTGAAAGTACAATTGTTTTCTTTATCTTTGACTGGAACTACCTTTGCTTGGTTTTCCTCCTTTGCTCCTAGTTCTATTGACTCTTGGGATCAATTAGAACAGAAATTTTATGCTCACTTTTGTAGTGGGAGCTTTCAATTGAAATTAACAGATTTGACATCGGTTAGACAAGGTAGAGATGAATGTGTTTCTGATTATGTGAAACGATTCAAAGAAACTAAAAACCATTGCTTTAGTTTGTCAATTTCTGATATGGATCTTGCGGACATTGCTTTCAAGGGTTTAAGATCATCTATTAGACATAGAATAGATCGTTATGACTTTCTTTGGGTTGCACAAGTGCAAGTGAGAGCTTTAATCCAAGAAAACTGAATGGGAAAGGAAAAAAAGTTCTAGGTCTCATCATTCTAACATGGATGCTATTGAATACAACTCTGATAGTTTGAACGATGAAGATAATGATGTGTATGTTGCTGAGTTTGTGTGGCCTTCTAAGGCTAAAACTTATTCTTGTTCATCTCTTAAACTGGCTCACAAGGGTCGGCAAGAAGTATTAAAATTTACTTTTGATGTTTCCAAATATGACAGCATATTTGATGAATTGTTTAGGCTTGGGAACATTAAAATATCTCATGTCATACCTCCACTTGAGGAATTAAAAAAGCGCGCATACTGCAAGTTTCATAATTCTTTCTCGCATGCTACTAATGATTTCAATGTGTTGTGTCGACAGGTTTGATCGGCCATAAATGTAGGACGATTGGATTTTCATTAGATGTAAGTGGATAAAGCACCTTTCCCTGTCAACACCATGGATCTATAGCAGCCCAAGGTACTGGTTCGGCCGCATCAAGCTGAAACAACCAAGGGTAAAAATGTGGTGGTTGGTGAAGAGAAGCCCGACTTGAGAAGCAAAGAGCTGACATGGGAAGTGGCCTATGAGAAGACTATTGATGGTAGAGAGTCATTCAAGATCACTGTGAAAGCCTCTGGACACGAGAGGCAAGGGTCGTCCTCGCTGACTGGTCAAAGATTGTTTGAGCCTGCTGAGAAGGACAAACCAGTTAGACCAGTTCAGGCGGCCGGTCAGACTGGTCCAGCCTAGGGCCACCCCCGAATGTTGAAACCAAAGCTTCTAGAGATTGGGACGTAGAATCTTAACTTCGCAAAAGATCAGGGAAGTGATGTGAAAGAGAAGGTCACATTTGATAAGCTTTTAGTCAAGTATTCCAACCAAAAGGCCATTACAAGTGATCGGCCATTGAAAAAAAGGATGAGGTCACTCATGCGCCAAGATAGGAAAACCTCACCTCCAAGGGCAACTACGAGGAAGAAGGGTGAACATTCTCATTAGAAGCAGTACCCTACCACATCATGGGCATGTCCAACATCAAATCTGCCATGCCTGGTGTGGGATCATAATGGGGTAATGTGGGTACCCTACAAGTCTGTGCAGCAACAACCTTTCCATCCTGGATGGAGATAATCGAGGAGACCAGCTCTAGATAGGATTGCACGTGTATGACCGTTTGGCACCTCGCTGATCAGGTTGGAGTCAACAGGCTCAATCGGTTAGACCGGCCTACCCCAACTGGTCTGACCGCCCTACCTAGGCATTAAGGCCGTCCTCTCCAAGGAAAATATATCGACCCAAAAAGAAGGAGGAAGGTGTGCAGAAGATGGACATCGACCCAAAAAGGACTACAGATAGAGATATAGTCTAGATTGGGTGCATGGATGTTCCCATGAAGGATGATAACAAAAGACTGATTGTCATAGGCAATAAGATCGCGACATCTGTGCAAGGAGTGCATGTTGCTAATGATCATAGAGCCAGCAGTAGCAATTCTAGTTCCAAGTACTTTTTGCCAAGTTGGTTTCCTCCCGGCTTGACTATCACTCAAAGGAGGACACTTCAAAGGTTGTGCTTCCAAGAAAAGAAGGAGCAAGAGCTAGAGAAATAGAAGGACGAAACCTTCAACAAATACAGACCAATGGTCCCACAGAGGAAGGAGTGGAAGGCCAAGGTGGATGCTTGGCCAACACTTACACCGGCTAAAACGACCAAGAAACCGATCAGACCGGTCGAGATGCCAGTGCCAACAGCTGAACTGGTCAGACTTGATGCCTAACCAGTCCAACCGGTCGAGCTAGAGGTGCCACCCAGTTTTTCTTCTTCTACTTTAGTGGCTTGTGACAATGAGTTGACATCGGTTCTCGAAACAAAAGGTGATGAGCAACTTGTTTATTATAGTTCTTCACCTGAGTGCATGAACCTTGATATCAATGCGGTGCAGATGTCCACGGATGGTTATACTATTCCGGAGGAAGATTTGGCTCATATTGATTTTGGACCCAAGGAAGCTACATTCTAGAAGCCTAAAGCTACTAATAATCATTTGAAGGCATTGTATATGAAGGGTCACATCAATAGGAAGCAAGTTTCTCGGATGCTAGTCGATGGAGGGGAAATTGTCAACTTGATGCCTACTCCTTGTTCAAGAAGTTGGGTTGTTCAGATGAGGACCTGATCAAGACCAACATGACCGTCAACGGTGTGGGAGGAGACAAGCCAATGGGAGCTAAAGGCGTTGTCTCTATGGAGCTCACCGTTGGGAGCAAGACGTTGGCTACCACTTTCTTCGTCGCTGAGACGCAAGGTAACTTTAGCTTGATTTTGGGTCATGATTAGATACCTGCAAATCAATGCATTCCTTCTACCTTACATCAATTTTTAATCATTGGGTAGGTGATGAAGTAGAGGTTGTGCATGGTGATACGTCGGCTTGTGTTGCTGTAGCTGATAGTTCCACCATAGGCATACATGATAATGTTAAATGTTTGTCTGGTTTAGAACTTCTGATTATGAGCTCATCAGTTGTACTAAAGATGGCTTTGTCCCTGATGTTCTAATGCCAGTCAAAAATTGCCTAAACCACCTCATGTTATTTAATATATAAAAATGTAGAGTGGTTGTAGCAAATACTTGAGCACTATCGGGCACATAAGAATGATACTTGCGAAGCCATTGAGGATTTTGATGATATGAGCAAGTTAGGACAAGGACTTACATCGGCTGATCCTTTAGAGGAGATAGATATTGGTGATGGCACTGTACCTAGGCTAACATTTTGTAAACAAGAATCTTGAGCCTGCATTTAAGGCTGAATTAATTAAGTTATTGCAAGAGTATGTCGACTATTTTGCATGTAATTATCATGAGATGCCTAGTTTAAGCTGCGAGTTAGTTGAACATCAGCTACCAATCAAACCTAGTTTTTAGGCCCCATAAACAACCTGCTAGGCGATTTAATCTTATTATATATGATTGAGTTAAAGAAGAAATTAATTAGTTGCTAGAGGCTAAGTTTATTTGGCCTTGTCGATATGCTGATTGGATTTCCAATATTGTGCCTGTTGAAAAAAATGGTACGGGTACACTTAGAGTTTGCATTGATTTTAGACATCTTAATAGAGCTACTCGTAAAGTTGCATATCCTATGCCTATAGCCGATATACTTTTTAATGTTGCTTCTGGACATCGAGTTATTAGCTTTCTTGATGGTAATGTTGGATATAATCAAATATTTATGGCTAAAGAGGATATTTCCAAAAGAGCCTTTGTATGTCAAGGATTTGTTGGCTTAGTTGAGTGGGTGGTCATGACTTTTAGATTAAAGAATGCTGGTGCTACTTATCAAAGAGCTATGAATTTAATCTTTCCTGACTTGCTTGGTGTAATATTAGAAGTTTATATCGTTGGTATTGTTGTCAAATTGGCTGGTTTAGATTCCCATTTAGCTTATTTAAGACTTGCATTTGAGAAAATGCATCAGTATGGCTTAAAGATGAATCCACTCAAATGTCCTTTTGGTGTATCAGCTAGGAAGTTTTTGGGCTTCATTGTGCATGAGAATGGTGTAGAGATAGATCCTAAGAAAATTGAGTCCATTAGAAAGGTACAAGCTCCTACCTGCAAGAGAGAGTTGCAGAAGTTCTTGGGCAAGGTGAATTATTTGAGAAGGTTCATTTGTAACTTGTCCGGGAAGGTAAACGCTTTTACTCCTATTCTTCAATTGAAAAATGAAGTTGAATTCACTTGGGGGGCAAAGCAGCAAGAGGCCTTCGGGGAGATCAAGCATTATTTGTCTTTGTTGCCCATTCTTCAAGCACCAAAGAGTGGGGTTCCTTTCAGATTATATGTGGCGGCTGAAGAAGGCGTTATCGGGGCTATTTTGACTCAAGAGACCGAAGGCAAGGAGCATACTATTACATATGTGAGTAGGAGATTATTGGATGCCGAGACAAGGTATACATTTATTGAAAAGTTGTGCTTATCATTATATTATGCTTGTACCAATTTGAGGCATTACTTATTATCAAATACTTGCATAGTAGCATACCAAACCGACATATTTAAATACATGTTGCATAGACTAATTTTTAAGTGGTAGAATTAGCAAGTGGGCTTATACTCTTATTGAATATGATTTGGCTTGTGAACCTTTGAAATCCATTAAAGGCCAAATAATAGCTGATTTTATTGTTGAGCATATGATTCATGAGCAACTTGATTTAAATGTCGGTTATGTTACTTTTATCCCATGGAAATTGCACTTTGATGAATCCATTTGCAAGAGTGGCTGTGGTGTTGGTGTTATTCTTATATCACCAAACGATGCCATTTTCGAAGCTCTTAACCAGTTGGATTATAATTTTACTAATAACCAAACTGAATATGGAGCTCTCTTGTTTGGGTTGGAAATTTTGCATGACATGGGGGTGAAACATGTAGAAGATTATCGTGATTCTCTTCTAGTGGTACAACAAGTTTCCAAGGTATACCAATGCTTGGATGGGTTTCTAAATTCTTACCTTGATAAATGCTTAGATATCATATCTTGCTTGGATGAATTTAATATCTATCATGTACTAAGAGAACAGAATCCAAGGGCTAATGCTCTGGCACAACAAGCGTTTGGCTATAATGTTCAAAAAAGAATTTTTTGTGAAAGAAAGACGATGTTTTATGAAGCCGAGGGTTATGCCCTAGATGAGCTGGTCGAACCACTCCCTCGAGCTAGTTTGACTGGTTCAATTGGTCTGACCGCCCAGGCAACCAGTCTGACCAGCCTGTCTTCTGAAAGGCCTACTTCGGCCATGGAATGTGCTTAAAGCATCGAGAATGATGTGGATGATTGGAGGAAACCTCTTATTAATTATTTGCAGAATCCTTGGTGCATAGTTGATAGAAAAGTCTGACGATGGGCTTTGAAGTTCACTTTATTTGATGATGAGGATTTGCTTTTAATGTGCTTGGGTTCTAATCAAACCAGAGTAGCCATGGGAGAGGTTCATGAAGGAATTTGTGGTACGCATCAGTCGGCTCCAAAGATGAAGTGGCTTCTTAGGCAGGCTTGCTTTTATTGGCCTAATATGATAGCCGATTATTTTTGCTACTACAAAGGATGTGAAGCGTGTCAAAAGTTTAGGGATGTTCGGATGGTGCCTATTGCGTTGATGCACCCTATTATTAAGCCATGGCATTTTTGAGGATGGGATTGGACTTTGTTGGTAAGATTCATCCTCCTTCCTCAAAAGGACATTTTTTTGTGATTGTGGCTACTGACTATTTCACCAAGTGGACCGAAGCAATTCCCCTCAAGGATATGACATATTGGGAGGTAATTGAATTTGTTACAGAACATATTGTGCATAGATTTGGCATTCCATAAACCTTAACTATGGACCAAGGAACTTCATTCATATCTAAGGAGGTGCGTGAACTTGTTGAATCCTATGGTATTAAATTGCTCAATTCATCTCCATATTAAGCTCAAGCTAATGGTCAAGCCAAGTCTAGCAACAAGATTTTGATTAACATCATCAAAAAGAAGATAGAAGGGAATCCTAGAAGATTGCATGAGGTATTATCTGAAGCTTTGTGGGCTCATCGTATTTCTAGACATGGTGCGACTAAAGTTACTCCTTTTGAGCTTGTCTATGGTCAAGAAATTGTTTTTCTCGTTGAGGTGAATCTAGGCGCATACTGGTTGGCTAAGCAAAATAATCTTGATTTTGATACTTACCATGCTTTGATGATGGATAACCTTGATGAGGTGACCGACAAGCGATTGGAGGCTTTGAGGGAGATTGAGAAGGACAAAATCCAAGTTGCTAGAGCATATAACAATAAGGTAAAAGTTAAATATTTTTAGGTTGGTGATCTGGTTTGGAAGACAATTCTACCTATAGGGACTAAAACCAATAAGTTTGGCAAGTGGTCTCCAAGTTGGGAGGGACCATACAGGATTGTGAAGGCGCTTTTTGAGAATTCCTATATGGTGGACACTTTGTAGGGACAACAGTTGCCTAGATCTCTCAATGGGAAGTACTTGAAGAAATACTATCCAAGTATATGGCTCTTGATGTAACATGGCCAGTATCTTCAAATATCACCCTTAGAATGAATGGCTAGTGGATTCTGTAGAGAACATCATCCTTAGGCTTATTTTTGTTTTCTGGTACGTAATGCTTCACAAAAAAACAGGGAGGCATGTGTTGGAGCCCAAAATTGGCAACAAGCCGATCAGGCTGGGACCAACCGATCAGACTTGTTCCTCCAGGCGGTCTGACCAGTCTAGGGTCCTGTAGCCAGTCTGGCAAGGCCAACCGGTCTGACTGGTGGGCTCGTCTAGTTTGACCAGTCCAACCCTAATCCGAGTAGAATTGAGGAGTCCTAGTAGATTGAGATTTGTAATAGGATTCCTTGTGGGGCAAGACCTCCCCACCCTATAAATATAAAGGTCCGCGGCCGATTGAGGCTAACACCCAATCGATCAAAACATTTTACTTTAATTTTATCTCCAAACCCTAATCTTTTCCATCCCCTTTACTTTCCTCTTTCATCTCCACAACGGCTGAGGAGGTTCTGAGTGGCCTGCCGATCTAAGAGCAACCACAGGCGCATCATCCCTAACGAGGCCCCTCCCGGGGTGGTGATCTTAGGTTTTCATGTCGCCCTTATGCAAACTAGTTTGACCAGCTTCCCTAACCGGTCTAACCGGCCGAGCGTAAGAGGCACGCGAGGAGTGTTTCGACGACCGCATGATCAAGCACATTCAGTGTGTTGACCAGAAAAAGCATCAATAGAAATATCTTTAATAGTGTTGGTTAATGTCCCTTTCTTCAATCTTTCTTTTCTTTTTAAAGTAAGCAAGATTTTCACCTTTAATTTTTGTTTTAATACAACTTTTCTCACGTTCGTGCTCCCATCCACAACGCGGTTTTATGGTCCAACTTTTCTTGAGTTTTTTGTTTGGTCCATCGGGATAGGCCAGCCATTTTTATGAACACGACAAAGTTCATTGTTGTCAAGGACTTGAAGCCATCAATCCATCAGGGACCAATAAACACCCTATGAAGACAAGGGCTTCTTAGTGCAAGAGTTGTTGCCCGCTCATGGTGTGAGAGCAATGCCTCCCTCAATTCATGATAAACTCCCATCTCTGGTGGCCCACATCAACCGATATCTTTCTCATTGAAGTCAAGAGCATTCTCCTCATGGCTGTTGTTGTCCTATTGGTACATGGTAGGGCAACACTTTGGCATCAACCTCCATGCTTCAATGCTAAGCCGAATCTTCATGGGCATGCCGCATTGTACCCGAAGTCCTCGCTGCCTTCCATCCCTAGTCTCCCTCTACTCCTTGTGCTAAGATTCTAGTTAGCGAGGCCTATGAATTCGATGGCGTGCCTCTGAAGAACCGGCTTAGCACTTCGGTGAGGAGGCAGAGGATGGAGGGTGGCCGTACCGCATAACCACAGGATGACAACACGCACAAAGGACAATATTGTTGACTTCAATGAGTAATCTATCGGCCCTAATGGGGACCATTGGAGGCAAGAGCTCATTGTCGGTGTTTAAACCCAGCAACCTACCGAGGAGGGTGCCTGAGGTAGTGTTTTCGTTAGTGGGGCTTGTCGAGATCAGGAACCTGAAGGTAAATGCAGACACACAATTTAGATAGGTTCGGGCTGCTAGATTGCGTAATACCCTACGTCCTGTGTGTAGGTTGGATTGAATTGCTTTGGAGGGGGTCCCTACCTTACCTTATATTGCTGGGAACATGGTTACAGGTTGGTTGGTTACAAGAATACTAGTTGGATACGACTAGAGGAGTTCTACTCTTATTACAATGAGTACTTTCCTAATCCTCGACTAGTTCCTATCTTTCCATGTAGACTATGCCGTCTTGCACCATGGTCTTCATGTCAGATGCATCTCGATGTCTAGCCCCATATTTAGAACTATCCAAACCTTTTGGTGGGCCCATAGATGTATGTACGACAAGCCCCGAGTACTTTTTAGTCAAATGCAGTAGTTCCGAGTACTTTTGCAGACTTCACCGACTAGTTTTGGTGCTTTTCGTGTTCTTCATCTCGTTGAATCTTCAAAGGTACCCAAAAACTGCCATGCAGCTAGAATGTGCTCAAGCCTCATTTAACTCAGTCTCATATCCTTCAATCTAGAATGTTATGTGGAAGTGCGACAAAAGTTGCACTCCATATGGAGTAGCCTCCAAGCCTTAGGTTGAATCGAAGAATCAGGTTGAGGGTTAATATGTAATTTGCATCACTTTCCCCTGTAAAACCTGAAGAAATGTTTTTTTTGTCGATGGATACATGGCACAAAGCCCCCGAGCCTTTAGCCAACTAGTTTGGTGGGTATAAGAGTCAACCTTTTGTCAACGTGACCATCTTCGGAAAGAGATCTTATCTCCTCCGGAAATAAAGGTAACCGCCAAGTAGGTGTCCGAAATTCTGGGAATCCTTTAAATCAAAATCCCTTCATTTGCATCGTTTCTACCGAGCCATTGTGATAAATAATGAAGGAAGTTATCCCTTCTGTTTTGCCTTTGCCATTTGCCTTTTCAACTTCAACACTTTAGCCCTAGCACCGCCACCACTATTCGATCTCCGAACACTAGCGTCGTCGTCCCTCCACCTAGCAGCCCCCGAGCGTATGCGACAGAAGAAGCTCATGACATCAAGGATGGGTAGGAAAGCCGCTGTGTCCAAATCAGGTGAAGGCGAGAAGAAGAAAACATCTGATAAGAAGAAAGAGCCACAGTTGCCGACGCCCAAGTATGGGAAAACCGATCAGACCGCCACCGAATCCCGTCTATGCTTGGAAGTGGTCAACTCTGAAGGAGGAGGATATCAAGGCGCTCGTAGCTACCAATTTACTCCATGATCAGGAATTCATCAACTAGCAATCTGGATATGGCAATGCCTACCCTTTGGCATCCTATCCCGATGAGATAGTAATTTTTTACCACTTCATCTAGCGAGGCCTTGCATTGCCCTCTTCATATTTCTTCCAGGGTTTGTTGCATTATTATAAATTGGAGTTGGTGCATCTGAACCCCAATGGGATCCTCCATATTGCAATCTTCGTTCATTTTTGTGAAGCCTTTCCGGGGATCAGGCCACACTATCAATTATTGCGGAACTTTTTTCCTGTGAAGCCACAACCCTCAAAAGATCATATTCTCTTGGTTGGAGGCACCAGGATCCAGATGCGGGAGATAGCAAGCAGCTAGTATCTAGATTACGAGTTGATAGACTCTAATGCTGGTTGGAAGGAAAAGTGGTGCTACATTGGCAACCATGATCTGAAACTACCCAAGATGACAAGGCATCACCCCTCATGGAACAACCACTGGCTTGATGAACCAAAACATGGAGATTGCCTCCGACTACCCGAGCTGATGAGTAGAATAGCGTAGTTGAAACAAGAGGGCCTTACTGGAATCGGAGTGGCGTTCATATTTATGAAGCAATGCATCCAGCCCCTGCAAGAGGTGCTACTATGTCTATCAATACACCTGCCAGGATGATCCCTCCAGATTCTCTCCGGAAGAGATGAGCACTGATGAAGTCATGGCGAAGCTCACACAAATGTTCTAAGGACGGACAAGGTTCTGAGTGTCATATACTCCCAAAAGGTGTCTCCAATATCAACACCATGTCTAATTTAGATGATACTGGTGGTTTGCAGGTGATCGAGCCGGCAACGGACGCAAAGAAGGCAGCTACTTTGGCTACTTAAGATAGGTCACCGGTGAACATTGAAGCCATTGAGATTGATGATGGTCTGTCATCTCACGATGTTACTGATGACACATCAACTGGTCAAATTGTGGACCCTGCTGGTGCAAAAAAAAACTCAATGACTAGAGAGAGTACCACAAGTTGGTCAAGTTTGCATTGTGGGGAGCAGACCACGCCCAAGGTACCCTCCCCAGCATCAAGCCCTTGTGCTTAACAGGAGAGCCCAAGTTGTAGTTGAAAAGATCGTCCAGGTAAATTTGGATCTCTCACGACTACTTATTATATCGCATTGTCTTTGCTACTCAACTTTGTGAGTTCTTCGTTTTGTAGGAAATCCTCGGACATGGAATTGTCGGGGCCTGGTGAAAAATCAAGTACTGATGGCCTTGGCCTCTCAGCAAAAGATCTTGCCCCAGCGCCACTAACCCTCATGCATCAAGAGCAACCTGAAGGGACAACGACTACTCCAGGTGCAGTAGCCAATGTGGTTGCATTAATGCACAAGGTAGTTGAGTCGATGGCAAATGTAGAAGTGCTAGCCCCCGAGCCTGTGGCAGAACCACCCAAATTAATCGGACTTAAGTGTGCTAACCTCGCCTCAAATGTGATCAGACACTTAAATCAAATCAAGATGGTAGTCTGTCGGGTTTCACTCGATACAACCACGTATTTGCAATCGAAACAAGCATACAATACTCATACAAAGACGAGCCCAGAGATTACAACAATCCAGATGAAAATATTACAGAGGTCCCAGTTTAATTATTACAAACCGAGTTCAAATCATAAAGAAGTTCAGAGTTCAAAAGCAGCTGAAAACAACGATAAGCTAACGTCGATACATGATATCATGGTGAATCCATCCATGACAGCACTCACCACGGTCCTCGCCCACCGAGAACGCGTCCCACTCAACCGTCCATCTCAGAGGGAGCTAGTACGGCCAAGTCACACTAGCAACCATATCATCAATGTCATTACCTAAAAACATAGCCGTAAACAAGGCTGAGTATACTAATACTCCGCAAGACTTACCCGTCAGGTGCTATCTAATGCACCGACTCCTAGACATGCAAGGTTTTTTGGCTGAGGGGTTTGTTTTTGCCAAAAGCTTCTAAAGTGTGTCCTTGCTTTCAAGTTTTAGCATCAAATTCTAGTTGATTAACCATTCTAGGTAAGCACCTATTCTAAGCAAGCATGGTGGAACAAGCAATCTAATCAAGCATCAATATTAAGCATCATCATTGTTCATCTTCTTACTCAGTGCAGAATAGTGGTCACGTAGTCTCAAACTATGAGAAGCAGACAATTCGAATCGAATTTCTTAACCTTGCAAGGTGGACCTAAACACAAGACATATGCGTACCGCGATGAGTTCACAAATTATCAACAGTTCCCATCAATCCACAGTGCTTGTCTAGAGCCCACTTCCCTTGGATACAAGGCCCCACTGGTCCTCGGAATGACAACGTGTCGTGGTAGCACTTGTACCAACATGATGGTCCAAGGGAACCCAGTTCTAGAGAGAGCGGGGTAAAGGTCCACACTAGTTCAATCAAGTACTAAGCTTACTGGTTACCCATACTCTCAGCATGTGTTTAGTATGTTCAAACACTTGACCACGAACGCCGACATGTTTTGACCTTAGCAATTTTCCTCTAACCAAACGGGGCATCAACAATTTCAGGAACATAGCACCATGCCCCGCCGGTCATCCTTATGATTCCAACATAAGTAAACAGGCAACTCCTATAGCTCACGAGTGATAAGAAATCACTCGACTTTTACCGTGTCCCTATTTAGCATAGCAACTAAACGACTTATCATTCTAGTATTCAAACATGGGTACTAGGGAGCATGCAACTAAGGTTTCAATACAACTCCTATGAACTTAATGCCAAACATAGCAATAAGAATATTGTTGTAACGACCTGGATTAATTAAGCTGAGTTTAATCTTAAGATAAGTTTCCTAATCTGGTTGACTCAGCTTTTCTTGAGCTATACCGGCTAAGTCTGGTTTTCAGCCCAACCTAGAGCCTTAGGGAAGGTTTATCCTTGGAAAGACGAGCTGAACATCCAGAAAACTCTTTTAGAAGTTGGAGAACGAAGTCCCTGCTTTAGCCTTGCTAATTGGACCTTAATCCAATTCGCCTTCGAAGATCCTCAAATCTGCAGCTCAAATCGGCCCCGACCTCTGAAACCCAACAAACTGCCATTTTTCTCTAAGTCCCGAAACCCGTGTTCCTCCAAACTTTGGAGCTTTGGATCTCCAAATCCACTGCGTTTTTGGACTCGGTCCAATTACAAAGGTTGGACCTTGGCTGGTGTTCTACAACTCTGTAAAGGGAGTCAAAGTGGTGTAGTTCAAAAATCGGGAGATCAAGAGGTTGGAAAATGGGCCTAGAAAAAGGATCCCGCGGATCTCTCGGGCCAAGAGCGCCAGAGCGCGCGTGCGCCCTATTTCAGAGCGCCACCGCCGCGTGGCGTAATCTCACCGACGAGCACCGCCTCGCCCAGTCGCCGGCCGCAACAAGATGGATCAGCACGTCTCCTTCCCAATCGCGCGCCGAAGCACCCTGCAGACTTCTCCGCCCCATCTCGTCTCGCCCGAGACCTTGCCAGCCACGCCAGGCGCCCTGCCGCCGCTACGACCAAAGATTGGCCGCTGCCACGCCAGTCCGCCTCGCCTCCCATGCGCATCTCCTCACCAGGATCCCCGGCCGCACCCCAACGCCTTCCGACTTTTCCGTCATACCTCAGTCGCGTTGCCCACGCGCGCGTCCCGTGACGATACCGCCATCACCAACCACTGCGCAGGCAGTGACCACTCCTTTTCCCCCACCTCGCTAGTAGCGTGCCCCGGCAAAGCCGCTTGTCTCGCGCTTGCTAGCGTCGCATCGCTCGCCCTGTCGCCTCGCCTGTAGCATCCTCTCTTGCAGTGCCTCTCTCTCCCTCCTGTCCACCGATACCGAGCCGCCGCAGCCCCGGCGCTTGATGCGACCAGACACACGCTCGCCCTCACGAGTCCTTCCGTTCGGCAAAACTGCACCTGCGTAGCACTATCTTCAATGCCCAATACCGTAAGACCTTGTCCCCGGAGCTTCGCTTCGCCGGCCAATGGAGACGCCGACCAATCGCCACCACGGTAGAGCACTCCTTTCTCTCTCAATCTTATCCTCGTGCCGCTCGAACTCTTTCACTTCCGCGCAGCTATAAAAGGGGTACCGAAGCCTCTTACAGGAGTTCCCTTTGCCACCACCGCCTTGCCGCCCTTGCTTGCTTGTTCTTCTCCAGCGCACTCGTCGCCGCACACTCCTCTGTTTCACACACAAGTGCCGCCGCCTGAACTCTCTGTGGAGCTCCCTTTCCACCCAACACCCCGCCAGCCGTTTCGCCTTCCTTCGCGCTCTGCTAGAGCGTGCTTGTTGCCCTCAAGAAGCGTCGCCGCTGCCGAAACTTAGTGCCTTTCATCGTTCCGCCTGAGCTTGCTTCTTCCCGACCCCAGGTCTTCATCGGTAGGACTAGAGGTAAGCTGCCGCCCCGTTTCTGTTTCGCCCAACCCCTTTCCGTCTCGCCCGACCCCTATCTGTTTCGCCCGACCCTTGTCCGTCTCGCCCGACCCTGCCTGTTTCGCCCGACCCTTGTCCGCCTTGCCCGAGGGCTCGGCTGTATCCTTTTCTTTTGGCCAGAGGTATCTGTGTAAATTTTGGGGACTTTTCTGTGTTAAGTCTGAGGACCCGGTACAGTTATTCCTTAGGTCTAAGGGTCAGATCTTATGTTTTTCCCGATCCGACTCTTTTATCTTGTTCTAAATCAACAGAAGCTTAGGAAATACATCTTAAATCGAGGAAAAATTAGAAAAATGTGAAATCACTTGGGTTGAAATCCTCTTTCTGAGTAGAATCCAATAAAATGGGTTTCACACCTTTCCTGTAGTTTGCTACAGTTTCTGGGCTAAACCTTGCAAGTGTTGTTGAAATAACCGTCTAAGTACATACTAGGATTCAGCCCTGTCGTGACGCCTATATTGGGTTGCAATATTACTATTTTGGTTGCAATATGAATCAATTGCATCTATGTATGGTCGTTGACAGATGGTTGCATTTGGAACAGTGCAATAGGTTCTTGCATCCTTTTGGATGTGGTGTTGCAATATGGTGGTTTTGCAATGCACATAAAAAAACTAACGCAACCGCGATATGGTTGCAAGTACAGATGGAAAATGCAACGAATCATTGTTGTTGGTAATAGATGGAAAATGCAACGAATCATTATTGGTGGTAATAGATGAAAAATGCAACGAATCATTGTCGATGGTAGACACGTCCTATAGCAATACATAAAGTGACGTGGATGGTGACGTGGTAATGATGATGATGTGGATGATGAGATGGACGATGACATGGCATTCACGCTGACGTGGTAGGTGACGTGGCATTCGCGCTAGTGTGGCAGGTGATGTGGCATTCGCGCTGACGTGGTTGGTGACGTGGCATTTGCGCTGATGTGGCAGGTGACGTCGCATTCACGCTGACATGGCAGGTGACGTGGATGCTTACGTGGCATTCACTCAGTTGGGCCATTTTTCAGCCCACATATGAAACCCACTAAATAGGCCAGAGCCCACCAAATGCAATTTCAGCCCATATATCACAACCATCATTTCAGCCCATATATCACAACCATCATTTCAGCCCAGAATACATATAATATTATATCAACCCATCAAACCAAAAATAACAGTTATCATGTCGAGGTTCATTCAAAACCAGTTAGCATGAATAGTTTGCATATCCAACAGCTACAAAAACCAACAGCACCAACAGTTCTCATGCAACTCAGCTATCATACAGGCAATGGAGATATCGTTATAAAATTCCAGGAACAAGCTGTTGAGTCAACCTCAAATCAGCACCTCCCAATCCAATTTCCTTTGGCCAAAAAGCCAGCACATGAGCACCTCCAGTTTGTGATGCAGTTGAAGGAACCGCTCTTGGTCCTGCACCTGAAGAGGATGTTCGCAGTACTGCAAAAGACACAATGGCTGGTTCATCTGTGCAAGGAAGATCATAATTATCCACTTAATCTGTGCAAGGAAAACAAAGCAACAAATGACCAAAGGTTAGGCTATTATATGTGCTTACACTCCACTGCACACTTGATGGTTTACCAGCCATTGACACATGCACTACATATGTTTTGCTATTGGGGCCTAAGATACCACGAAAATGACCTCATTCTACGTAAGCAAATACTAAGAGCATGTAATAAAAAGATTGTCGAAAACTTTAAATAGATAACTTGATCATCCTAACATCCCATCAGTCAACACTCAGTTACATACACACGATGTCCCATCTCAACCCTACCATGTGTTACCAAGATAGTGCCATCAGTGTAAACTTGAACAAGTGCACCAGCCTGCATAATACAGCAAATAAATAAGAGAACCATCAGAATGCAAATCCACACTAATTAAGGTCAGTGCTATTTGATTAGCAGAATGACATAAGAAGATTAGCAAATAGGCAGGGAATACTGCTTAATGCTTTGTAATTCCCATAACTAATTATCACATTCCTCCATTTATCTAAATAAGTTATATCAAGAAGAGCCTCTTGAAGATGAAGCCAGAGATATACAATTCATAAGTTAGAAGCATCACTTTAGTGTGACTGTATGAAACTAATAATTCATTGAATTGAACAGTGAACTAGAAATAAAGTAACCAAGTTCACATAGTAGACTCAACAGAAACACCATTGAACATGAGCTGCTGAGCTGAAACAGCATTGAACAGAAACAACAGAAACAGCATCACATAGTAAAAGGCTTCAAAAAAGGGGTATCATCCACTTTTTTTTCTTATCTATTTGTCCTAGTTCCATATCCATATCCAAATAAAATAAAGCTAGCATGCACTTCCAGAGAGCTTATAATTAGACTGGGCTAAGGTCATGCTGTTAGCACAGTTGAGTAAAAAAAAGAAAGACAATGTGGTTACAAAACCTTAGACATCACATACAATGTGAGTTGCCTAAGCTGTGTTTAGTGACTTTCAGGTCCATAATCCTGTTCACATTAAGAATCCTGAACTTGCAAATTGTTCCTAGCGCAGGGTAGTAATCCATTACAAGGGCAACCTAATCAAGCATTCAAGCTAACAATTAGTCCAACACCTAGAGCACATAGCCGAGCGCACATTCAAGAAAAAAATAGAAGATTGGAAGCGAGGGGGCGGGTGGGGAGGGGAGGACACAATGAACCCATTTGACCCTGAGCACATAATTCACCTATAATTCATAAATTAACACTATCTATTCACTAAATTGGACCAGCAGATTATTCACTAAATTGGACCAGCAGATTATTCACTAAATTAACACATAAACTTTATCTTGAGCAAGCAGACAAGCACAAACCAAGACCGACTCAATCTAGACATCTAGTACTGGAGGAGGAGGCTCACAGGCGCGTGACGCGGTTGCTGCTGTCGCAGGTGATATGGAACTAGATGCACGGGTTGACGAGTGTGGGGTCCTAGCTCTGGACCACGCCGTCGGGGTCCCTGAGGTTGCGGCGTAGCGCTGAGAGCGCGTCCTCCTTGTACTTGGCCCCCCGCCCGCCGGATCTGGAACGCGGACGATGGAGCATAGTAGCAGCAACAACAGCAGCCGGATCGGAGCAGGGGGGGGGGGGAACGGGGAGGCCACCTCGGACCCGCGCCCGACCCGCACCCTCCCTGACGATGACGCGAGCCAACTCCACCGCTCGCAGCGGCAGCAGGTCCCCGCGCGCCACCGACGCCTTCACGGCCGCCATGACCCTCCTCGCCAGGTCACCGCGGAAGAGCGCCTTCTGGTTGTCCTGCTCCTTCTAGGAAAGCGCCCGCGGGGCGCCGCCTGCCGCCGCCGAGAGGGGGGTGGGGGGAGCTAGGGTTTTGGATGAGCAGGGGGAGAGGAGGTGGCGGCGGCGCGATGGGAAGGGAGGGGGCTGGAGCTGGAACGGCCGACCAAGAGGAGGATGGGCCGGCTGAGAGGATGAGGGGGGCTGCATCTGGCGGGCGGCGGAGAGGAGGATGGGGCGGCCGAGAGGAGGGAGGGCTGACGAGAGGAGGATGGGGGCTGCGGTTGAGCGGAATGGAGGGAGTGGAGGAGGGTCTAGGGTTTCGACCATTTTTATACCATAAAGGTGCGATCACAACCGTTGGATCAGCGATAGACGGCCAGAAATAGTTGGGCCATTTAGGCCAAAACGGGCTTGAGTCCCTTCCTTCTCTGCTTAAAATTTTTCTTTTTCTTTTTCATTTGATTGCACCATTGTGATGTAACACATAAAAATAATTATCTTATATACATCAATATATTTTTAAAATATAATAGACTATGTATAAGTTGTCTTGTACAAGTTTTGATAATTTTCTAACTCCTTCACTATTTTTAATGGTTTAAATGAATTTTTGTATGTTTATTCGAAGTAATAGAAATTTGAACTACATGTATCTCAAATAATATCCACAAAATACATCAAAAATATATTTTAAGTGTCTCTATTCCACTATAGCTCATATATTTAAAATAGATGAAAATTTCAAATATTTGTTAGGGATAATTCAAACTTCTACTTGCAATCTTATAGTAAAATAATGGTAATAATACCTAAAACTTCTCTAAAAATTCTACAAATTGACATGACAACATATTTTGGGTCTATAAGCTTGTAATAAAAGTTTCTACTAACTTATACTATACATTGCTCATAAATGGATACATCTCTCAAATAGTTTCTACTAACTTAAGTCAAACTTAGAGATTTAAGTAGCAATTTACATATTCGAACTCGTATGCACCTCAAATTTGGATACAACCTTACTTTTACTCTATTGTTGATATTTGTGGATTTACATTGTCACTTGTTGTTGAAAAGAGTTATTTTTCTATTTTTAACTAACCAATTAATACACCCTTGTGAAGTAACCTGCAAAATAATTATTTCATATACCCCTAATTACATTTTTACATGTAATATACAGCATCTAAGTCGTCGTGCAGGAGTTTCAAGAATTTTTTAATAGATTTAGAACTTTTTATCATTTAAATGAATTTCTACATGCTTATTGAAAGTAATTCCAAGTTGAACTATGTGTACCTCCAATAAGATTCAAAAACTACACAAAAATTATATTTAGGCTTATATGTTCAATTCTAACCCATGCCTTGGAGATATATAAAATAATTCAATTGCCTTCTAGGAACAATACAAACTTCTATCTCCAAATTACCACATAATAATTAGAATAATATCTAAATTTGGTCAAAAAATTCTAAAAATTGATATGACAACATATTTGGGGTCTATAAGCTTGTCATAAAAGTTTACAAGATTTGAAAAAAATTAGAGTGTATGTTGTTCACAAAATGTATAGACCTCTCTCATTGTTTTACACAACTCAAGTCAAACTTTGAGATTTGAATACCTCGTAATATATTCGAACTCGCATGCACCTCAAAATTGGACACAACCTTACCTTTACCTCGTTGTTGATATTTGTAGATTTACATTGCCACTTGTTGTTGAAAAAAGTTATTTTTCTATTTTTTAACTAACTAATTAATACACCCTTTGAAGTAACTTGCAAAATAATTATTTTATATATCCCAAATTACATTTTTACATGTAATAGACAACATCTAAGTTGTCATGTAGGAGTTTCAAAAAATTTTTAATAGATTTAGTACTTTCTATCATTTAAATGAATTTTTACGCGTTTATCGAAAGTAATTCCAAGTTGAACTATGTGTATTGGACTTTATATTGGATTGTACATGGACAATAGTCTAAGTATTATAAAGGCTTCCTTTTTCAACGTACAACAAGTTTCAGCACGTTCCATCTGACACGTTGCATCTGACAGATGAGCTAATAAAGTAGGTTTCAAATGATTAAATGGGAGCTTCACAATTCTCCATCTATCTCAGCGGCAATTAAACTATAGAGTATAAAAAATTCAACCTGCCAATCTAGCTGCTCGAAATCTAACTATATATAATGTTTCTCATTACTATATTACCAAAATGAGGTAATAGCTCAATGGTGTACAGCAACCTTGGTCAACCTGGAGACCTAGGTTCTAATCTTTGAGGGTAGCAACTGTGATTCTTGTTGTGATTCTTTTTTTTTCCATTTTCTCTCGCAGCTGGGCCGCTGGCCTGCTCGCGCAGCTGGGCCCGCTGGCCTGCTCGCGCCCCCTGGCTCGCGCACCTGGGCCGCTGGCTTGCTCGCGCAGCTGGGCCGCTTGCGTGCTCGCGCTGCTGGGCTGCCAGGTGGGCTGATGGTAGGTGGCCGAACGACGTGGCCCGGTGACGTAGCTAGATGACGTGGCAAGCACTTCTACAAAGAAAAAAAAATACAAGATTAGGTACGGTTTCAGCAGGAAGAAATTTTCAACGAATTGATTTAGAGTTTACAGGAATTGGATTTGAGTATCGGATGGATGGGATTGGATAGGACCCTATGCGTGTTTGAAAATACTTTAAACTATTTAGCACTCAAAACACTACAATCGGCATGAATGCAACCAAAAATATTTATACACATTTGTTTTGTCAAAATTTTAGCTTCAAATCTATGATGATTTTCATTTTCAATCTATGACGGTTACTGATGTTCGTCACAGAAATCGGGTCCGAATTTGAGCCTGAATGGGCTATTTGCAGATCTGTGATGAAAATTCACATATGGTCACATAAACTGGGCCCAAATTGGAGCCCAAATGGATCATTTGTAAATCTATGACGTTCTCTGAAATCGTTACAGAAAATTCGTCACAGATTAACAGGTTTCTTATAGTGTAATGTGCTAATGTACTTTAATACTTGCCTTCTACTGTTGTTATGTAATTGTATATTATGTCACTATGTCACTTATTTTAATAATAGCTGGTTTACTTTCGCACATGAGAAAAGGCAACGTGACTATGATTACTATACAATTATCCTACTCGATTCCCATTCCAATCTACTGCCTTTGCATTTGTGAGTATATAAGAATAGTTACGCATCTTCTGTAAAGTTAATATTTATACTATTGCATGCAAGCATTATTCATCATTATTAAGGATCATAATTTCTTCTGTCATATCAAGACATATAGATCTAAATATAAACGTACGCAATGACCTAATTAGAGCCACAAATTTTATTTTTTCCCCAAAATATATCATATTCTTGGCACTAGTGCACGAATATCAATCCTTTTAATGAAGATTTTATGTAATTGGTCAAAAGATTAGCGCGCCAGGAGCGCGCTCCAGAATCTAGTGTACATGATATACAATGCCCACGAATAAATTTTAGTGGCAATACAAATATTCTAGCAACCAAATATACCCAAATGTAGCCACATATGATGTTGGTGGCAATAGAACCTCAAAGGATGCAACGAATGACTTTTTCAATGCAATATAATAAGATCTTTTGCAACGCATGACAAGATTAAAGCAACATAGTTTCATCGTGGCCATATTCACAACTACTTGCAACTAATCTTTTATTGGATGCAATATAGCAACAGCTATCGCAACGCAGGTCAAGATTGAGACGATGTAATTACACCATGGTCATATGCACAGCTACTTCCAACCAACTTTACAATGGTGGCAACAACGCCTAGCTATCGTAACACAAAATCAATATTATCACAACTCAACACTAGTCCTGGCAATAGGAACCCATACTCGCAACCACCTTTTCCACTGTAGCATTAGCGCCTCTAAGTTGGTGGAGTAGTTTCCCATCGATTGGTTAAGTCTTGTTGAGCTTAGCAGCTCAGCCTTGCTTGTGGCACATCTTTCAGGTGATGTTGAAGCTTTTGAGTTTGCTGCCATTGGCACTTGGCCTCCCCAGCTCCTGCCTGGGTGGACGGTCGAGTGGGATCCCTCCTCGGACGGCGAGGATAGGGACCAATGATGTCATGATCGGCCTCATCAGTGACATCTGACCCCCGACGCTAGCTTTCGATTGGTTTATCTTTTCCACTGCTTATGAACTCTGGAAACCTTGATTTTCGAACTAGTGTTGTGACAAAATGATGTACTTGTTTAAGTTGGGTGATCCGTTGTATTCTCTTGAACCACTCACCTTCGTGTGAGCTTTGCTATTTCGGTCCTGTGTAGTGGTTTTATTGGAGGGAATCTGACGGACTGCCGAGTTAACTTGATTAAAGCATATGATCATGTGTCAGGCGACTTAACGGTGCTTTAGCCAAGTTAATCTGAGCGGTTCCGCCACAGCTGGTACCAGAGCAGGTTAGCAGGATAGTGAAGACAATGGGTCCTAAACACCTTTTTCTAAAAATAAAACTTGCAAGAAACGTGTTTGAAAAATCTCATACGATCGTTAAGGATGGACTTAGTATGAGAGGCCCTAAGAGAATTTTTGGGTTATTTCAGGTGGCTACTACATATTGGTTATTTTGCTAACCTCCAGCACTTCGCCACGTGTACCATACGTGTGCCGAGTTCCGCATTACGAGTATGCGAGGGTTGATAGGGAGTTCTATTCAAAAGGACCTATCATCACGGTTGTTTTCGCCCACGTTTATCATATGTGCGCAGGTTCCATATGTTAACTCATGCAAAGGATGGTATGGTTCGATTCCAACGAACCTATCATCATGGTTGTTCGCCCACGTTTATGATACATGTGCATGATTCCGCATCACGAGTATGCGAAGGGTTATATGGTCCTATTCAAAGGGGACCTATTTCCACGGTTGTGACGCTGTCCATGCAGCGTTAAACGCATGGGTGCCATTTCTATAGTAAACGGTGATGAATGGGGATGCTTTCATGAGTGTTGGCACGAAAGATTCATGTGGTTGTGTTTTTCTGCAGGTACACTAACCGCGTTCACATAAGGGAGACGATATTAGAAACTGACTAGATACTATAGGGAGTGACGTAATTGTTGCCTTGCCACCGGCACTAACTACGTAAGTCCAAGGCTGTTGGCAGTTATCTTTGGTTCAGAGGACAATGTAGGGCGTGCATGCGTTATGATCTAAAATATGTAAACCCACATCCTTAAAACAACCTTGCCCTGGTGTTAAGCTCTTCCACGCTTTAAGGATTTCTAGCTACCTTTCCAGCATGTACTCTGATCGGAAATCCGAGTGTTTCACCCTGTCCGATCGGTTTTCACTCCACCTCTCTCACCCAAAACCTGTTGCCAACTATCAGGAGAGAATGTGGTAGTAAATTGGGAGTTTTGGATGAACCCTTGTTGAGTTTTGAGCTTTCCTAGCCTCCCAGAATCTGTCTCTTTTGGGGTTTCAATCTCACGCTTCTTTCGGTTCTTGGTTCCAGATGGATGCTTCCGGGCATGTGTTTCGTGGCGCTGATGGCACCTCCCACTCCCCATGCCTACACTTCGAGGGTTTTCCTGCTATTTTGTGGGACACCTTGAGGTGGTTTGGGTACCAGTCGCCGCCTCTTTACGTGGGATGTGAGTACCGAGAGCACGAAGTGCAGCGGTGCAACATGCAAGTGGTGGTACCTCCACCCCCAGTGCAGCCCGAGTGGCCCCAGCTCGAGGTTTCGACCTATGGTCACACCCTTGAGGATACTTGGGAGTCCGCTGCCTTGAAGGCTCTCACTCAGTTTTTCTGGCTACACCCGTTTGAGGTCCTTTTGGACCCGATTGGCTTGTTCCCCGCCAGGGATCGGATGGACTCGGCTTGGCTTGACCGAGTAAATAACATGAAGGTGTTGTCCGCCTCACACTCGCTAGTCACCATTTCCACCGCGAGACGGTGCATGACCGCTTTGTACCGACTGGTTGAGCTTCAGGGAAGAGCTATGGCTGTCTTGGCACGGATAGCCGTAGACACCCAGGAGCATTTCAACACCACCAAGAGAGATTTGGTGGAACAGTCGTATCGGCTTATCCAGAGGGGCATACAGGTCTCCGATATGCAGACCAGGATTACCGAGCTAGAGGAAAGAGCGACTGACATGGAGCAAGATATGATGCAGCTTGCTGAAGAAAAATTGGAGATGGAGATGGAGCTCGCGGTTGCTAATGTGCACTTGGCTGAGCACCACACTAAGCTCAATGCTATCCATGCTTTGGAGATGCAGCTGGATGAGCCTATGGTTCAGGAGGAGGAGGAGGAAGACCCCGAGGAGGTAGAGGGAGTCTCAAGTATGGATATTGAAGTTGGTGACGCCCCTTCTCCAGCGCACAGTGTTTCCTCCATAGGCAACCTGAATGACTTTTAGGTTGAGGCTGTAGCGAGTTGGTCTTTTGATGTACTCCTCGGCAACCTATAATTTTTGATGGTGATGTAATAGGTTAGCCTTGAGTTGAGTACTTCTCCTGTGTTAAGAGACCGGTAATGAAATGATCTTGGTGAAATCAGTTCCTGTTTCCCCCTCACTCTTGACTCCACTTCTGACCCCTTTGGGACACACTTTGAATGTCAAAGTTGTGTGAGAACTCGTGCTGTAGCCGCACGCAAAGTTTCCGCTCTTTTGGGTCTGTCAAAACTTGGCCCGACCTAGGGTCACAAGGTCGGATGTGCCCGACCCCTCGCGGCAAGTCTCCGCCTCGCCCGACCCAGCATTAAGGGTTGGACATATCCGGACCCCCGGGATAAAGCTTCGCCTTGCCCGAGGACGTGTGCGGATCAGCCGATGAGAACACGGATCTTGTGAGCCCTACTGAACGTAGATCACAATATCCTTCCGTTCGGTTAGCAAGAGTAAAACGAAGGTAACTGTGTGCAGAAATGAGCTAGTTGTTAGCTAAGATGGCAAAGAGAGATATGCACCTTTTCAATAAAAGATATGATTGTTGTGTTGCACTATCGGCAAGAGTAGCATTTAAGGATTCAGCACATAAGTTCCCTCCTGAATTGAAAGCTTTTTGGGATTATGTGACTAATGGGAAGCTGACTCTTGCAGATGGCGCACTGCATGCGTTCCAGCTCTGTTCCCAGTGGCAGTGAGCAGAGGCAGGTTCCTCCACCGTCTCCGCTCTCACCCACACTAGAGGTGATCTGGGCTGCTCAAACTGAGCTGCTGAGACACATTGCCCAAGGGCAGCAGTAGCAGCCCCAGGGAGGAAGGGCTCATCAGCAACCTCATGTTGCTCGCTATGAGGACTTCTTGGGAATACAACTGTGACGACCGACCCCGAAATCTCCCGAGTTAATCTTAATCGGAGCCCTTGATCACCTGTCTTAGTTTTCCAAGCCTAAGTGTTCAACCTCCTGACCGGTCCCGACCCCTGAGACCCGACCCCTCTCCGCTGGCCTCCAGTTCCGACCTCGCCGACCCCAACTCACTCGCCGGACCTTTCTGAGTCATCCCCCAACACCTCCCTTCAATCTGACCGGTGGACCCACGAGTTCTTTTCCCCCAGATCTTCCGCGACAGGCGCACTCGAGTTGCATGCTGCTTCAGAGTCCCCCCGCTGCGTGGCTCAACTCCTCCGACGTCCGCCGCTCCGCCTCGTTCTTGGCCCGCGACCAAATGGATTCTCGCGCCCTCCACCCCAATCGCAGCGGAAGCCCCTCTGCAACCTTTCTGCAGCACCTCACCGCCCACGTCCATCATCACATCGCCAGATCCCGGCCCAGAGCCCGATGTCGCCCGTCTTTTCCGTCACCTCGCCACAGTCGTGCCGCCTGGTCTTCGCTACCCGACGATTCCTCCTCCGCCAACCCCGACCACGGCAGTGACAGCTCCTTTTCCCACCTGTCAGAAGCCGCCCGACAATCTGTTGCTCCGCGCTCGCTCGCGCGCCCGCAGCCGCCTGTCTTCTCACCTGTGCGCCCTCGTTCCTAGCGCCGTTATCCCGGTCACTTCTATCAGCTCCACCGCACGATGACGCCCGCCTCCGCCAAATCTCAACCACCGGCAAATCCGTGCCTGCGCCGCCCTGACGCCAGAGCCCAATGACCGCTGGCGTCATCCCCGAAGTCCTGCTCCACCGCCCTCGCCGCTCAATCGCCGCCCGGGCAGATACACTCCCGCACCGCTATAAAAAGGGAATGTTCGAGCCTCGCCAGAGTCCCCTTCGCCATCGCTACCCTCCCGCCATTTCTCTTGCTCCCTGTTCGAGCTCCCAGCGCCACCACACTAAGTCCCTAAGGAACTCTCCTCTCCGCTCCACACCGTTTTCCCCAATCCACCCAGCCGCTTGCTCCTCCGTGCTGCGTAAGAGCTTACTTGTGATCCACAAGAAGCACCGCCGCCGCCGGAGCACTGCCGGACCTCGCCGCTGTTCAAAGCCTTAGTCCCTCCGCCCAAGTCTGCTTCTTCCCGACCCCAAGCTTTCCTTGTAAGACAAAGGTAAGCTGCCGACCCCTTGTCCGCCTCGTCCGACCCTTCCATCCGCCCGACCCCTTTTCCGTCTCGCCCGACCCTATCTATTCTGCCGACCCTTGTCCGCTTCGCCCGACCCCTCTTATCCGCCTGACCCCGGTTCCGTCTCGCCCAACCCTGTCTGATCCGCCGACCCTTCTCCGCCTCGCCCGAGGACCCGGCTATATCTTTTCTTTAAACCGAGGGTGTATGTGTAAAGCTTGGGGACCTTTCAGCGATGAGTCCGAGGACCCCTAGCACACCAAATCCTCTAGATTACGGGTCAGATCCTAAGTTCCTTTCCTCCGACCCTTACCTCTTGATCTCCACCAACTCCTTTGAACCTCTCCACCCTCCTGTTACTTGTCGCAAGTTTCTGGGCTCAGACTTGCAAGTGTTGCTGTTGAAATAACCGTCTAAAATACTAACTCTTGCATTGCATTTCGTGTAGAGCTGCGTCTCGCCGACGGCTGCTACGAGCTGCACCCGGCGCCAGAAGACGATGGTGTAGTCGAGCTCCTGCCCCCAGAAGCCGAAACCGCCCAAGCAGAAGAGCAGTTTCCTCCTTTCTCGCTTGAAGGCAAGCCCCGATTGCATGAAAAACCCTTATGTTTGCCAAACTTGCGCATGCCTTCTGCATCTTGTTTATGCATTTACGTATAGGAGTTGTTTGGAACCATAGATGTCTAACTTAGATCCCTTGTTCTGAACACTAGCTGTTGGACTGAGTAGCTGCTTTGCTTAAATAGGAAGCGATAAAAGTCGAGTGATTTCCTGTCACTCGCGAGTTGTCGGAGTTGGTTGTCTTCCTCCTGTCACAACTGTAAGGACGATGGACGGGGCAGGGTTTTGGGTAACTCTTTGGTGGTCGGTTGATCGCCCCGTCTGTCTATGAAACTTGCTAAGGCCCGACAGTGGTGGTGTTCGTGATCAAGTGTTTGAAAGTACTAACCTCATACTTAGTATGGGATGAGGAAGCCTAGTACCAGATTGAACCTAGACGTGAGCGGTCGCCCCATTGTTCTTGGAACGGAGTTTCCCCTGCTAGCTGTCGCACGTGGTGGCAAGCGTGGTCACAGAATGGCAGAGGCCGGGTCTGTGGAACCTTGCACCAAAGGAAATGGGCCCGACACGGGTTAGGGGATTGATGGGGAAGGCCGACACAGGAAGCGACCTCCGGGTGCGCGGATGTTGTGAGGTTAGGTTCACCATGCATTGTTAAAGAACTCGAATCGATTCGTCTGCCTCTCACAGTTTGAGACTGCTTGATCGCTATGCTACCCTGAGTAAGAAATAAATATGATGATGACATGGTTTTGTTGATGTTATATATATACCCTTGGTTGGCTCTATAATTGCCTAAACCCACACGAGGGTGAGTGGTTCCAGTGAATACAACAAGTCCACCGAGTTAACAACTTAACCATTTAGTTTGATTATGAAATAAACATCAGAGTTTTACAAAGTTCAAAAGAAAACAGACAGAAGGCAAAAATGAGCGGAAGCTAAACGCAGGGGTCGGACGTCCTTGGTGAGGCCATCCAAGACGTCAGTGATCCCTCTCCTCGCCGTCTGAGGAGGGATCCCACTCGACCGTCCAACCCGGAGGGAGTTGGGGCGGCCAAGTGCCAACAGAGGAGGGCTCGGGAGCAGCGGCTTCACCTGAAAAGAAAGGCCACAACAAGGCTGAGCTACTAAGCTCAACAAGACTTAACCGACAGGAGTAAAGCTACTCCTCCAAATCTAGACATGCAAGGCTTTTTGGCTGAGGGGTTTGTTTGCCAAGAAGCACTAAGTAAAAACCTATTTTCAAGTTTTAGCTCCGGTTCTAAGTTCATTATCCGGTCTAAGTTTTGCAACCTATTCTAGGCAATTATAGAGCCTCACTTGATCTTCTAAGATAGACTCAAGAGCTATGTGGCCGAGGGTTCCATGGGGAACAATTTCTAGAATAAGTTTTCCCATCTCGTGACACAAAGTCTCGGTGAAGGTTGTTGCCAACAAGCAGTTGCAAAAGGTTTTGCGACTAAGAGTAGCGTCCACCACATTGGCCTTGCCGGGATGATAGTGTACCTCCAAATCATAGTCTTTTATCAGCTCTAACCATCTCCTTTGGCGCATATTGAGGTCGGCTTGAGTGAAGATGTACTTGAGGCTCTTGTGGTCGGTGTAGATGTTGCAGTGGGTGCCCATCAGATAGTGTCTCCATATCTTCAAGGCATGAATCACTGCTGCCAACTCAAGATCATGGGTCGGGTAGTTCAGCTCATGAGGTTGCAATGCCCGTGAGGCATAGGCAATGACTCGGTTGTCTTGCATAAGAACACACCCAAGTCCAGTGCTAGAGGCGTCACAGTACACGTCAAACGGCCTAGAGGGGTCAGGCTGAGCCAAAACTGGGGCTGTGGTCAGCAAGTGCTTCAGGGTCTTGAAGGCTTCTTCACACTTGTCGTTCCACACGAATCTGACCTCCTTCTTCAGCAGCTCGGTCATCGGCTTAGCTATCTTGGAGAAATCCAGTATGAAACGCTGATAGTAGCCTGCCAGTCCAAGGAAACTTCTGATCTGGTGCACTAAGGCAGGAGGCTTCTAGTCCATAACTTCCTGTACCTTGCTGGGGTCGACGGCTATGCCATCCTTGGAGATAGTGTGTCCCAAAAACTTGACACTATCCAACCAGAACTCACACTTGGAGAACTTGGCATAGAGTTGATGATCTCTCAGCCGTTGGAGAACTACGCGAAGATGGTTGGCATGTTCTTCTTCGCTCTTCGAGTTGCGTTTAAGGCTGCATGGACAGCTCTCAACTGTGGAAACAGGTTCCCTTTGAATGGAACCGTATAACCCTTCGCATACTCGCGATGCGGAATCAGCGCATGTATAATAGACGTGGCGAACAACCGTGCTGATAGGCTCGTTGGAATCGAACCGTACCAACCTTCGTATGGATTACATACGGAACCTGCGCACGTATGATAGATGTGGGCGAAACAACCGTGATGATAGGGTCCTTTGAATAGAACTCCCTATCATATCATCCTCAAACCGATGGTCAAACCGAAAGAGTCAATCAAATCCTGGAAGACATGTTGAGAGCTTGTGTCATCAACTATGACAAGAATTGGGACAAGTGTTTGCCCTTGGCAGAATTCTCCTACAACAATAGCTACCAGGCCAGTTTGAAGATGGCACTGTTTGAAGCCTTATATGGCCGGAGATGTCGGACACCTTTGAATTGGTCACAAGCTCGAGAAAGACAGATCTATGGCCCTAACTTAGTGGTAGAAGCCGAAGGGTACATGAAATAGGCGGGTGCATTGGTGAGTCCAAAGGACATGACCAGGTACTCGTAGAGTCCATATCTAGTGGAGAAAGCTGTTTTGGGTATGTCGCAGGGTCGGATCTTGATTCGGTGATAACCCGAACGAAGATCGATCTTGGAGAACACTTTTGCTCCAGCTAACTGATCAAACAAGACATCGATGCGTGGCAGTGGGTACTTGTTCTTGACGGTCACCGCATTGAGGGGTCGGTAGTCCACACACATGGAGGAGCAAGCGGCTGGGTGGATTGGGGAAAACGGTGTGGAGCGGAGAGGAGAGTTCCTCAGGGATTTAGTGTGGTGGCGCTGGGAGCTCGAACAGGGAGCAAGAGAAATGGCGGGAGGGTTGTACAAGGACAACAATAGCAGCCCCATGGCAGAAGAGCTCAGCAGCAACCTCATGTTGCTCGGTATGAAGACTTCTTGGGGACACAGCCCCCTTTGTTTCAGAAGACACAAGAATCGCTCGAGCAAGTAAGGGTAATTCAAGCAAATCTCAAGGCTGCCTAATCTCGACAGAAGAGTTACTCCGACAGAAGAAGAAGACCCCTGCAGTTTGATCTTGGTGATCATGTGTATCTACGAGTTTCCCCAACGAAAGGAGTGCAACGGTTTGGAGTGAAAGGCAAATTGGCTCCCCGTTACATTGGCCCACCTTTAGATGGCTGGCTTTAACACGTTGACAGGTGTCACATTCTGAAACATACCGGGCAATTTCCGGCTTCATTCCACTCCACCAGAAGGTTTGGCTAAGATCGCGAGTATGCGAAGGGTTATACGGTTCCATTCAAAGGGAACCTATTTCCACGGTTGAGAGCTGTCCATGCAGCCTTAAACACATGGGTGCCGTTCCTATAGTGAGCGGTAATGTTTGGGAATGCTTTCGTGGGTGTTGGCACGAAAGGTTCGTCTGTGGTGGTGTTTTCTGCAGGTACACTAACCGCGTTCGCTTAGGAGTATATATATACCCTTGGTTGGCTCTAAAATTGCCTAGAATAGGTTGCAAAACTTAGACCGGATAATGAACTTAGAACCGGAAATAAAACTTGAAAATAAGTTTTTACTTAGTGCTTCTTAGCAAACAAACCCCTCAGCCAAAAAGCCTTGCATGTTGTGGCCTTTCTTTTCAGGTGAAGCCGCTGCTCCCGAGCCCTCCTCTGTTGGCACTTGGCCGCCCCAACTCCCTCCAGGTTGGACGGTCAAGTGGGATCCCTCCTCAGACAGAGAGGAGAGGGATCACTGACGTCTTGGATGGCCTCACCAAGGACGTCCGACCCCTGCATTTAGCTTCCGCTCATTTTTGCCTTCTGTCTGTTTTCTTTTGAACTTTGTAAAACTCTGATGTTTATTTCATAATCAAACTAAATGGTTAAGTTGTTAACTCGGTGGACTTGTTGTATTCGCTGGAACCGCTCACCCTCGTGTGGGTTTGCTAAATGGTCCTGTTCAAGTGGTTAATCATAAGAAATCTGACAGCACTTCGTGTTTACTCGATTTAGGCATGAGCGTCGCGTATTATGCGGCTAAATCATTTTTAACCGAGTAGAACCGAAGTGGATCCGTCACAACAACCTCCCCTGTTCCAAAAGACGCAGGACCCGCTCAATGCCGACGCCTGGATTCGTGCCATCGAGTCCAAGTTCTCCCTCCTCACTGCCCATTGCTCAGAGGAGAACGAGGCTCGGTTTGTCGCGCAGCAACTGCGTGGTTCTACCCTCCTAAGGTGGGATCACTACCACGCCATGCAGCCGGCCAACCACGTCGTCAGCTGGGAAGAGTTCAAGACGGCATTCAGGGGCCATCACATCCCTGAAGGTCTCCTGGAGTGCAAGCTCAACGAGTTCCTAGATCTTACCCAGGGAAGTCGTGATGTCCTGCACTATGCGCAGGCTTTCAACGATCTGTGCCGTTATGCCAACTACCATGCGGACACAGATGAGAAGAAGCAGGATAGGTTCCGCAAAGGATTGATCCTGGAGCTTAGAGAGAGATTGAACCCGATAAGGGTGAATACATACAATGAGTTGGTCAACTTGGCCATCTCACAAGAGGATTGCATGAAGGCTCTTGCAGCCGAGAGGAAGAGGAAGGCTCCCATGCCGACGCCCAGCCCACCTGCACAGAGATACAGGATGGCTCCCCCACAGGCGCCCAGCCGACCACAGCAGTCGGGAAGATGGGTTGCCCGACCCCCACCATCAGCAGCACTTCGTTACCCGGATCTCAATAGCCGACACCACGGCCGACTCTACTGCCGCTGCCGCACCCTACAAATGGTAACCGCTGCTTCACCTGCGGCAACGTGCGCGCCCTGCAAATGGTAACCGCTGCTTCACCTGCGACAACGTGGGGCATTTCACCAAGGACTACCCCAGAAACTAGAATCAGCACCCAGGTTAGAGCAATGCGATGCTCAATAAGGGGAAGAAGCCCAAGATGCAGATTCGCCAGGGTCGGCTGAACTTCATCAACTCAGCAGAGCTTCCCGAAGGTGCACCAGTAATGACGGGTACCTTTCTTATCCACAGTCGCTCATCTTTGATTTTGTTTGACTCAAGAGCGTCACATAGTTTTATTAGAAGAAAAACTAGTGACAAATATGGGTTAAAAGAGTGCCAAACAAAAGGGTGTTTTAGGATATCCACCCCGGGTAGGGTAATCACGTCAGATAAGATGAATGTCAATGTGCCTATCCAGCTAGGCCAAACCCTCTTTAAGGAGAATCTCATTATCCTCGATCTAGAGGGGATTGATATCATCCTACGTATGGATTGGATGACTGGACACCAAGTTATGCTAGACATCCCAACATGAGCTGTCCATGTTAACTCACCTCACCAAGGCCACTCTACTATCCAATTGCCTCGCCAAGGAGATTTAGATTCTTGTGCGTATCTCACACAAGAAGATCCAGCTGGAGAATATCCCTGTAGTCTGTGAGTACCCGATGTGTTCCCTGATGACTTGCCGGGCATGCCGCCCGACAGAGATGTGGAGTTTTCTATAGAGTTGATCCCCGGCACAGCCCCTATTTCCAAAAGACCTTATCGGATGCCACCTACCGAGCTGGCTGAGTTAAAAACCCAATTACATGAGTTATTGGAGAAAGGTTTCATTCGCCCAAGTACTTCACCTTGGGGTTGCCCAGCCCTGTTTGTGAAGAAGAAGGATGAGAGTCTCCAAATGTGTGTAGATTACCGACCCCTCAATGTAGTGACTATCAAAATTAAGTATCCTTTTCCCTGCATTGATGTCCTGTTTGATCAGTTAACTGGAGCTAGAGTGTTTTCCAAGATTGATCTTCACTCCGGTTATCACCAAATCAAGATCCGACCATGTGACATTCCCAAGACTGCCTTCTCCATAAGATATGGACTCTATGAGTACCTAGTCATGTCGTTCGAGCTTGCTAACGCACCGGCTTATTTCATGTATCTCATGAATTCGGTGTTTATGCCTGAACTTGATAAGTTCATCGTGGTATTCATCGGTGATATCTTGGTGTACTCGAAGAATGAAGTAGAACATGCCGAGCATCTTCATGTGGTTCTTCATGTGGCGGAACCACCTCGGATTAGCTTGATCAAAGCACGGTTAAGTCACCTGACACGTGACACTCATGCCTTAATCAAGTTAACTCGAAGTGCCGTTGGATTTTGTCTGATTTAACCACTTAACAGGACCGAGTTAGCAAAACTCACACGAAGGTGAGTGGTTTCCAGAGAATATAATAGGTCCAACAGTAGATTTACAAGTTGCTACACACTTGGTTGGAAATTAGAGTTTAACCAGTTCTGAAGGAAACAACAGAAGATAAAAACAAGCGGAAGCTACTCGTCGGGGTCGGACGTCCCTGGTGAGGCCAGCCAGGACATCAGTGATCCCATTCTCCACCGTCCGAGGATGGATCCCACTCAACCGTCCAACCTGGAGGGAGTTGGGGTGGCCAAGAGCCAACAGCAAACTCGGAAGCTGCGACTTTACCTGAAAAGAGAAGCCACCAACAAGGCTGAGCTTCTAAGCTCAACAAGACTTAACCGACCGGTGGGGAAAACTACTCCACCACTTCTAGACATGCAAGGCTCTTTGGCTGAGGGGTTTTTTTTTGCCAAAAGCACTATGTAGATCCTTATTTTCAAAGTTTTAGCTCAGATTCTAAGTTCATTAACCGGTCTAAGTTGGCAACTTACTCTAAGCAAACATAGATCCAACCTTGGGTATATAAAACATCATCAAGACCATGTCATTATCAGATTCCTTTATTACTCAGTGTAGCATAGCGATCAAGCAGTCTCAAACTGTGAGAGACAGATGAATCGATTCGAGTTCTTTAACCATGCATGGTCCTGTGTCGGCCTTCCCCATCAATTCCCTAACCCGTGTCGGGCCCATTTCCTTTGGTGCAAGGTTCCACAGACCCAGCCTCTGCCATTCTGTGACCACACTTGCTACCACGTGCGGCCGCAGGGGGACTCCATTTCAAGGACAATGGGGTGACCGCTCACGTCTAGGTTCAATCAGGTACTAGGCTTCCCCATCCCATACTGAGTATGAGGTTAGTACTTTCAAACACTTGATCACGAACACCACCACTGTCAGGCCTTAATAGATTCCATAGACAGACGGGGCGATCAGCCGACCACCAAATGAGTTAACCAAAACCCTGCCCTGTCCATCGTCCTTATAGTTGTAACAGAAGGAGAAACAACCCGCTCCTACAAATCGCGAGTGATAGGAAATCACTCGACTTTTACCGTTTCCTATTTAAGCATAGCCACTACTCGGCCCAACAACTAGTGTGCAGATCAAAGGAACTATGTCATGCATCTAAGGTTGCAAACAACTCCTATACGTAAATGCACAAACATGAGAAGGAAGGCATGCGCAAGTTTAGGATTTTGGGTTCATGCTCTGAGGCTTGCCTTCAAGCGGAGGGGAGGAGAACTGGTCTTCTGCTGGGGCGGCTTCGACTTCTGGGAGCGGTAGCTCGGCTACAGCTCTATCTTCGGGCGCCGGGTACAACTCGTGGACGCCGTCAGCGAGATGCAACTCTACACGAATGCAATGCAGGAGTTAGTGTTTTAGACGGTTAATTCAACAACACTTGCAGTTAAAGCTCGGACACTGGTAGCAAGGCTACAAAAAAGGTGGGGAGAGATTACTTTAGTTGGTGGAGAGAAAGATCAAAGGGTCGGATGGGGTAAACTTTATGATCTGACCCCTAAACTTTAGGAGATAACTGTGTTCGAGGTCCTCAGACTTAGCGCAGAGAAGTCTCCAATTTTTCTTTTTACACATATACCCTCGGGTCAAGGAAAAGGATACAACCGAGTCCTCGGGCGAGGTGGAAAAAGGGTCGGTGAAACAGACAAGGTCAGGCGAGACGGAAAAAGGGGTCGGGCGAACAGATAGGGTTGGGCGAGATGGAAAAAGGGGTCGGGCGAACAGATAGGGTCGGGCGAGATGGAAAAGGGGTCGGGCGAACAGATAGGGTCGGGCGAGACGGAAAAGGGGTCGGTAGCTTACCTTCGGTTTATAGGTGAAGCTTTGGGATCGGGAAGGAGCAGACTTGGGCAGAAGGACTGAAGCACTAAGACTTGAGCAGCGGCGATGTTTGGCGGTGCTCCGGCGGCGGCGGAGCTTCTTGTGAGCAGCAAGGAAGCTCTAGCACTGCGCGGAGGAGCAGGCGGCTGGGTGGATTGGGAGGTGCGGGTGTTGAGCGGGGATGGGAGTTCCTCAAGAACTTAGGTGGCAGCGCTGAAGCACGAAATAGAGGAAAAAGGCGGCAAGGCAACGACGGCAAAGGGAATCTCCGGCAGGACTCGGGCATTCCCTTTTATAGCTGCGCGGGAGAGAGAGGGTTGGAGCAGCACGAAGACCGGGAAGAAAAAGATTGAGTGCGCTGCCATGGCGGCGATTGAGCGGCGATGGGCGGCGGAACAGGACTTCGGAGATGACGCCTTCGGCCATTGGGCACTGGAGACAGGGCGGCGCAGGCGCGGTTTTGCTGGTGGTTGAGGTTTGGCGGAGGCGGGCGTCGTTGAACGGCGGATCTGATTGGTGTGACAGGGAGAACGGCGCTGCAAGCGAGGTTGCACAAGCGAAGTGATAGGGCGAACGGCGTCGCGATCGAGCATGAATCAGCAGCATTGCCGGAGCTGTCGCGGCCGGAGTCGGGGTTGGAGATGGAGGAATCATCGTGTAGCGAGTTCGTGGGCGGCACGACTGTGGAGAGGCATCGGAAAAGCTGGAAGGCATCGGGTCTTGCAGCCGGGCGTTCGGTGATATGATGATGGGCGCGAGCAGCGAGGCAGTTTGGACGCAGCAGGGGGCAAGCTCTGCCACAGCGGCGACGGAGCACCAAGGCGCGGCCGGCGAGGGCGCGAGCGAGACGGGGCGCTGCAGAAAGGGTTGCAGAGGGGCTTCTGCTGTGATTGGGGAGGAGGGTGCGGGAATACATCCGGTCGTGGCCGGCGACTGGACGGAGCGGCGGGGGTCGGAGGAGTTGAGCCACGCGGTGGAGAAGCTCTGGAGCGGGCATGCTACTCGAGTGCGTCTGCATCGGGAGATTCAGGGAAGAGATTTGCGGGTCCACGGTTAGTCTCCGTTGTTACCCAGCTCCAAGATCGAAAATGGGCACTGCCTTGGGGAACTCAGAAGGGATCGACGGGATGGGTCGAGTTCTCAGGGGTCGGGACTGGAACTGGAGGTTGAGCACTTAAGCTTAGGGGAGCTGAGTCAGCGGGATTAGGGACTCGGATTAAGATTAACTTGAAAGATTTGACCATGGTCGTCACACTTCAGCGATTGAGGGATCATCAGCTTTATGCCAAATTCTCCAAGTGTGAGTTCTGGTTAGAGAGTGATAAATTCTTGGGGCACACAATCTCTTAGAATGGCATAGCAGTTGACCCAAGCAAAGTTCAAGAGGTCATGGACTGGAAGCCACCCACCCTAGTCCATCACATTCGCAGTTTTCTTGGTTTAGCAGGCTACTACCGTCGGTTCATCCCCAACTTCTCAAAAATAGCTAAGCCCATCACTGAGCTGCTGAAGAAGGGAGTTAAGTTTGTGTGGAGCAACAAATGTGAAGAAGCTTTCCACACCTTGAAACAATTATTGACTTCTGCCCCAGTTTTAGCTCAACCTGACACTACTAAACCGTTTGACATATATTGTGATGCCTCTGGCACTGGACTTGGATGTGTTCTTATGCAAGATAACCGAGTCATTGCCTATGCCTCACGCGCGTTACGGCCTCATGAGCTGAACTACCCGACCCATGATCTTGAGTTAGCAACAATGATTCACACCCTAAAAATATGGAGACACTATCTGATGGGCACTCACTGCAATATCTACACCGATCACAAGAGCCTCAAGTACATCTTCACTCAAGCCAACCTTAATATGCACCAAAGAAGATGGTTAGAGCTGATCAAGGATTATGATTTGGAAGTGCATTATCACCCCGGCAAAGCCAACATAGTAGCAGATGCTCTCAGCCGCAAGACCCATTACAATTGCTTGTCGGCAACCAACTTTGCCAAAACTCTATGTCATGAGATGGGAAAACTTAGTTTAGAAATTATTTCCCATGGCGCCCTCGGTCATGTCTCTCTTGAATCTGCTTTGGAAGAACAAATTGGGTCGGCACAGTTAGAAGATGAGGAGTTAAAAGCTAATTAAGAGGAAAATTGCACAGAAGGATGAAGGGTACAAGCATTTTCGGCAGGAAGAAAATGGGAGAGTGTACTGTGAGAACCGACTTGTTGTCCCATCTAACCTTGACCATAAGAAGCAAATATTGGACGAAGCACATCTCTCCAAGTTCTCAATTTATCCTGGCCGCAATAAGATGTATCATGACCTTCATCAAACTTTTTGGTGGAGTGGAGTGAAACCAGAAATTGCACGCTATGTCTCGGAGTGTGACACGTGTCAACGTGTCAAGGCAAGCCATTTGAAGGTAGTAGATACCTTGCAATCGCTACCTATTCTGTCATGGAAGTGGGAAGACATTAGCATGGATTTCATTATTGGATTGCCCCCTACATCTCAGCGACATGATTCCATTTGGGTTATTGTGGACCGCCTCACTAAGTCTGCACATTTTCTTCCTGTTCACACCACCTACACGACCAAGAAGTATGCCGAGTTGGATCTCGACCGCATTGTTTCCCTGCATGGTGTACCAAGGACGATCATATCTGATTGAGGTGTTCAGTTTATAGCACGTTTTTGGGAACAGTTACAAGCTTCACTTGGCACCAAGCTAATCCGTAGCTCAACATATCACCCTCAAACAGATGGCCAGACAGAGAGAGTGAATCAAATCTTAGAAGATATGCTATGAGCTTGTGTCATCCATTATGACAAGAATTGGGATAAGTGCTTATCGTTGGCAGAGTTCTCTTACAACAACAGCTACCAAGCTAGCTTGAAGATGGCACCGTTTGAAGCCTTATATGGTCGAAGGTGTCGGACACCATTGAATTGGTCACAAGTGGGAGAATGACAAACCTACGACCCTGATCTAGTAGTAGAAGCTGAAGAGCAAGTTAAGGTAATTCAAGCAAATCTCAAGGCAGCCCAATCTCGATAGAAAAGCTACTGCGACAAGAGGAGGAGACCCCTGCAGTTTCATATTGGTGATCACGTATACCTCCGAGTCTCCCCGACCAAAGGAGTGCAACAGTTTGGAGTAAAGGAGAAATTGGCTCCCTGTTACATTAGCCGCTATGAGATTGTTGAAATCTGCGGACCCGTTGCTTACCGGATCCAACTACCCGAACAACTCTCGGCTATTCACGACATATTCCATATCTCTCAACTGAAGAAATGTGTCCAAGTCCTGACTCAGATCTTGGAACAAGAGCAACTTCAAGTTGAACCCGACCTGACCTATGCCGAATATCCTGCCAAAATCCTCGATCGTAAGGAGAGGTACACCTGACGACAAGTTGTGAAAATGTATAAAATTCTGTGGAGTAACCACACGGAAGATGAAGCAACCTGGGAAATAGAGAAATATCTGAATAAGCACTTCAGAGGTTTTCCTTTCAGCCAAGGAGGTAAGACCCATAAAACCCCACTAGTTGTTCTTGCACCCGAATCTTGGGACGAGATTCTTTTTAAGGGGGGTAGGCTGTAACGACCTGGATTAATGAAGCTGAGTTTAATCTTAAGACAAGTTCCCTAATCTGGTTGACTCAGCTTTTCTTGAGCTATACCGGCTAAGTCTGGTTTTCAGCCCAACCTAGCGCCTTAGGGAAGGTTTATCCTTGGAAAGACGAGCTGAACGTCTAGAAAACTCTTTTAGAAGTTGGAGAACGAAGTCCTTGCTTTAGCCTTGCTAATTGGACCTTAATCCAATTCGCCTCCGAAGATCCTTAAATCTGCAGCTCAAATCGGCCCCAACCTCTGAAACCCAGCAAACTGCCGTTTTTCTCTACGTCCGGAAACCCATGTTCCTCCAAACTTTGGAGCATTGGATCTCCGAATCCACTGCGTTTTTGAACTCAGTCCAATTACAAAGGTTGGACCTTGGCTGGTGTTCTACAACTCTGTTAAGGGAGTCAAAGTGGTGTAGTTCGGAAATCAGAAGATCAAGAGGCTGGAAAATGGGCCCAGAAAAAAGATCCCATGGATCTCTCGGGCCAAGCGCGCCAGAGCGCGCGTGCGCTGTTTCAGAGCGCCACCGCTGCGTGGCGTAACCTCACCGACGAGCGCCACCTCGCCTAGTCGCCGGCTGCAACAAGATGGATCAACACGCCTCCTTGCCAATCACACGCAGAAGCACCCTGTAGACTTCTCCGCCCCGTCTTGTCTCACCCAAGACCTTGCCAGCCGCGCCAGGCGCCCTGCCGCCGCTGCGACCGAAGATTGGCTGCTGCCGCGCTAGTCCGCCTCGCCTCCCACACGCATCTCCTCACCAGGATCCCCGGCTGCGCCCCAACGGCTTCCGGCTTTTCCGTCGTACCTCAGTCATGCTGCCCACGCGCGTGCCCCACGATGATACCACCATCGCTAACCACCGCGCAGGTAGTGACCACTCCTTTCCCCCACCTCACTAGTAGCGTGCCCCAGCAAAGCTGCTAGTCTCGCGCTTGCTAGCGTCGCATTGCTCGCCCTGTCACCTCGCCTGCAGCACCCTCGCCTGTAGTGCCTCTCTCTCCCTCCTGACTGCCGATACTGAGCCGCCGCAGCCAATCCGGTGCTTGACGCGACCAGACACACGCTCGTCCTCACCAGTCGTTCCATCTAGCAAAACCGCACCTAGCACAATCTTTAGTGCCCAATACCATAAGACCCTATCCCCGGAGCTCCGCTTCACCGGCTAATGGAGACGCCGACCAATCGCTGCCACGGCAGAGCACTCATTTCTCTCTCGATCTTATCCTCGCGCCGCTCGAACTCTTTCACTTCTGCGCAACTATAAAAAGGGGTACCGAAGCCTCTTACCGGAGTTCCCTTTGCCACCACCGCCTTGCCGCCCTTGCTTGCTTGTTCTTCTCCAGCGCACTCGTCACCGCACACTCCTCTACTTCACGCGCAAGTGCTGCCGCCTGAACTCTCTATGGAGATCCCCTTCCGCCCAACACCCCGCCAGCCATTTCACCTTCCTTCACGCTGTGCTAGAGCGTGCTTATTGCCCTCAAGAAGCGCCGCCGCAGCCGAAACTTAGCGCCTTTCACCATTCCGCCTGAGCTTGCTTCTTCCCGAGCCCAAGTCTTCGTCGGTAGAACCAGAGGTAAGCTACCGACCCCTTTCCATTTCACCCGACCCCTTTCTGTCTCGCTCGACCCCTATCTGTTTCGCCCGACCCTTGTCCGTCTCGCCTGACCCTGCCTGTTTCGCCCGACGCTTGTCCGCCTTGCCCGAGGGCTCAGCTGTATCCTTTTATTTTGGCCAAGGGTATCTGTGCAAATTTCGGGGACTTCCCTGTGCTAAGTCTGAGGACCCCAGTAAAGTTATTCCTTAGGTATGAGTTGCACTCAGCGCCACAAGACGGAGTTGTAGCCAAGCTGCCACCTGCAGGAGCTGAAGCCGAGAACGCCGAAGATCAGTTCGCTCCTACCCCGCTCAAAGGCAAGCCCCAGAGCATAACCCAGTCTTTCTAAACTTACGCATGCCTTCATTTGTATGACTGTGCATTTACGTTACAGGAGTTGTTTGAAAACATAGATGCATGACTTAGTTCCCTTGATCTGAACATTGGTTATGATAAGCCGAGTAGTTGCAATGCTTAAACAGGACTTGGTAAAAGTCGAGTGATTCCCTATCACTCGTGAGTTATAGGAGTTGCTTGCTCTCCTTCTAGTTACAACTATAAGGATGATGGATGGGGCAGGGCTCTATGAACTATTTTGGTGGTCGGTGGATTGCCTCGTCTGTCTACTTGAAATTGATTAAGGTCGGAAAGTGTTGGTGTTCGTGATCAAGTGTTTGAAAGTACTAATCTCATACCTAGTATGGGATGGGGAAGCCTAGAACCTGATTGAACTAGGGTGTGGCTTATACCCCTGCTGTCCCTGGAACGAGGTTCCCATGGTGCATCATGTGGGTGCAAGTGTGGTCACAGTATGGCAAAAGGTTGGGACTGTGGAGCATTGCATGCCAAGGGAAGTTTGCACCTGACACGCGCCTGGGAATTGATGGGGATGGCCGACACAGGAAGCGACCCTCTGTGGTGCGCGGATGTCGTGAGATTAGGTTCACCATGCATGGTTAAAAAATTCGAATCGATTCGTCTGCCTCTCACAGTTTGGGACTGCTTGATCGCTATGCTACATTGAGTAAAAGATGGAACATGAGGATAATGTGAACCTTGATTGGAAACTATGTTTGCTTAGCATGAGTTGCTAATTTAGACTGGTTAAGGAACTTAGAATCTGAGCTAAAATATTGAAAATAAGGACCTACTGTAGTCGCCTTTGGCAAAACAAACCCCTCAGCCGAAGAGCCTTACATGTCTAGAAGTTGGTGGAGTAGTTTCCCACTGGTCGGTTAAGTCTTGTTGAGCTTAGCAGCTCAGCCTTGCTTGTGGCACATCTTTTAGGTGATGTTGAAGCTTCTGAGTTTGCTGCCATTGGCACTTGGGCTCCCCAGCTCCCGCCTGGGTGGACGGTCGAGTGGGATCCCTCGTCGGACGGCGAGGATAGGGACCAATGATACCATGATTGGCCTCATCAGTGACATCCAACCCCCGGCGCTAGCTTCCAATTGGTTTATCTTTTCCGCTGCTTATGAACTCTAGAAACCTTGATTTTCGAACCAGTGTTGTAACAAAATGATGTACTTGTTTAAGTTGGGTGATCAGTTGTATTCTCTGGAACCACTCACCTTCATGTGAGCTCTGCTATTTTGGTCCTGTGTAGTGGTTTTATCAGAGGGAATCCGACGGACTGCTGAGTTAACTTGACTAAAGCATGTGATCGTGTGTTAGGCGACTTAACGGTGCTTTAGCCAAGTTAATCCGAGCGGTTCAGCCACAATTGTATAACTTTAGAAACTAGGGTTATGCTTAGGGGCTTGCCTTCTTATCCTAAGTCAGCCTTGGGCTCTTCTGAAATTTGGTTCGGGTCTGGGTTTGCCTCAATCACGTTTAGCTCACTCTCTTGTTATCCTTCGCGTTCCAGGACGAGCTCGTACGTTCCGTCAGCGAGGTTAGCTTCTACACAAGATGCATATGCATGAGATTTCTTTTATAATCTTTGATGACGTAGGTTTCATCTCGTTAACCATTACAAAGACATGGGGTGTATTTTCTTTTGGCCACATTTACCTAGACAAGTTTATAAACATTTCTTTTTCTTTTGGCCACATTCACTTAGACAAGTTTATAAATATTTCTTTTTCTTTTGGCCACATTCACTTGGACAAGTTTATAAACATTTCTTTTCTTCTCAAAACAAGTTTGGTCGGGAAGGAAACATAGATTTCATTTTGATGGTGATTGTGTACACATATAAAATTCTTAGAAATTTGTTATTCAAAGGACAATAGGTGGTGGTGTTTTGGTACTGTTTAGCAAACTTTTTAAGGATGATCATGCTACTGATGAAGAGCATAAATAATCATTTGTGAGCCTATAAACTTTTTAGCATGAATAAATGTTTAGGAAGCCTCTGCTAGTATATGAACATGAAATTTTTACAGGAGCTTTCCCTCTACACAAGAAATCTACTATAAATTTTGAGATGGCTTTGACAACAATAGAGTTTACTAAAAATCAAACATTGTTATTCTGCAGATATGAAGAATGATTTATAACTATAGTTCAATCATCATTTCAGCTCTACACATTTAACAACATGGTTTTCAACACTATCAGGTACTTATGTGAATTTATCAAGATTTTATGAGCATGAGAACTATTTATTCCTCAATAAGGAGATTAAACAACATGCATTTTTATAAGCAACAAAAATACATATTTCACATGAACAAGTATTTTTACTAGGTATACGTGAGCATGAGGAAGCTAGCAAAATTTTATTTCGCTTTTTTATCATTTTTCTATGATTTATACAGATTTCCAAAGTTTCAGCCATTTTCTATGCAGTTTATTCAAACTTGAATTTTCTCTTTTATAGAACGACCCTTAGAACTTTTCAAGGTTTACAACTACACCCTTGAGTTTTGCACTAAGGACCCTAAAATCAAAACCTAGATTGCAATTGGGTCCTTAATCATCTCAAGCGGCCTATGTTACCGAGACTCCATTCTCGTCACACTACACACCGCTCAAATCTCGTATCCAAAATTAACCATCATGTTCATTTGTTCAACAACATTAAAGAACCTTATTAGAAACGGTGTTGATTAACCTATAACCATTTCCCTTACCAAGTGATCCTTCTATGACCAAGCATGGCTAAGCAATTGCAAGATTAAGTTATCATAACCCATACTACTCGAGCGAAAAGGTATATGATAACAAGCCAGGGAGGCCACAATAACAAAAATATAGGTTCTAATAATGCAATAAGATTACCCACATGAAATGCATGGAAAAATAAAAGAAATCATAAGAAATCAAATGTTAACAGAACAATCTAGCTATAAACAATACAAAATCATACAAGAACGATGAGAGAAATTATTTTGCACGATAAGCCAAGTAATCACGAAATTGCAAGATTAAAATCATATGTTGAGAAATAATTATAAAATAAATTGCACTGACAGCAGACAACAATACAAAATCATGAGAATTGGATTCACAACAAAATCAATTTTTAATGTGGAGATATAAAATAATAAGATAAACTATCATTAAGCACATTAAATCCAAAAGGCTTGTAAATCAACAAGAAACCATCAACATCATTTCTCATGGATTCTATGTGGAAAACAAAGGCTAATAGAAGTAGTTTCAACATTTTATAAATTTTCCACTAATTATGATGCAAATAAAAAAATTAAGACAACAAACAAGCATTATATTTAAAATAGCATGAAAATCATAGATTCCACTAACACAAGTTGCATATTGGAACACACATGATAAATGGAAGCTAACAAATTTGGTTTCACAATTTTTTGACCACCACATGATGTATAAAGCATTTAACAACTTTTAGAGCAAAAGAAATCATAGCACTAGATTCAGAGCAAGAACATGCACATAAGTATGTTTTTAATAAACGAGATATCATCAGGAACTCAACAAAATAAGATTCACATTTTTAGCATTTTTCTGCATATTTCTATGCATTTTCCAAGTTTGCAGCTATTTAAATCGAGGAGATAACACAATTCCAAGGTCATCTTTCAAAACCACCCTCAGATCTATTGATTCTCGCATATAGGTCCCTAAAACATTTCCCATAATCCCCTACCCTTCTTCTTCTCTCCTAACACTCCCACGCACACACAGAGATAGGCACGGGTAGCACTTGGCCGGCGCATAGCCATGGCCGGCGGTGGTAGGGGAAACAGCACGGCAGCAGCAGGGAGATCAGTGGAGCCACGCCCTAAGCCCAAGGGGCTCACCAGCAAGGGGCTCAGGAGCGTGGAGGAGGTGGCGTCGAAGCTTCCAGGAGCGATGGTGGAAACTTTAGGAGGCGGCCGGTGGGGTGGTGTGCACGGCGGAGGAGAAGGAAAAGTGAGTAGCAAAATGGGTGTGCGAGCTCACGAAGCGTCCCCACATAAGTAGAGACTAAATGTGATGCAAATATCAGTCCCAAGAGGCTGATAACACATTTATTCGACAGATAATTCAGTTACCGTACAACTCCCGAGGGAGTGGGCGCATAAGAAGTAAATAAACAACAGTGGCTAACCAAGCGACTGCCAAAAGACAGCACTCGGGACTACACGGCAGCCGCAGTATCTTGGAAAGGACAACACCACAGGCGGCATTGGGTGCGGACACAACCTCTACTCAAAGTCCTCGACAACGAAGTCTGGGTCTTCCTCTGTAGCAACGAAGCAAGGGTGAGTACAAAAGTACTCAACAAGTCCAACCCCATCCATGGAGGGGGATACAAACAAGTATATGCACAAGATATAACAAGGATAGGCTAGGGTTCATTTGCGGTAAAGCTAGATTTTCAACACATGCATGGGCTTATTTTCAAATGAGTTTTTGTAGAGCTTTTCGTTAGTAACTGATGGCACAACTACCGGACACTTCCAAAATCCAACACACACACACACACACACACACACATAGCTGTAACCATCCATCCCCAAGTGCTAGTTATGTGACCAAGCTGTAACTCATCCAATGCCGTGGACACGGCTACCCGGATAGGTTTTAACTCTGCAGAGGTTGTACACTTTTCCCATAAGTAGGGTACCGTAGCACAATCACCTTAGTGCCGGTGCGGATCCTAACAAAGCCATTACCCACCTTAGCTAAGACTGGCTAGTCCTCACGGAAGCACCCAAGGGGTTCACGGCTCATCTACGAGACCGTAACCGGGACCTAAGTCACCAAGATCTTACTCCTTTTCCATGGGCTCCCGTTGCTCACCAGCACCCCTGAAGACTAACAGTTCAGCTAGTGGGATTTATGCTAAGCCGTTGCCCATACAACAGTTGAGTGATTGCATGATGGTTGAATTAGGCAAGATGACACATCAACTCGGTCCTTAGTCATGACAAGATGGACATCTCCCAACATTGCTCAACCACAAAGGTACGAGCACAACACCCTGGCGTTTCACACAAGAAACACCCATCCATCTCATCTACACATTCCTTTCATTTGAACCCGGAAAACCATTTTCCCCTTTTGAACACACACACGCATTCATTCTCCAAATAAACCATTGTAGTAATGATTGAAGTTGAGTAACAAGTTCCTAAGCGTTCTAGCAGTAGTTATCATCTAAACAGAGCAAGTCATATTTAGAGATAAACATGGGACAACAAGGAATGTTCATAACAATCAAGGGGTGGCTATCTAACCATGTCTTGCAATAAAACAATATGCATTTTATAAAACAGGCCAATAGGTTGTGTTTGAAAAAGCTAGGTATTAAGTATGCATCAAAGGGTGAGATTGGAATTGCCGTCTTCAAAGCCTTCCGGGAGTTCCGGCTCATGCTGCTGGTCCTCGGGCTCAGGCTCGCGGTCAAACTCCTCCTCGTGCTCCTCCTCGGGTAAACCATGATCTACGACACACACAAACGGGCACACAAATAAATAAAAGAAAATTGGTTTTCAACCGTTGAGCTCCGAACAGAAAACGCGAACGGAAAATAGGTAGAAAGAATATTTTTGGGAAAATTGGATATGGATCAGCGGAAGTATTCTGGAGAACGACGTGGCTGAATTTGGGATTAATTGGAGGAAGTTTGGCGCATGAAATGATGAGTTAAACATGGATTAGGGGCCTAAAAATGAGGTTTAGGACTGATTTGCGAGGAACCAGGGGCCTTTCTGTAAATACTCTTGGAGGTGGAGGGGCTTATCTGCGAAGAGGGTTATGAGAGTGGTGGAAGGACTGATTTGTAAATAGGAAGAAAGAGGGGGTCAGATCGGAAATCTGGGCATTCTTATCTTCTTGTTCTCCAGGAACTTGGAGAGGGAGAGAGAAGGAGATGGGGCTGGTGGCGGCCGGAGGTGGCGCTCGAGTGGAGGTAGGGGCCGGCGGCGGCGCGCCGTGCGCGTGGGGCTGGCGGGGCTGGGCCGGGCAGGGCTGGCGCCGAGTGGTGGCACGGGGCCCAGGGGGCGCGGCCCGAGGTGGCCAAACGGCGTGGCGCCAGGAGGGGTGGGCACTAGGAGAGTTATGGCGCCGGGTAGGTGGGTGCCAGGAGGAAGAAAGGAGGAGGAAAGAGAAGGAGGAAGCAGGAAGAAGAAAGAAGAATAAGAAGAAAGGAAGAAGGAAAAGAAAAAGAAAAAGGGAGGAAAAGAGAAAGAAAAGAGGGAGACCGGCGATGTTCGCGGCACGCGGTCAAAGCACGCGCGCGGCGTCTGATGATGGCACGCGGTGGAAATTACGGGGCACGGATAAAATGATGGTTGTCGGCTTGGGTGCCGGGACGGCGAAATCGCCGGGAAGATTTTAGAATTCCGGGAGCTCAGCGGTAAAAAGATTTTAAAAGCGATTTTTAACGGGTGATTTTAGTTGGTGGTTTCTGCAGATGTTACAAACCTACCCCACTTAAATTGAATCTCGTCCTCGAGATTCGACTGAGTCCTGAAAAGATGGGGAAATTCCTTCTTTAACGCGTCCTCACGTTCCCACGTGGCTTCTTCTTCGCCATGCCTACTCCATTGTACTCCGCAAATCCGGACTGCTGTATTTTTTGTTCTTCTGGTGACGGTGTCTAGAATCTTGATGGGCACTTCTTGATACCAAAGGTCCTTTTGTAAATCTATTGTCTCCACTGGTACTTGTTCCTCCGGTACTCTCAAACACTTTCTCAGCTGGGAGACATGAAATACCGGGTGTATATCCGACATTTCCTCGGGCAGTTGGATACGGTATGCTACGGTTCCAACTCTTTTTAACACCTGGTAAGGTCCAATATACCGAGGGGCTAGTTTTCCTTGCACTTGAAACCTTCGAGTACCCCAAATCGGGGAAACCTTGAGGTAGACAAAATCTCCCTCATTGAAGCACAATTCCGGTCTCCTCTTGTCTGAGTAGCTCTTCTGTCTGGACTGTGCGGCCTTCAGCTTTTCTCGGATTTCTGCCACACGGTCTTCTGCTTCTTTGATGAAAGCAGGTCCGATTAGGGAGCGTTCTCCTACTTCTGACCACATCAAAGGGGTCCTGCACTTTCTACCATAAAGGGCCTCAAATGGTGACATGCCTAGAGTGGCTTGGTAACTATTGTTGTATGAGAACTCTACATAGGGTAGACTTTGTTCCCAATCTTTGCCATAGGTGAGCACACATGCTCTCAACATATCTTCCATGACTTGGTTTACCCACTCTGTTTGGCCATCAGTCTGGGGGTGATAGGCTGAACTAAAGTCCAACTTAGTGCCCATGGCTTTACGCAAACTTCTCCAAAACCTGGAGGTGAATTGGGTCCCTCTATCCGAGACGATCCTGCTGGGCACGCCATGTAACTTCACTATGTTGCCGACGTAGAGTCGAGCTAGTCTTTCTCCACCATAAGTGGTCTGTACGGGTAGATAGTGAGCAACTTTAGTGAGTTGGTCCACTATTACCCATATGGAGTCATTTCCTTTCTGAGTTCTGGGCAAGCCTACTTCAAAATCCATGCCGATCTCATCCCACTTCCAAACCGGGATAGGCAATGGTTGCAACAAGCCAGCTGGCTTCTGGTGCTCGACCTTGACCCTTTGGCAAGTATCACAACGGGTGACAAACTGAGCTATGTCCACCTTCACTCCATTCCACCAGTATCTCTGTTTTAGGTCCATATACATTTTGGTGGATCCGGGGTGAATGGAGTATGCCGAGTTATGGGCTTCATCCATGATGGTCTGCCTGAATTCTCCGTCCTTGGGGACACAAATTCTGTTCTTGGACCACAAGGTTCCTTTGTCATCCACTCTGAAATCCGGGGCTTTATTTTCTCCGGTTTGCTTGCGGATTTTTACTAAGTCCTGATCTGAACCCTGGGCTTCTCGGATTTCATCCTCCAAGGTGGGCTGGACACTTAGCTTGCGGCTAGTATTCTAGGGAACTACGTGCACATTTAACCGGGTTATTTCTTCTTGTAGGCAGGCATTCTCGGGCTGTCCATAGGATTTCCAGCTTAAGGCATCAGCTACAACATTAGCTTTGCCGGGGTGGTAGTGGATTTCTAGGTTGTAGTCCTTCACCAATTCCAACCACCTCCTTTGCCTTAAACTCAGATCGGGTTGGGTGAAGATATACTTTAAGCTCTTATGATCGGTGTAGATCTCGCACTTATTCCCAATCAGATAATGCCTCCAAATCTTGAGGGCATGCACTACGGCTGCAAACTCTAAGTCATGGGTTGGGTAGTTCTGCTCATGGGGCTTGAGTTGGCGGGAAGCATATGCCGCAACCTTCCCATCTTGCATGAGGACACATCCTAGTCCTTGTCGGGATGCATCACAATAAATGATGAAGTCTCACTGGATATCAGGTAAGGTCAATACTGGGGCTATCGTCAACCTCTTCTTCAGCTCTTGGAAGCTTCTCTCACATGACTCTGTCCAGGTGAACTTTTTATCCTTCCTGAGCAGCTCTATCATGGGCTGGGCTATCTTGGAAAATCCCTCGATAAATCTCCTGTAATACCCAGCTAAACCCAGAAAGCTTCTGATCTCGCTAACATTGGTGGGTTGTTGCCAGTTGGAGATAGCTTCAACTTTCTCCGGATCTACTGCGACTCCTTCTGTGGTCAGGATATGACCAAGGAATGCCACTTTCTCAAGCCAAAATTTACACTTGCTGAATTTAGCATAGAGTCGGTGGGCTCTCAACTTCTCTAACACCACCCATATATGTTGATCATGTTCCTGAACACTCTTGGAGTAGATAAGTATGTCGTCAAGAAAGACTACCACAAACTTATCTAACTCATCCATAAACACTTTGTTCATGAGGTTCATGAAATAAGCAGGTGCATTGGTCAATCCAAAAGACATCATAGTGAACTCAAACTGACCATAACGGGTGACAAAGGCCGTCTTCGGGATGTCGCTCTCCTTGATCTTGAGCTGATGGTACCCTGACCTCAGATCTATCTTGGAGAAATACTTGGCTCCTTTCAGCTGGTCAAATAGGTCATCTATTTTGGGGAGTGGATACTTATTCTTAATGGTGACCCCATTCAGTGCGCGATAATCCACACACATCCTCATGCTCCTGTCTTTCTTCTTGACAAAAAGCATGGGGGCTCCCCATGGGGATGAGCTAGGCCTGATAAAGCCACTCTGCTGCAATTCTTCCAACTGTTTCTTCAGTTCGGCCAACTCTAAGGCTGCCATCCTATAGGGTCTCTTGGCTATAGGAGAGGTTCCAGGGACAAGGTCAATTACAAACTCTATATCCCTATCTGGGGGCATTCCAGGTAGTTCCTCAGGAAAGACATCTGGGTACTCACTCACTACTGGGACTTCCTCTATGGTCTTGGTCTCCATGCTAAACACCATGGGGTCTGGGTCACTCCCTCGAGTGTGATAGGTTACTTGTACACCATCCAGATTGGTCAGGTGCACTACCTTATCAGCACACCCTATATGACCGTCATGCAGGCTCAACCAGTCCATTCCAAGAATCACATCTATCCCCTTAGACTTAAGTACTACTAGATCCGCTAGAAATTCTACCCCACTTAAATCAATCCTTACCCGGGAACAACCTAGTTGACACCGAATGTCAGCTCCAGAAGTCCGGGTTAATAGGGGTAACCTTAGTAGTACTGTGGGTATATTGTGTTCTTCCACAAAACTTGAGGATATGAAGGAATGTGATGCTCCAGAGTCAAAAAGTATTGTTGCCAAGACTGAGCTAACTAGAAACTCACCGAGTACCACGCCCTGAGCTTCGTGAGCCTCTTGCGCGCTGATGTGGTTGACGCGGGCTCGTCCAAATGATTGCTGGGGCAGCCTCATCCGCTGGCTGTTGTTGTTGTTGGGGTTGTTGTTGCTGCGGACTGGCACACAGTTGGCTCCCGACAATGCTGCCCTAGGCCCAGCTATCGATTTGGAGAGGGCTGATGCTGCTGGCTTGCTAGCATAGGAGCAGTTGGTGTTGAAATGCCCTGGTTCTCGGCAGTTGAAACATGCCCTACTGTTGCCAGTGACTTGGCTAGCATCGCTCTATGGGGCCTTGGTAGGGTTCTGGCTCCTGAATGGGGCAGCGGTCTGGTGTGAACCGGGTGCTTGGGACTGGGTCCGGTAATGCATGGGAGCTTGGGATCTAAGCAAGGGATGACCGAAGCTCTTGGGCTTCTAGAATCGGTCCTGCTAGTGCATCTTGCTCTCCAGGAACCGACGCTTGTTGTCCCTCCGTTCTTCTGCCTTGGCCCTCTATGGCGGATCCACCTCAGATTAGCTTGATTAAAGCACGGTTAAGTCGCCTAACACGCAACACTCATGCCTTAGTCAAGTTAACACGAAGCGCCATCAGATTTCATCCGATTTGACCACTTAACAGGACCGAGTTAGCAAACTCACACGAAGGTGAGCGGTTCCAAAGAATACAACAGGTCCACTGAATTAAACAAATTTGACCATTTAGTTCAACATCAAAACGAAAATCAGAGTTTTACAAAGTTCAAAAGTAGCGGAAAGATAAAATAGCGGAAGCTACTCGTCGGGGTCGGACGTCCTCGATGAGGCCAATCAGGACGTCAGTGATCCCCTTCCTCGCCGTTCGAGGAGGGATTCCACTCGACCGTCCAACCCGGAGGGAGCTGGGGCGGCCAAGTGCCAACAGGAACAAGCTCGGGAACAGCGACTTCACCTGAAAAGAAAGCCACAAACAAGGCTGAGCTGCTAAGCTCAACAAGACTTAACCGACCGGGGGTAAACTACTCCACCACTTCTAGACATGCAAGGCTCTTTGGCTGAGAGGCTTTGTTTGCCAAAAGCAACTACAGTGGGTCCTTGCTTTCAAGTTTTAGCTCAAGTTCTAAGTTCATTAACTAGTCTATGTTGGCAACTTACTCTAAACAACCATAGTTTTCCAACAACAAAGTATAGAACAAGCATCGGGTTCATAGCATCATCATGTCCTATTTTTTTACTCAGTGTAGCATAGCGATCAAGCAGTCTCAAACTGTGAGAGGCAGACGAATCGATTCGAGTTTCTTAACCATGCATGGCGAACGTAATCTCACGACATCCGCACACCACAAAGGTCGCTTCCTGTGTCGGCCATCCCCATCAATTCCCAGGCACGTGTCAGGTCCAAACTCCAGGCACGTGTCAGGTCCAAACTTTCCTTGGCATGCAATGCTCCACAGTCCCGATCTCTACCGTACTGTGACCGCACTTGCAACCACATGATGCACCATGGGAACCTCATTCCAGGGACAGCAGGGGTATAAGCCACACCCTAGTTCAATCAGGTACTAGGCTTCCCCATCCCATACTAGGTATGAGATTAGTACTTTCAAAACACTTGATCACGAACAACAACACTTTTCGACCTTACCAACTTCATATAGACAGACAGGGCAATCCACCGACCACCAAAAGAGTTCACCAGGCCCTGCCCCGTCCATCGTCCTTATAGTTGTAACCAGAAAGAGAACGACCAACTCCTATAACTCGCGAGTGACAGGAAATCACTCGACTTTTACCGAGTCCTATTAAGCAATGCAACTACTCGGACTCATCAAGCTAGTGTTCAGATCAAGGGAACTAAGTCATGCATCTATGGTTTCACACAACTCCTGTACTTAAATGCACATACAACAAGAAAGGCATGTGTAAGTTTAGAAAGATAGGTTCATGCTCCGGGGCTTGCCTTCAAGTGGAGGGGAGGGAAACTGGTCCTCAGAGGGCTCTGCTACAGCTCCTGTGGTTGGCGGCTCAGCTACTGCTCCGTCTTCTGGCACCGGGTGCAGTTCGTAGACGCCGTCGGCGAGATTCAACTCTACACGAATGCAAAAGCAGGAGTTAGCACTTAGACGGTTATTCCAACAGCAACACTTGCAAGTTTTAGCCCAGAGACTTGTAGCAAAGCTACGGAAAAAGTGTGGAGGTTCAACCTTAAGTGGATAGAGAACAAGACCAAGTGTCGGATTGGAAGAACTCATGATCTGACCCTTAGACTAGAGGAATAGCTGTGCTGGGGGTCCTCAGACTTAACGCAGAGAAGTCCCCGATTTTTACACATATACCCTCGGGTCAAGGAAAAAGATACAGCCGAGTCCTCAGGCAAGGCGGAAAAGGGTCGGCGAAACAGACAGGGTCGGGCCAGACGGAAAAAGGGGTCGGATGAACAGAGAGGGTCGGGCGAGACGGAAAAAGGGTCGAACGAACAGAGAGGGTCGGGCGAGATGGAAAAGGGGTCGGACGAACAGAGAGGGTCGGGCGAAATGGAAAAAGGGGTCGGCAGCTTACCTTCGGTTTATAGGCGAAGCTTTGGGACCGGGAAGGAGCGGACTTGGGCAGTGGCGATGTCCGGCGGTACTCCGGCGGCAGCGGTGCTTCTTGTGGACAACAAGCAAGCTCTAGCACAGCGTGAAGGAGTAAGCGGCTGGGTGGATTGGGAAAGGCGGGTGTTGAGCGGAGAGGAGAGTTCCTCAGGAACTTAGGTGGCAGCGCTCGAGCATGAAATAGAGGAACAAGACGGTAAGGCAGCGATGGCGAAGGGAACTACGGTAGGACTCGGGCGTTCGCTTTTATAGCTGCGCGGGAAGAGAGAGAGAGAGCTGGAGCAGCACGAAGACCGGGAAGGAAATGAATGGAGTGCGCTGCCATGGCGGCGATTGAGCAGCGATGGGCAGTGGAACAGGACTTCGGAGATGATGCCTTCGGCCATTGGGCACTGGAGACAGGGGGCGCGGGCGCAGTTTTGCCGGTGGTTGCAGTTTGGCGGAGGCGGGCATCGTCGTGTGGCGGATCTGATGGGTGTGACAGGGGGAATGGCACTACAAGCGAGGTTGCAACCGGTGAAAACGCAGGCGGGCTGCGGCCTCGCGGGCGAGCGCGAAACAGCAGTTTGCCGGAGCGCAGTCCTGGCAAGGCGGAAAAGGAGCTGTCGCGGCCGGGGTCGGGGTTGGTGGAGGAGGAATCATCGCGTAGCGCATTCGGGGCGGCGCGACTGTGGAGAGGCGGCGGAAAAGCCGGAAGGCATCGGGCCTTGCAGCCGGGGGTCCGGCGTGGTGTTGATGGGCGCGAGCCGTGAGGTGGTCTGATGCAGCAGGCGGCAAAGTTCTGCCACAACAGCGACGGAGCACCAAGGCGCGGCCGGCGAGGGCGCGAGCGAGATGGGGCGCTGCAGAAAGGTTGCAGAGGGGCTTCCGCTGCGATTGGGAAGGAAGGCGCGGGAATCCATCTGGTCGCGGCCGGCGACTAGGCAGTGTTGGGATACGAGGTAGGCTACACTAGTGTAAATCAAAATTTCTACCGCGTAAAACCAGGAAGAACTGCCGTATAAGGATCACGGGATTACAAATCGACGCACTACTGGTGCGGAAGATGTAGATTTGCGTCGATGCAGTGAAGACGATCAACGTAGTCGTACGTAGTCGATCAACGTAGTCGTACGTAGTCGATCAACGTAGTCTTTCGTAGTCGATCACGTCAACGTCCAGCAGCTCCTCAGCAGCTCGTCCACGTGCAGCAAGATCACCCTCGTGCCGCGGCTCGTCGTGGCTCATCGGCGGCTCGTCATGGCTCGTCGGCGGCTCATCCAAGTGCTGCAGGCGCAACACCTCCAAGGTATCCACACGTGCAGGGAGGAAGCGTCGCAAGCCGGACTGCTAGATCCGTGAGTTGCAACAGGAGAGGGCGTGGGAGGCGCGGCAGATGTGTTTCGCCAAAAGGTGTAAACCCTAGGGAGCCCCCACCCCTCTATTTATAGAGGTTCCTAACGGGCCTTTGGGTCCGAGGCCCATTAGTACTTCTAAACCTAATCCAACTCGGATCACATCCGAATTGGGCTTCCAGCCCCTTAAGTGTGTGACTCTATGGGTTCGGATACGTATAGACATGGCCCGAGTACTCCTACTCGGCCCAATAGTCGGTAGCGGCCTCTAGCAAGATGTGCCAACTCCTATACGCACACAAAGATCATATCAGATGAACCATCACAACATAATATACATGCTATTCCCTTTGCCTCTCGATATTTGGTCTAGCTTCAAGCCGACCGCTCTTTCTCGATCCTGTGATTCAGAATCCCTTTGTAGGTTAACTCTTAACCGTACGTAGCATGGCCATGCATTTTCAGATCCGATCACTCGAGGGGCCCAGAGATATCACTCTCAATCAGAGAGGGGCAAATCCCATCTTGATTGACCATGTCTCATAGCATGCTTCTTGACAAACCTGAAAGCTACCTTTATAACTACCCTGTTATGGCGTAGCGTTTGATAGCCCCTAAGTAAGTTGATCCACATCTTGAGTACATGCAACAATCTCAGGTCTAAGGACAAAGCGTATATGTTGTTTAAAGAGAGAACTACTTCTCGTACTGGGTCAGTCCTAGTACATGTCTCCACATGCACCCACATTATTAGTTCAACATCTCCATGTCCATGACTTGTGAAACATAGTCATCAACTAATACATGTGCTAGTCTAATATTCATGTGTGTCCTCACATGAACTCCAACTAGGGACAACTTTAGAATAACCATACAAGTAAAGAGTTTCACATACAATTCACATAATTGCAAATCAATTCAAGTAGCCTTTAATGGATATTCAATGAACACAATATACAAATCATGGATACAGATGGAATATCATCATCTCTATGATTGCCTCTAGAGCATACCTCCAACAGGCAGAGCGGCGGGGGTCGGAGGAGTTGAGCCACGCGGCGGGGGAGCTCTGAAACGGTACAGGCCGCTCGAGTGCGTCGGTCTAGGGAGATCCGGGGGAAAGATTTGCGGGTCCACCGGTCAGTCTCGGTTTATCCTCTGCTTCGGATTGAAAGGAGACACTGTGGCGAGACATAGAAGGAACCGGCGGGGTGGGTTGGGAGTCTTCAGGGGTCGGAGCTGGGAACCGGCGGAAAGGGGTCGGGTTCTCAGGGGTCGGGACCGGAATGGGAGGTTGAGCACTTAAGCTCGGGGGAGCTGAGATAGGGGGATCAGGGACTCAGATTAAGATTTGGGGTCGGTCGTCACACCCTCTCAGTCAAGATGGCCATGTTCATCAGGGTGTTGAAGTCGGGTAGATTTGGGGGGTGAGCAGGGTCCTTAGTTCCGCGTTCAAGCCTTTCTTGAACATGTCCTGCTTCTTCTCATCCTTGTCCACCTCCTCTGGAGCATAACGGGCCAGCTCCATGAACTGGAAGGTGTACTCTTCCACAGATCTGTTGCCTTGGCGGAGTTCGCGGAACTCATCTGCCTTGCGCTTCATGGTAGCTGCGGGGATATGGTAGCGACGGAATTCCATCACGAACTCATCCCAAGTGATAGTGGAGGCATCCTGAGCGGTAGAGCAGTAGTTCTCACACCAAGCTAGGGCAGTTCCAGTGAGCTGGTGGGCAGCCAAGAGAACTTTGTCCCTGCCCTCGCAACCAAATGGTTCCAGCTTCCTCTGGATGACGCGCAGCCAGTCATCTGCGTCCAGAGGGTTGACGGATCCGGCAAAAGTGGTTGGCTTGGTCCGGAGGAAGTCCGTCAACTTCTCATTCATGTTCTGCCCGCGGGGCCTCTGGCGGGTGACGGCATTGGCCAGAGCTTCCAGCAGAAGGGTTTGGTTGTTCATCACTTGAACCAAATCAATGACTGGTGGGGGCGGTAGCTGCTGTGCTCCCACTTGGCTTTCTCCCCTTCCTTCGGCCTGACTCACTTCCTGCTCCTCAGGAAGCACTGCCGGAGGCGGTTCTTGCCTTTCTGGCTGCCTCTCAGCACTAGGGGTGGCATGGGCCTGACTTGGGGAGGTCCTGGTGGCACGCTTGGGCGGCATCTGCAGATTGAGTGAGACTTTATGAGAGTGGGATTTGGGTTTTAGTGATCTTTAGCAAACAACAAACACAAGCAATTTTATTTATTTTGCCAGGGGGGGGGGTACAACACTTCTGGGGTAAGGCCAAAACACGTACTACACAACCGGTTACAACAACACAACTGAAGGGGGTACAACACTAGACTGCAGACCATGACAACTTCATTCCCTTGGGCAACTCTGGGATTGGGCATACTACTCACGGGGTGAGTCTTCTCCCTGGACTGAGTGGTCTTCTAACGGGACGAGGAGGGCCAGCACTTCATCCTTTAGAGTCCCGCCCGCTGGAGGAGTTTCTGGCACTTCTCCATCGGACACCTCGGAGTTCCTTTCCGAAGGCGGTGGTGCTGGGGTGGCATCCGGACTCTTCCGCTTGTCGGACCCTGGGGTGATGGGAATTCCCTCAAGGATCGGGGCCTCTTCATCCTCGATGGCCACCATTCTCCTTCTGGCACGAATGGTGAGGTGGGCATCCTTCAGCTCCTTGGAGTGCCGGTCCTCAGCCTCCTTGAGGGCCTCAATGGCAACAGCCTCATTGCTTTGGGCGGCTGCGGCTCGAGCTTCGGCGGCGGCTAGCTTCACCTGAAGCCTCCTCACCATAACCTCTGTGTCCTCGGCCCTATGAGTCTGCTGCTTCAACTTAGCAGCCTGCTCATCGTAGAGCTCATCCAAGGTGAGAAGGTAGGCAGGCATGTGGAGTACGGTGGGGTCATCGTCACACTGTCCACGTCCTTCCAAAGTTCTGACCTGGGCCAGCCAAACCGGGCGGTTCTTCTTGACAGGCGAGTAGAACCTCATCGGAGTGCGCCCGATGTGCCTCTCGTAGATCTGGCATAGGAAATGGAGGGCCTTCCGGGCTGCCACTTGATAAGTGTCCTTGTGCCGGAAGCCGGTGGTAGTCACATTCCAAGGCTGGATGTCGGGGTAGCGGCTACTCCGCCCGATGTAGATAATCATCTCACATTGAGGGTTCTGCGGTCCTCGTACTCCCTGCTGGTGTACTTCGGACACTCATAGATTTCGAGGCGGTCCATGTAGGCGAACAGCAATCTGGGAAAACTGGGCTCCTCCAGGCAGTGGCTGTTGACCCATCCTTCCTCGGCCATCTGGAAAAGAACCGGGGCGTAAATTAGTTTTGCAGTAGAGTAGAGGTAGGAAGAAATTTTGTAAGTCATTTATTTTGGTCAAAAAGGGCTAGTCCGGTCCTAAGGTCACGTCCTAGAGCCAACGACAACTCTGATACCACCTGAAGCGTCCCCACATAAGTAGAGACTAAATGTGATGCAAATATCAGTCCCAGGAGGCTGATAACACATTTATTCGACAGATAATTCAGTTACCGTACAACTCCCGAGGGAGTGGGCGTGAAAGCCACGCAGCGATAAGAAGTAAATAAACAACAGCGGCTAACCAAGCGACTGCCAAAAGACAGCACTCAGGACTACACGGCAGCCGCAACATCTTGGAAAGGCCAACACCACTAGCAGCGTTGGGTGCGGACACAACCTCTACTCAAAGTCCTCAGCAACAAAGTCCGGGTCTTCCTCTGTAGCAACGAAGCAAGGGTGAGTACAAAAGTACTCAACAAGTCCAACCCCATCCACGGAGGGGGATACAAACAAGTATATGCACAAGATATAACAAGGATAGGCTAGGGTTCATTTGCGGTAAAGCTAGATTTTTAACACATGCATGGGCCTGTTTTCAAATGAGTTTTTGTAGAGCTTTTCGTTAGTAACCGAAACCTTAAGTGGGGTTGATCCTACACAAAGGATCCCGAATTTTATCGCTATCGGACTCCCCATCCGCCATAGCTCATGCACAACTACCGGACACTTCCAAAATCCAACGCGCACACACACACACACAGCTGTAACCATCCATCCCCAAGTGCTAGTTATGTGACCGAGCCGTAACTCGTCCAATGCCGTGGACACGGCTACCCGGATAGGTTTTAACTCTGCAGAGGTTGTACACTTTTCCCACAAGTAGGGTACCGCAGCACGATCACCTTAGTGCTGGTGCGGATCCTAACAAAGCCATTACCCACCTTAGTTAAGACTGGCTAGTCCCCATGGAAGCACCCAAGGGGTTCACGGCTCATCTACGAGACCGTAACTGGGACCTAAGTCACCAAGATCTTACTCCTTTTCCATGGGCTCCCGTTGCTCACCAACACCCCTGAAGACTAACAGTTCAGCTAGTGGGATTTATGCTAAGCCGTTGCCCATACAACGGTCGAGTGGTTGCACGATGGTTGAATTAGGCAAGATGACACATCAACTCGGTCCTTAGACATGACAAGATGGACATCTCCTGACATTGCTTAACCACAATGGTACGAGCACAACACCCTGGCGTTTCACACAAGAAACACCCATCCATCTCATCTACACATTCCTTTCCTTTGAACCCGGAAAACCATTTTCCCATTTTGAACACACACACGCATTCATTCTCCAAATAAACCATTGTAGTAATGATTGAAGTTGAGTAACAAGTTCCTAAGCATTCTAGCAGTAGTTATCATCTAAATAGAGCAAGTCATATTTAGAGATAAACACAGGACAACAAGGAATGTTCATAACAATCAAGGGGTGGCGATCCAACCATGTCTTGCAATAAAACAATATGCATTTTATAAAACAGGTGTTGGCGCTAGAAATCGGCCGATTGAATCTCTATTGTCGGACACACGACCCGGGAGAATCTGCTTAACTCCTGTTTGGGTGATCGCCCTAGTGCGGTTCGCGTGGCGTGCCAGCCAATCTGACCTGTTGATTGGCAAGGAAAGAAACATGTCAGATCCCAGAGGTTGCGATCGGCTATGGTTCCGATCTCGAGGAAGCTTATCAGCGAATCGGCCGATTTGCTATAATAAAGAAATCGGCTATAATACAGCCGATTACCAAGCAACGTTGGTGAAGAAAACTGCTAGAGTAAACTAAACAACTCTACAGTCGCAACACTAGGAATAGATCTAATCGGCTATGCAAAAAAGCAGTAGATTAAGCAATAAAATATAAGTAAGCCGAAAGCTCTAATTCCAAGCTGGATAACTGGTGATAAAACTAGAATGACAAGTAAAACCTAGAATTCTAGTAAATATCGATAAATGATGAATAAATCTAAACGAAACGACGGCGATGTGCCCAAAGTTAAAGCCGGAGATCAAGTCGATGCAGCCCTGCCAACCCGTATGAACTCGTGAAAGTAAGAAAAGTATTGGCGAAGTCGCCTACTTGAAAGTAAAGTGCGAGGAAATATTAGATTGTTGTATTGATTTGATGATGATTACAGATCTCTAAAGATGCCTATTTATAGCCTGTTACAACCAATCTCTTAACCGACTAGGACTCTATCTCTAAGTTTAAACAAAAACGAATATTTACAAACATAACTCGTATCGGAGTTGGTCATCGCGCCCCTATGGGCCGATCCATTTTTATCTTCGTAATCAACTTTAAGCCCATATTGGCCCAACTGCTCCAGCCTTTCAATCTTCTGACCTCCACCAACTCCATCCGCCGAAATACTGCAGCACCAATCGGCCGATCTCCAACTGTAGCACCAATCGGCCGATTCCCAATCGTGACCTCGTTGCCTCGCCGCATCAGCTAATTCTCTCCCTTCTTGACGCCGATTCCATACGTGTCAAAATCTGGCGTCAACACATGCCCCCCAGATATGGAGTAAAACATATTCTTTACTTCGAAATTCTTTTCAACTTCCCTTCCGAAACAAATGCATTGAAAATATCCTTCCGTTTTGCGGTCTCCTACCTGATGATTGCAATCTTTTCGAAACGGGCGCCCACGACAACCACTCCTCCCGAAAAAATCGAACCGCCGGCGCGGTAAAAATCCCACTTTTACCCCTTCTCAGACCGTCCTTAAATATCAGCACGTCCCGTACTTCTTTTCATGAACCCACATCTTCCTTCTTTGGCGCATGGATCTCCTTCTTCCTTCGGCATCTCCTTAGCTCCCAATCTCTCCCTCCGCCGACCTCTTCCATCTACATTCCAACCTACCTCCCCGATGATGACACCTTCAGGCACTTCACCAACATTCGAGGTCCTGGAGACGGCTCCACCAGTGGTGGCTCCAGCAGCAATGGCGGCAGCTCCATCGGCAGGAGCGGGAGCTCCATCGGTGGGAGCAGGAGCTTCATTGACAACAGAGGCCCCACCGACAGCTTCGTCATCTGTAGCTCCGCCGGCAATCCCGCCAACCACGATGAGCTTCATACCGGAGGTTTTTGTTGAGACTTTCCTTTCCATTCTTTAATGCCAATGTATTTACCTTAGATCCGTTCTTACTTCCCCCCTTTTTTCTTCTTTTAGGCGGTTAGGCACCAAATTACTATTCGCCTCACCGAAACTCCCAGTCTTATCTGTCTTGGTCCAATGGGAAACCCAGATCCAACTGTCCTGATCAATTTGGAAACCCATAGAATTCCATTTAAGCAATCAACCATGGACCTAGATCACTGGTCCGGTACATTCAGATCATGGTCGAATGAAACCCCCAGCTGGAGGGAATGGTATCAAAGGATAGCCGCCTCCAAAAGAGTTCAATGGGACGAGCACAAAATCAGCTAGTGTATCGACCTATCCTTGTCCCAAATGGAAAGGAATGAGCCTTTAGTAATAGCAGCCTCCTACTTTTGGTCCGACGCTCTCAACGCATTTCTGTTTGGACATGGGCCTATGACTCCCACCCTGGCCGATGTGGTCATGTTGACCGGCCTTGACATCTCCTCCCCTGACACTCCTTTCTGTTACCTAGCCAAAATGTCCCATCGGCTGGAGACAAAGGGAATCGGCGGGTGGAAAGGATTTATCAAGAGCAACAAGAGGACCGGGACGGTCGCAGAGAGAGAGCACACGGCCTTCCTGATGGTGTGGCTGGAGAAGCACCTTTTTTGTGGGAGAGCAGCTAGTCCATCCTCCAATACACAGGCTCTGGCCGAGGCACTATTGATAGTAGCTTATGTTCCTCTCGGTAAGCATCTACTGGGATCGGCCTATCATATGCTTCACCAGGTCGGCATTAAGTCATCCAAGGGGGAGCCGATTGGAAACACAGGTGGACCCTGGTGGTTCATTAACCTGTGGCTCAATCTGTATATGAGGAAGATCTCTCAGTAGCGAGTGGAGTACATGACATTCCCCAACATCGAATCGACAGAGAACCCCACGGTACGACGCCGGTGCACTTCCTTTGGTGAAGCAGCATTGGCCTTTTCTGGTTGCTCATATTCCGCCACCAAGGTAGCCGAGTATTTCAGATGCTTCTACAACAGCTTCAGTGAAGACGCAACCAGCTGGTTCCCTTATCAAAGGGAGGAACCACTCTTCGAGCTCCCCTCTTGCTTCGACTCGACGACTAGTACATTCGATGAGGACCTCACAGATGAATTGATCAAGCCAGGGATCCTATCGGCGAACTTCTTTTCAGGAAAGGACACCCCCACCTATGAGTTTTACAACCCTTCTATCGCAGCACGGCAATTCGGCCTGGGTCAACTGCCGATTTATGCATACTTGACCGGCCGAGCAAAATTCAGAGACGAGCTCACCAAAGGTCTCGACTACAGTCGGCTGCACGACCAGATTCCAGACTCCAGCACCATAGACCTAGCCGATTGGATAGTGGCCCCTTTTGCCGTCCAGCAGTTCGAGCTATGGTGGGCAGAATGGAAGCAACATATATTCTGTGCTTCTGCGGCAATATATTGCAACATCCTGGACCCCGACAACATCGACCCGAACGTAGAGGTATCGCTCCTCTTTTAGCCAATTTTAAATTCCCTCCTTTTATATGCTATTGACTCTTATTGTCTCTTTCGGTTTGAGAGCCGCGCTCCACCAAAACACAGTCGGAGTGGCTGGCCAATAGAGGACCGTATTCCGTACACAGAATTCCCCCTCATTGGCTATTACGCCCCCTCCGTTGACGACATAGTTGGCCGGGTGAAGCAAGCGTAGAAGAAGGTCATCAAGAAAACAAGCCGCCGGGTGCGCGCCCGCACAGAATCGGCCGATCCACCCGCGGCTGCATCAGCGGGAACTTTGGTTGCGCCGACCCTTCCGGTCATTGAAGAAGTTGACCTCCAAGCTGCTACAGAAGCTAGAGCGGCTGCCGCGTCATTGTTGGTACAAGCCATTCAGGTAAACTCACCATTTAATTTCCCCTGATCGTTACTTCAATACTGACTCCGCCTTATACCAGGCCGCTCAAACTGCCCCGGTGGATCCACAGCAATCGGCGATGTCTCAAGCAGAAACTGAAGTACCAGTGCTTCCTCCTGATGAGGTATAGGGTCTCACAACTTAATTCTTTTAATATTTAAACGATGACCCTACCAATTTTGACGCAGGTCATCGGCACGCTAACTGTGCTTTCTGAACAGCCGCCTGTTAGAGAAGCCCCTCAAGAAGCCGGCCTGAGCAGAACACCGATTATCGTCGAATCCTCCTCTTCCGACGAGCCGATCGCACCAGTCCCCGAGCTAAGGGTAGTGATTCCGCAGACGCAGATGGAAGAGATCCGCTTCAAAGAAGTAAGAAGTCTTATAACCCGCATTGGCTGATTTGCTACCACCATCGGCTGATTTATTTTCTCTTTTATTTATCATTTTGCAGGAATAGGACACTCCCAATAACAACCTCTTCTCATTTGCGGTTGTGCTCTCTAATGATGAAGAAGTCACTTCTCGTCAAGTCACCTTGAGCTCAGTACCCGATGATGTCCACGCCAAGCTCGAAAGTATACGGACGCTTCTCGAAGAAGGTATCAGTCGACTGGTGGAGGATGCTTCGCCGATTCGGCAGCTCTTTGGTGACATCAGCGGCCGAGTCCCAGAGGAAGCCGAAGAAGCCTTGGCACCCGCCGCATATATTTAATCGATACAGATCCCAGTGTTTAGGGCTCTACGTCACATGGCCGATCGTGCCAAGCTGGCCAAGACTCATGAGGAGGAGGACTCGTACAAGCATCAGGCCCAAGAGGTACACCATCGGATTCACTTCCTCGAGAACTCCCGTCCCAGAATCGTCGGCACGATAGATCGCCTCAAGCGCCGAAGGGTAGAACTCGCCAAGGAAATGGAGCAGGTAACCAAAGAGATAGCCATCGAAGAGCAGAAGCTTCAGGAACTCCCCTCCGTTATCGCCGATTTGAAGCAAGAGAGGCAGCATCTAGCCCACAAGGCCCTCAGACTCCATCGTCACATGCCAGAAGTCCCGGGATCGGCGGAGGATGACCAGCGGGTCTTAGACTCAGCCGATCAGATCAGGTGACAAGCGATCGTGGCCATTAATGCCCTTCTGGGATGATCTGTAGAAAAACTGGCCGTTTTGTAAGAACATTAATACCTTTTGACCATCCTTCACGGCGCCCTTTTATCTATTACCCTTTTATTCTGACAGGATGCGTCTTACCAAACCTCCACCCTTTCTCTTCTTATAAATACCGGCCCTGATTTCGCTCTCAAGAGTACTTGCTCCACTCGATTCTTTCCCTCCAATTACTTTTCCATCGGAACATTCGCAGGCATGTCTTCTTCTTTCTCCTCCTCTTCCGTCAATCAGGTACGAGATCCGTCTCTGCTTCTTCTTTTCAATTTGATTCCTTTAAACCGTCCTAACTTTTAGGTGGTTATATGTTAATGTTTTCAGCCAAGGCACCTTAGCCCCGAACTCGAACGGGCGATCGAACTCATGCACTCCGACGAGCCGTTGTCGCAGGAGGACAGGGACTTGATCAAGGCACACCGTGAAGAACTTAGAGATCATGTTCCTGCCGACGTCCAACGGATCTGGGATTTCATTGACAGCAATGGTTACAGGCGACCGCAAGTCGCAGGAGTCATCCACTCCCTCGTCCGGTTGCCCTTGAAAACACCGCGGTGGGAACATCTCGCCCAGTGCTAGATCGGAGCCATCCTCTTCCTCACCAGGTTGAAGTGGAGGCTGCAATGAAGGATGTGGAAGAATGGAGTGCTCGTCTCCTGATGGAATTAGATCAGACCGAGGAAGAGTTTAGGAAGAAGCGTAGTTAAGTATTTTTTGTTCTAAGGGCGACTGTACCGCGTCGACCGTGTAACTTATCGTCCGTACCGAATGATAAATTAGCCAACTTGAATGATTACTCTTTTCTCCTCTTAGGCGATTTCTTCGTCTGCATTGGCTACGTGATTATCTAGGAAATAACCACTCTGTCTTGTCATAATGATCTTTATGCATCAACCCATATACTGGGGTAATATCTTTTCAAGTACCTCCCATTCAAGGCCCTAGTGAATTCCTTCCCCTCGATTGTCTCCAGAATGTATGCATTTCCCGGGGCACATCGGCCGATTCTATACGGCCCCTGCCAAGTGGGAGACCATTTACCGAATTTAGGATCTTTAGATCCAATCGGCAGCACCAACTTCCATACCAAATCCCCTTAGGAGAACTGCTTGACTTTGACATTCTTGTCATACCATCTAGCCACTTTCTTTTTGTTTTCCTCAATACTGATCAACGCTCTCAAACGCTGACCCGCCAAATCGTCGAGTTCCCTTTTCATGAGCGAGGAGTAATCATCGGCTGTCAGCTGATCTTGAAGCGACGTTTGTCTTGAACCCGTTCTCAACTCCCATGGCAATACCGCCTCATGACTGTACACCAGTTGATAAGGAGATACCTTGGTAGCCTCATGGCAAGCCATTCTGTATGCCCATAGAGCTTCGGTTAAGCATAAGTGCCACTTTTTGGGTTGTTCTTCGATTTTCCTCTTGATCAACTTAATTATCCCCTTATTGGACAACTCGGCCTAGCCGTTAGCCTGAGCATAATATGGGGAGGAATTTAGCAGCTTGATCCCCATATCGGCCGTGAACTCCTCGAATTCTCCCGATGTGAACATCGTTCCTTGATCGGTCGTGATGGTCTGAGGGATGCCGAAGCGATAGACAATGTGGTCCCTTACGAAATTGACCATAGCGGCCGATGTTACGGCTTTTAATGGAATGGCCTCCACCCACTTGGTGAAGTAGTCTGTTGCTACTAGAATGAATTTGTGTCCCTTACTCGATGGAGGATAAATTTGTCCGATGAGGTCTATTCCCCAACCTCTGAACGGCCATGGCTTGATGATTGGATTCATGACCGACGCGGGTGCACGCTGCACGTTCCCATATTTTTGACAATCTTGGCATCCTTTATAATATTTGAAACAGTCCTCAAGGATTGTCGGCCAATAATATCCATTATTCCTAATCATCCACTTCATCTTGTGCGCCGATTGATGAACTCCACATACGCCTTCATGAATTTCTCCCATCAGGATTCGCCTCCTCCGTCCCTAGGCATTTGAGCAGAACGCCATCAATCGTCCGGTAGAATAAATCATCCTCTAGTAGTACATATTTTGTGGCTTGGAAAGGCACTCGCCAATCCACTTTCTTGGACGGATCCTTTAAATAATCGGCGATCTCTTTTCGCCAGTCGTCGGCCGCAAGTTCCAGAATCATGGCACCTTGAATCGGCCGATAACCGGATGCGTGCTGGGCAAGCGTGTTGGCCTCTTCGTTATAATTCCTGGGGATATGCTCAATGATCGTGGATTTGAATTCCTTCAGAAGTTGGAGGCAACCCTCATAATAAACTCTCAAGATGTCATCTTTGCATTCGGATCTTCGTGTCAATTGGTCCACGATGAGCATGGAATCTCCAAATATTTCCACCGTGTCACCATAAATCTCTCTCAACAATTGTATTCCTTTTAGGACAGCCCGGTACTCCGCTTGGTTATTAGTAGCGGATGCTTCTATCGGCAGAGAGAAATCATAACTTGGCCCCCGAGGCGATATGAGGACGATGCCGATTCCTGATCCGGCCCCACATGATGAGCCATCAAAATATAGAGTCCATGGAACTGGCTCTACAACAGCGACTTCTGGTCCGCAGTGTTGGGCGACGAAATCGGCCATAACTTGACCCTTGATGGCTTTAGCCGACTCGTATCGTAGATCAAACTCCGATAAAGCTAAAATCCACTTTCCAATCCGCCCTTTCAAAATTGGCAATGACAGCATGTATTTCACAACATTGTCTTTGCATACTACCACGCATTCCGCCGATAGTAGGTAGTGCCTGAGTTTGGTGCATGAGAAGTAAAGACATAGGCATAGCCGCTCTACCGGGGGATACCTTGTTTCGGTGTCTAGAAGTCTTCTGCTAACATAATATATCACCCGTTCCTTTCCTTCAAATTCCTCGACGAGTGCTGACCCGATAGCCCGTTCGTCGGCCAATAAGTATAGCTTGAATGGCTTGTCAGCTTGTGGTAGGACCAATACGGGTGGCGAGACCAAGTATTGTTTGATGTCTTCCAGTGCCTTGCGTTGTTCTTCTCCCCATATGAATTCCTGGTCGGGTTTTAATTTCAATAACAGTGTGAAGGCCTGGATACGTCCGGATAGGTTGGATATGAATCTCCTGATGAAATTGACTTTGCCAATCAAGGATTGCAATTCAGTTTTATTCTGTGGGGCCTCAACTTTATTGATAGTTGCTATGGTCTTCTAGTTAATCTCTATCCCACGCTCATGAACCATGAATCCCAAGAACTGTCCGGCGGATACGCCGAAAGCGCATTTGTTCGGGTTCATCTTCAACCCATGCTTTCTCGTGCATTCCAATACCTGCCGCAAATCGGCTAGATGTTCCTGGTGTCCTTTTGATTTGACCACAATGTCGTCAATGTAAATTTCTACCAGTACGCCGATAAGTTTGTGAAATATGTAATTCATGGCTTGTTGATATGTAGCGCCGACGTTCTTCAAACCGAAAGTCATTACCACCCACTCGAAGAACCCGAGGTGACCTGGGCACCTGAAAGCTGTTTTCGATATGTCCTCTTCGGCCATTAGTATTTGATTGTATCCAGCGTTTCCATCCATGAAACTGATGACTTTGTGACCCGCAGCGGCGTCTATTAATACATCGGCTGTTGGCATCGGGTATCCGTCCATCAGCGTAGCTATATTAAGGTTCCTGAAGTCAATGCACACGCGCAGCTTCCCGTTTTTCTTGTATACGGGCACAATCTTGGAGATCCACTCGGCATAACGGCATTGCCGAATAAATTTCGCTTCAATCAGCCTTGTGATTTCAGCTTTTATGTCGGGTAGGATTTTAGGATTACATCGCCGTGTGGGTTGCTGATATGGCCGATATCCCGGCTTCATGGGCAGCTGGTGTTCGACAATGGACTGGTCTAATCCGGGCATTTCATGGTATTCCCAAGCAAAGCAATCTTTAAACTCTTTCAATAAATCTGTCAATTTACATTTGTATTCCGGATCCAAATTAGCACTAATGTACGTCGGCCTTCGCTTGGTGCCATCGCCTAAATCTATCATCTCTAATGAATCGGCTGACGTAAACCCGTGCCCTAGTTTCCCGTCTTCCCGGACGAACTGATCCATTTAATCTGAATCTTCGGAGCCGACTGCTCGGATCGGCTATAGGCCAAAATCGGACACCTTTAGGAAATCAGTGTCCCAAGTTCTCCTGGATATGCACTTGATGTTCTCGCAGCTCCATTGCTGTGCATCGGCCGCCGCGACGCTGTACGCGGAATCGGCGGTGACCACTTCGATGTTGTCACCAACCCATTGCACGAGGCATTGATGCATCGTAGACGGGATGTAGCAATTTGCGTGTATCCAGTCTCGGCCGAGTAGCATGTTGTAGGACCCTTTGCCATTGATAATAAAGAAAGTGGTGGGAAGAGTCTTACTGCCGATGGTGAGGTCGACGCAGAGCGTGCCGCGGGCGGGAGACACGTTTCCTTCGAAGTCTTTGAGCATCATGTCCATCTTGGTCAAATCATCATTGCTTTTCCCCAGCTTCCAGAACATGGCATACGGCATGATGTTGACTGCGGCGCCTCCATCTACTAGTAGCCTGGTGACCGGTCGGTCGTTGACATGTCCTTCGAGGAACAATGCCTTGAGGTGCTGCCATTTTTTGTCTTCGGGTTTCTCGAATGTGGCTGTCATTGGCTCCAAAGACAATTGCGCCATCTGTTCTTCTATTGCCGACATGTTATGTCGGTCAGCGGGAGTCATGAACTCCATCGGCAGAATGAAAACCATGCTGACATCGGCTGCCGATTCCTGATTGTCATGGTCTTTCCTGTCATTTCTTTTGGGGCGCCAAACCCGAGGCCTGTCGTTTCTCTTGTCCATTATTTGTTGTTGCTCTTCTTCCTGTTGTTCCCATTGGCGAAGATGTTGGATTCTTTGTTTTTGAGATTTGGTTAATCCGTCAGGGCACCACCTGGGGTTTACTGGTTTAGTCGATGGTTTGGCGCATTTCCATTCTGGTTCCCGTCCCAAGGGATTCTCGTTTGATACCCGAGCATCGACCATCTCCTTCAGCCGATCGTGTGCGCTGACTCTGTCCTCTGGTCGGTCGTGTCGATTGGTCCTGCCCCCCGGCCTGTCATATCGCTCGCGCCTGTCTTCTGACCGATTATATCGGTCACTCCTGCCCCCCAGCTGATCACGTACTGAAAGGCGCCGATCTTCTTGCTCACGCCAGTTTCTGCTGATCGGCTCTAGCCTTCCATCTCTGGAGCGAGATCTTCTAAATGGCCGATTGTTGCGATATGGGCCGTTACATTCTGGGCAATTGTCGGCCGATGGCAACCTAAGGTTACTCTCCCAGAAGTGGATGAAGAACGGGCATCGCCTGTGATCTTCATGTCGTCGCATCATCTCTTCCCGGAATCCCGAACTTTCTTGTTGCCGTTGATACTTGTCGAGCAAAAATTGGGAGGTGATGGGCCTGCGTGGTTCTCCCAGTCCTTCGCCTTCATCCTCCATCTGCTGTTTCCCTTTGACGTCTTCGGGCGCCACTTGATTCCTGGGGTCTACGGCGCCGCTCTTCTTAGCCGATTCTGATATCAGCACCTTGGTCTGGAGTGAGTTCCTTCCTGTATCAACCATGTTGGTGGGGAACGGATGCTGATTGATCTTCATCGGCTTTGCTGGCTTCGTCGGGACCTCAAACTTGAGTCTGCCTTGCTCAATGGCCGATTGTATTTGCTGTCGGAAGATTTTGCATTCGTTCGTGTCATAGGAGGTGGCATTATGCCACTTGCAATATTTCATCTTCTTTAGCTACTCGGTCGACGGGATCATATGGTATGGTGAGAGCTTGATTTGTCCTTCTTGGAGGAGTAGATCGAAAATTTTATCGGCCTTTGACGTGTCGAAACCGAATGCCTCTGGTTCCTTTTCCCTGAACGGACACGATATCGGCTTCTTCCCTTTAACCCACTCTGCCAGGCTGATTTCTGTATCCTCTTCAGACTCAGATCCTTCCAAGTATGCCACCTTCTTCTGGAAATTCCGCCGTGGGTCAAAGAGGCGTACTTCCTGACTAGATAGTCGATGCACAATTTGACTCAGGCTCTCGAATTCCTGTGAAGCATATTTTTCTTTGATGTGAGGCAGGAGACCCTGGAAGGCTATATCGGCCAACTGTGCATCGGTCAGGACTAGGGTGTAGCATTTGTTCCTGACTTCCCTGAATCTCTGCACATATGTGGACACCGGCTCATCACTCCTTTGTCTGAGGCTGGTCAGATCTGAGAGTTTCATCTCATGCACTCCCGCGTAGAAGTACTTGTGGAACTGCTTCTCCAAGTCGGCCCAAGTGACTATGGAGTTGGGTGGTAATGTAGTAAACCATTGGAAGGCCGACCCGGACAGAGACGATAAGAAGAGGCGCACCCGTAGAGCATCTTGTGTAGCTGCCTCCCCACATTGGATAATAATCCTGTTTACGTGCTCCACAGTTGAGGTATCATCAAGCCCTGAAAACTTGGTGAAATCAGGAACTTTGTACCAATGGGGAAATGGCAGTAAGTCATAGGTAGGCGGGTATGGCGTTCTGTATGTGTAGGTTTGCACCTTCGGCTTTAAACCGAATTGCTCCTGAATCACTTCTGCTATCCGTGCCGTCCAGTCCGCTTGTTGTTGATGAACTATTGGCTGGGGAACCGGCACATGTTGGTAGATCGGCGGAGGGATGACCGGGTGATGAACGAAGGCGTGCGGCGCCTGTGGTGATGTGGCCGGTTGTGTAGTCAGCATTGGTTATCTCAGTGAACCAGCCATTTCATCATATAGTACAATCGGCGCAGCGCCCCGAAGTGCTTCTGCTGTCTCTGCCCCCCTGCCCATCTCCGGCGCGGCTGGTTGATACTATGGGACCATCGGCCGCACGGCCGATTGGAAAGGTGCCTGGATCGGAGAGCTTCCATAGCCGGCCGACTGATCTTGGCTGACTGTCGCCGATGGTGCCCCCCAAGGCACTGAGTTCAGTGAAGATGATTGCGCGGAAGAAATCTGAGTGGGTTGAGGTGGCGCATGCGACTGAAGGTATGGTGCGCCGTTGTATCCCAGATGCATTGATGATGAAGGAGCGCTAGGTCCTCCAGGCTGACCTTGGATCGGCTGGGGAGCCGAGTAGGGTACACTTGGAGAACTCTTGACCGAGGCTGTGATAGGTTGGGCGTACGCTGGCCCCTGGTATCCTTGAGACACGCCATTAGCCAGGGAGCTGATGACGGCATTGTATACTGTATTAGTTATCACTAGGGATTGATCGATGAAAGCTTGGTAGATAGACTGTTGAACCATCTTGGACATCTTGCCCGAGTCCTCGGCGATTGTAATCTGGTGGGGAGTTGGAAAAAGAGCTTTCCTAACAGTTTCCCCGCTCTTGGTATGACTGAAGGATTGTAAGCATGTCTTTCGGTAGTGTGCTATTTGCTTCTCCAGCTCTTCCTTCTAGTCGTCCTTGAGGTCTGCTTCCGTCACCTCGATGACGTTATCTTCAGAGATTTCGGCAGCTTTCGACATGGTAGTGGTTATGTTGGTCCCACTGGGCGTGCCAAAAGTGTGTTGGCGCTAGAAATTGGCCGATTGAATCTCTAGCATCGGAAACACGACCCGGGAGAATCTGCTTAACTCCTGTTCGGGTGATCGCCCTGGTGCGGTTCGCGCGGCGTGCCAGCCAATCTGACCTGTTGATTGGCAAGTAAAGAAACATGTCAGATCCCAGAGGTTGTCATCGGCTAAGGTTCCGATCTTGAGGAAGCTTATCAGCGAATCAGCCGATTTGCTGTAATAAAGAAATTGGCTATAATATAGCCGATTACCAAGCAACGTTGGTGAAGAAAACTGCTAGAGTAAACTAAACAACACTACAGTAGCAACACTAGGAACAGTTCTAATCGGCTATGCAAAAAAGCAGTAGATTAAGCAATAAAATATAAGTAAGCCAAAAGCTCTAATTACAAGCTGGATAACTGGTGATAAAACAAGAACGACAGGTAAAACCTAGAATTCTAGTCAATATCGATAAATGATGAATAAATCTAAACGAAACGACAGTGATGCGCCCGAAGTTAAAGCTTAGATATTACTCGATAAACGGAACTTACAGAATCGGCCGGAGATCAAGTCGATGCAGCCCTGCTAACCCGTACGAACTCGTGAAAGTAAGAAAAGTATTGGCGAAGTCGCCTGCTTGAAATTGAAGTGCGAGGAAATAGTAGATTGTTGTATTGATTTGATGATGATTACAGATCTCTAAAGATGGCTATTTATAGCCTGTTACAACCAATCTCTTAACTGACTAGGACTCTATCTCTAAGTTTTAACGAAAACGAATATTTACAGGCATAATTTGTATCGGAGTTGGTCGTCACGCACCTATGGGCCGATCCCTTTTTATCTTCGTAATCAACTTTAAGCCCATATTGGCCCAACTGCTCCAGCCTTTCAATCGGCCGACCCCCACCAACTCCATCCGCCGAAATACTGCAGCACCAATCGGCCGATCTCCAACTGTAGCACCAATCGGCCGATTCCCAATCGTGACCTCCTTGCCTCGCCACATCAGCTAATTCTCTCCCTTCTTGACGCCGATTCCATACGTGTCAAAATCTGGCATCAACAACAGGCCAATAGGTTATGTTTGAAAAAGCTAGGTATTAAGTATGCATCAAAGGGTGAGATTGGACTTGCCGTCTTCAAAGCCTTCCGGGAGTTCCGGCTCGTGCTACTGGTCCTCGAGCTCGGGCTCGCGGTCAAACTCCTCCTCGTGCTCCGAATAGAAAACGCGAACAGAAAATAGGTAGAAAGAATATTTTTGGGAAAATTGGATATGGATCGGTGGAAGTATTCTGGAGGATGACGTGGCCGAATTTGGGATTAATTGGAGGAAGTTTGGCACATGAAATGATGAGTTAAACATGGATTAGGGGCCTAAAAATGAGGTTTAGGACTGATTTGCGAGGAACCAGGGGCCTTTCTGTAAATACTCTTGGAGGTGGAGGGGCTTATCTGTGAAGAGGGTTATGAGAGTGGTGGAAGGACTGATTTGTAAATAGGAAGAAAGAGGGGGTCGGATCGGAAATCTGGGCATTCTTATCTTCTTCTTCTCCAGGAACTTGGAGAGGGAGAGAGAAGGAGATGGGGCAGGTGGCGGCCGGAGGTGGCGCTCGGGTGGAGGTAGGGGTCGGCGGCGGCGCACCGTGCACGCGAGGCTAGCAGGGCCGGGCCGGGCGAGGTCGGCGCCGGGGCGGCGGCCCGGGGCCTGGGGGGCGCGGCCCAAGGTGGCGTGGTGCCAGGAGGGGTGGGCGCCGGGAGAGTTATGGTGCCGGGTAGGTGGGTGCCAGGAGGAAGAAAGGAGGAGGAAAGAGAAGGAGGAAGGAGGAAGAAGAAAGAAGAAGAAGAAGAAAGGAAGAAGGAAAAGAAAAAGAAAACGGGAGGGAAAGAGAAAGAAAAGAGGGAGACCAGTGGCGTTCGCAGCACGCGGACGGAGCACGCGCACGGCATCTAACGACGGCACGCGACGGAAATTACGGGCACAGGTAAAATGATGGCTGTCGGCTTGGGTGCCGGGACGGCGAAATCGCCAGGAAGATTTTAGAATTTCAGGAGCTCAGCGGTAAAAAGATTTTAAAAGCGATTCTTAACGGGTGATTTTAGTTGGTGGTTTCTGCGGATGTTACAGCTCAAGGGGGTGCCATGGCTGCGAGGAATCGAGGGCGGAGCTCACCATAGCGGCAGATTCGGCTGGTGATGGCAGGGAGCTTGGAGATGGTGGCACTGGTGGCAATGGTGAAGGAGGCGGTAGGGTTTGGGGAAAGCCACCTGGGTGCTTAAAAAACACGAGGGGGAGCGGGGGCAGCGATGGGATTTTGCGTGGCACCAACCATGGTGGCCAATCCAGCGCTGGGCGGCCAGCTGGCACTGCCGGCGGTGCCCAACCAAGGAGCGTGCAGGCGTGGGAGATGAGGAACAAGGCAATGACGTGTGGGCCCGGTTGAGCTTAAAACATTGAACTTTCGCCACTCAAACAACCTAGCTACAGGCACCCAAAAATCTCCCAAAAATACTCATTTGAAAGATAAAATCGCAAAGAACACAATGCCACAAGAATCACCTCAAGAACTGGTTTTCACACAATCGACAATAAAAAACAATTATGTAAACTTAAATATGCATGGCCAAGATGCTGAATTTTGCACAAATGATGTTCATGATACTCAATTATGCACAAATGATGCTCATGATGCGTGGCGATAGCGAGCGCGTCGTGAGCGTGGTGACCGCGCCCAGGGCGCGTCGTGTGTGCGTGGCGTGTGAAGGGGCCTTCTTCAACGCGACTTTTCCCACCAAATTTGAACTACGTGTTTGAATTTCCAAAATTAAAAGTTGGAGTTCAAAGTATAGGCTATAACTTTTATAAAAGCCCACATATGAAAAACTTGATGGATTTGGAGATAAACTTGGAGAAGTTTGGTGGAATGCGGGCGAAAATTGGATTTGAAAACAATTTGATTTTTGGCTGAATTTCTACTCAATTTTTGAACACCTTCCACTCAAAATCAAGAAAAGTGCAAATTATTAAAGTTGCTCCATTTGAAAAGATCTATCACTTTTACATTGAACAAAAATTGAGTTCTTATATAATATTTATTTTTATTTGCTTCCCAAGCGCATCACTACAAAGGTGTTTAACACTGAACCATTTTGATTTTGCTTTGATTTAATCTCAGTTTTCTCTTGATTTGGCTCCTAATTACTTGGGATGTCATAGACTCAGTGCCCAAGGGCCCAATGAATACTCCTAACATCGTGGCCTCTCCTGTAGCCCTCAAGCCAGTTGTAGAAATTGAAACGACAGCACCTGTAGAAGCCATGGCGAAGGAAGCTGCCGTGGCTGGGCCATCAAGTAGTCATGCCTTGGTGCCTCAAGGAGAATTCCATGCAGAATCTGGAGCTGAGAAGGAAATTCGTATGGAGGATATCCAGTTGATTGACAACCCATTGCTAAACCCAGAGATGGTGTCACTGATGATGGAGTCGCATCGTCACTTGAGCAACTATATGTAGGTATATCCTCCTGCCCTTGTCTCGTTGGAGATAATTAATAAATTTTTGCTCATGAATTGACACAAGTACTGATTTTGTGCTGCAGAATATCATTGAGTGCTCCTGCCGCAAGTCATAGATGCTTGAAGGGTATGGTGATATTTTGCTTCGCACAGAGGCACTGGAGGAGGAGCTTGCCAAAGAGAAAGAGTACTCCTCACGACTTCTTATGAAAATTGATGGGATGGCCGCCGAGCACCGCAATCACATCCAGGAGATTACTGAACAAAAGGATAACCTTATTGTGTGGAAGAGGTCCTTGACCTAGAAAGTCAAATGTAATCCTCTTCTCTTGCAACTTGTGTCTGTTGTTCCACTCTGTAGTCTTTGACCCTTTTTGTACATCGATGTATAGCTTTGAAAAAGGCCCAGAAGGATCTCTAGGCGCAGGTCACTGATTGGAAAAATTCTTATTACCATGTGATCGACTAGCATGACAAGCTTATACTTCATGTGTAGAAGCTAGAGCATCACCTTGAGAAGGGGAAGAAGATGTGCGAGGATGGCAAAATCAACTTGGTCAATGCTATGAAGACCATCCAGGAGCGCGAGGCAGAGATGATGACGGCAGCATCCACTTTGAGCAAAATTGTCAAAGCCGCCCAGCTAATTGGGAACATGATTGAGCCCCGAGTTGAAGGCGTGGAGTCTCGTTCGCTAGCAGATATACTAAAGGATGTGCTGGAGAAGCTTTCCGGCTATATTCAGAAGATGGGCAAGTTGATCTCCCAGCAAGTGTTGAGCTTCGTGAATTTGTTCAATCCAAAAGCTGATTTGGCACCTGTTGCTGAGGGCGTTGTGGACAACTGCACTGATGAAGCCCTTCAACAATATATGCAGGAGATGGCCCCAATTGCTGAAGAAGTAGCTAAGCAATTGAACCTTGAGTAGATCTATACCAAGCAAACAACAATATTGTAAAGAAAACAATTATGGATGCTCGATATGTAATATATACATTAGTCTTTGCGCAATTATTTTTTGCTTTGCGACTTGTTATTTTTAGTGCCTTTCACAATTAATCCTGATGCTTGCTCGTACGATTAATGTGAGTGTCTATGCACAAGGCTTCTTTTGTGAGCTTCATCAGATGCAAATTGTAGGATACTTAGGACGTGTGTCCTTTTGTGGAGCACGAGTGCTTGAGCTATCTGGATAGTAGACTACTGGGTGAGTAATCTCTTCAGGGTTTCGAGGACTAGAGCCTATCTTTACAACTTCCCTCAGTTATATTGATGTTACGCTCTTGAAAGCCTGGAACTACAGACTTGTTATTACAAGCTGTGACTAGAAAGATTTGTCTTGTGAATAGTCACTCAGGTTGTTAATTAACTCTTGAGGTACTAATGGCTTCTTTTCTGAAAGCCGCCAAGGGATAGGTTTATCAAATGAGTCAACTAACTCATGAAGTTTACTACAGACTTGCTTTGCAAGCTGTGATTGGATAATTTTGTCCAGTGAATTGAATAACTCATTACAATTTTGCAGACATGTTATTACAAGCCGTATTTGGGCAACTTTTGCCTAGGGAGGTAAATAGCTCATTGGAGTTTTGCAGACTTGTTATTACAAGCCATGATTTGGGCGATTTTGCCCAGGGAGCTGAATAGCTCATTAAGATTTCTGCGAACTTGCTTTTGCAAGCCGCGATAAGGCAAAAATAGGTAGTCTAATTATGATGAAAACATGACTACTTTGTTGAGTTGTAATTCTACAACTAGGGCTGATGGCTGATTTACATGAATTTGCAAATCTAAATTAGGAATAAAATCAACATAGTTGCTCGATGTTCCATGAGTTGTCGTCATCTTCACCTGAGGGGTGTTGTAGTCGATATGATCTAGGTCTAGTGACCTTTGAGATGATAAAAGGCCCCTCCTATCGGCCATACATCTATGGGCCCACCATGAGGCTTGGAAAGTTCTACATACAGGTCTATCACCAAGACATATCAGACATGGAGACTACAGTGCAGGATGGCATGGTCTACGTGGAGGACAAGAACTAATCGAGGATTAGGAAGCTACTCGTAGCAATTAGAGTAGGATTCTCTAGTCGAATCCAACTAGCACTGTTGTAACACAACCGACCTGTAACCCTGCCACCGGCAATATAAGGTGAGGTAGGGACCCCTCCAAACATCAACAGTCAATACAATCCAACCAACACATAGGATGTAGGGTATTACGCGACATAAGCGGCCCGAACCTGTCTAAATCGTGTGTTCGAGTTCACCTTCGAGTTCCTGGTCTTCAGCGAGCCCCACGCATATAACACTACCTCAGGTACCCCCTCGATTGGTTGCCGGGTCTAAACACCGACAGCTGGCATGTCAGGTAGGGGCTCTTGCCAAATATCCATCAAAGAACTCGATGGCTATAGTCATCATCAAGCCCACCGTCGCGTTCGAAGTGGGTCTGACATTCGTCTTCGGCTCCTGGGTCTGCGTTGCGAATGGCACTGGAAACTTCCACTGCCACATCATGCCAGCCCCGGAGGAGAAACACTACGACATCAACCTCCATCGCCAAGCTCTGGAGGATTTCGTTGAAAAATTCAACAAAATTTTCGACCTCTTCCAAGGCCCAAGGGATGAGTCCGAGTACAACTTGATTTCCCCCACCAATCGAACTAGTCCCCACAAGTTGACGCTTGAGCCATCGTGCGAATCAGTCTACAACACAATCCAATTCCCATTCAGACTCCGAAACTTGAGCACTGTCTATCAAGACACCCTGTCCAGATCCCTATCCAACTCGGATTCGATCAAGGACCTCAACTACTACTTGGATCCGGACGAGGATTTTCCCTTATCAGGTCCACAGCAGGGTCTGGTAATCACATCTACTCCGCAAGGCAGATTCGTCTACTGACCCGACATGAAGCCATCTGCTCTAGCCAAGGATGACGAGTCACGTCTTGTCACGTACCTCGATACTCTCCCTTACCAAGAGGGTACACCTCTGTCTCCCATATACGAAGAAGATGACCCTACAGATATCATCACGTCAAGCTTGGCTAGTTTTTCCATGGAGCAGGAACTACTAGTCATTGTCACTCCTCAGAGGGGCGATAGCAAAGACCCTCCAGAAAGGCATCCACGACGTGAGTGCCATCAAGATGATGTGTCGGCAGAGAGCTCTCCACCAACGTACAAGGAGAAGAGATAGAAAGTCAAAGAACATGCTAGTGAGCAAGGAATGCATCGCGAGCAAATCATCGACGCTGCCTTGCAAACAATCCACATCATGAACTTGGATCATGCGTTCGAAGCAGTTTCAACGCGTCAACATAACACTCCTCTTGCCACCGTTGCTTCCATCGATCCACTCACTCGGGCGATGGCGCAAGACAAGTACACTAGGCAACTGGCTCTACTGGCGGAGCATGCGAAGAGACCGATCAGCTCGATCCGACACACCTCCTCCCATCATGGTAGCAGCAACAGGCGTCCAAGTTGCCTCGAAGCTGCTAGAAATGAGGTTCCTAGAATTGAGGAACCCAGAGCAAGCCAATACAGGGTAGAACATAGTCGGACGGGACCCTTGGGAGGCCGTGGCCACCGTGGGCCCCGCCAAGAGCCTGAACAACCTCACAACCTTCACAAATAGATCAACTAGAATCACAACGCTTGTAACATCATCAAAGGGCACAACCGCGAACGCAATCAAGAAGTCAACTACTCGGGAGAAGACACTAACGGGTTCTCCACCTTTTAAAGCCAAGTACGCAAGACGATTCTACCTGACAAGTTATAACTTCCTGGTATCAACAAATACGACGGCAAGCAAGACCCAATTCAATGGCAGAGGTGCTACTCGCTAGCAGTCCAAGCAGCGAGAGGAAGCAATGTTACCAAAGTCATCTATTTCCCCATCTGCATGGAGGCAGGACCACTCACTTGGCTCGAGTCTCTAGAAAGGAACTTCATCGACTCATGGAGTCAACTAAAGGCAGCGTTCACAAATAACTTCGCTAGGGCAATGCAACGTCCAGAACAACAACAACTAGAGCAACGACCAAAGCAATGGCAAGAATTGCAACAATCATCCCAACAACAACCGAGGCAACTCCTCTGGTGGTCAAAACTGCAAGAGGAAGCTAGACAACACTTTTGCGGCAATGTCCCAATCCTCCAAGAAAAGTGACGGAAATCAAGAAAGGATTCCTTTCAAGGAGCTCCTGAAGAAGCAGTGCCCATGGTACCCACACTCCAAACACTCTGCGATGGATTGCATAAGCCTCCATAGAGTCATGAAAGATCTACCAGAATCTTCTAGAGCAAAGGATAAGGGAAAAGCCAAAGAAGATGGAGACGAGGACTACAATGGAAAATTCCAGAACCCGTCTAACACCGTTAATGTCATATTCGGTGGCACTCAGGGTACTGCTACCAAGCGGTCCCAAAAACTAGCCCTCCGGGAAATCATGTCCATTGAACCAGCAACACCTACGTTCCTTAAGTGATCTGAGGTGTCAATCACCTTTTCAAGAAAGGATCAGTGGACTAGTTTCTCTGACCCAAGATGCTATCCTCTCATCTTGGATCCAGTTGTCACAGGCTCTTGTCTCACAAAAGTACTCATCGACGGCTACAGTGGCCTCAACGTGCTCTTCGTCAAGACTTCGAAGAAGATGGGCCTCAACGTAATAGATATGCTCACCCCGACGAACTCTCTGTTCTATGCGATTGTCCTAGGTAATTGAGTTGTACCCCTTGGTTAGGTGGTTTTGCCAGTTACTTTTGGGACCAAGGATCATTAGCAGACCGAGTATATCCAGTTTGAGGTAGCTGACTTCGAAACTTTATATCATGCCATCCTTAGATGACCAGCACTGGCCAAGTTCATGGCCATCCCGCATTACGTGTACCTAGTACTCAAAATGCTAGGACCCAAGGGAGTACTCTCCCTGTGAGGAGACTTGAAGATATCCTATGACTGCCTCCAAGAAGTTATCCCTGACAGAACTCGAAATTCTAGAGAAGAAGTCGAGGGCAACCAAAGTCAAGCTGGCAGGAGAAGTCGACATCAAAGCTATCGACCTTGAGACCGGCGACAGCTCCAAGACAGCCTTGATTGGCTCAGGGCTGGATCCCAAATAGGAAGACATGCTCGTCAGCTTCCTCCGGGCAAATCAAGATATCTTCGCATGGAAGTCATCTGATATGCCGGGGGTGCCCAGGGAGTTGATCGTGCACTCACTGAATGTGGATCCCAAAGCCACGCCCAAGCAACAACGACTACACCGGTTCACCCAAGATAGAAGAGAAGCCATCAAAAAAGAGTTGGCCAAACTACTCGTGGTTAGGTTCATAAAAGAAGTCTATCATCCAGAGTGGTTAGCCAACCTCATCTTGGTGCGAAAGAAAAACAACAATGGGTGGAGGATGTGTGTCAACTACACGGACCTCAAGCACTATCCAAAGGATCCCTTCAGGCTCCCTAGGATTGATCAATTCATCGACTCGATGGCTAGGTGCGCTCTACTTTGTTTCTTTGACTGCTACTTGGGGTATCACCAGATAGCCCTCAAGGAAGAAGACCAGATCAAGACTGCGTTCATTACCCCGTATGGAGCTTCCTGCTACACTACAATGTCCTTCGAGTTGAAGAACGTAGGCGCCACATATCAACGAGCCATCCAAGAGTGCCTCAAAGACCAACTACACCGCAATGTAGAGGCGTACATGGATGACGTGGTCGTAAAGACCAGAAATCCTGACAACTTCATTGCGGATTTAGAAGAAATATTCGCAAGCTTGCGAGTATACCGGTGGAAACTGAATCCAACAAAATGCATGTTCGGTGTACTCTCCAGAAAACTACTCGGGTTCTCCTTAGTCACCGAGGAATCGAGGCTAATGCTGAGAAGATTGCTACCATCACGAACTTGCGTGCTCCATCGTGAATCAAAGACATCGAGAAGCTGTATGGATGCATGGCAGCCCTCAACAGATTCATCTCAAGACTTGGAGAAACGGGACTACCCTTCTTCAAAACTACTCAAGTGCCAGATAAATTCCAGTGGACCGAGGAGGTGGAACAAGCCCTTCAACAGTTGAAGGACTTCCTATCAAAGCCACCGGTCCTCATGACGCCTACTCCCAATGAAGACTACTCATGTCGTCAGCATGGCAATCATGGTCGAAATACCAGAACCAAACCATGTATACAAAGTACAGAGGCCCATCTACTTCGTCAGCGAGGTGTTCTCAAACTCCAAAACAAGGTACCCATTGAGGGATATGGGTACCCCATGGGTCCCCACTGACTAGGATACTGGCCGGACTTGACAAGTGGGCTCGCCCAACTAGGGCGTGCGGACCAAAGACATGAATAAACTTGGAGTACACAAATGGCAACAAGACTGTCCAAATCTACTCAAACATCATAGGACGTGTTTTATAGTCCGAATTAGATTGCTTTCCATGTAAAGACTGAGTAGATTAGATTAAAACTGACTTGTAGCTCTTGGTTGTTAGACTATATAAGGCGGCCAAGGGGCGCCCCCTAAGGGCAAGAGATCATTAGATCAATCTTGAGCAATACAATCCACCAAAATATTGGACGTAGTGTATTACCCTCCGGAGGCCCGAACCTATCTAAATCCCCTGTGTCCCTTCCTGTTCTTGCAATCACCTTCAGGTTCTTGTTTTCGCAATTGGCCTCACCTACAAATCAACCGCTTGGGTACCCCCCTAGTGAACTGCCAGGCTTATAAATTCGATAGTTGGCATGCCAGGTAGGAGTGGTTGTGAGACCCTCTTATCAAGCTCGATGGTATCCCATCCCAGCATTCTTTTCCCCAATAGCATGAAGGACTTCCTCGCCAACCTGGTCCAGATTCAGTTCGGGACCATGCTGGCGAATTCTGTCCCAACCACTTTTTCCGTCGACTCGACAACTCCCGTCAGCTTGGTGACTTCCGCCAACTTGGCGTCCATCTCTAACTCGGCCTCTGTCAGATCCGTTCTAGTAGGCCAGATTCTCTACCAAAGGATTGTCATGCCCCTTGCCCAGCAAGTTAGCAAACTTTCCCTCTCTGAGAGGGTTTCAGATGTAGTCATTAGTGCTCGCCCACCTATGCCCTCCAACCTGATCATGGGGCTAGATCGCATCAGCAGCACTAGCACCGAATGCATAGAACTGTCCAAGGCAGCACTGCGTGAAACCAGGTTGACGCAGGGTCCATCCCGTGTCCCCTTTGGTCTACAGAACTCGTCCTCCAAGTACTCCGCCAAGCTTGACAAATTTTTCCGTACCCAATCTGAAGACCCACCCGAACCCGCCCAGTTTCCGGATTGTGGTGAATTCCAAGTGCCTTGCATTGTCTTGACACCAAACCCTTACAATAGCGATGATGAGAGCAACCTTTCCATGCCAGATCATGAAGCTTTCATGGTCTCCGCTGATGAACCACCTCACGATGGTGAAATGGAATCTCAAGAAGAAGGTTGTAATGCCAGGAGCAAGCCGGAGCCCAACAGCAACCTATTGCTAACGCGGATGCAACGGGTGACCAGCGCTAGCCGCCCCGCAACGGCCACGCCAACGCGGAACAAGGTGGTGCCTAGGATAGATGCAGGCGCCCTATACGAGCCTGCAATCTCCTAGCCGACCTCGAACAGGCTGGTCACAATGTCTTCGCCACACCCCAAGCCAACCTGGGGGCTGCCTTGCGCACTCTCGGTGTACATCGTCCAAGCACTCTTGAAGCTGCTCTGGGCATAGCAGATTTGACCGTTGCTGAGGCGACTGAGTGGGTGGTCAAATGGATCCAAATCGCAAAGATGAGGTGGAGCAAAATGCAGTCCATCCTGCCAACCCACTAGCCAACAACAATGTCAACAAACTGGCTAACCTTCCTATCAATAACAACGACAACAACGGCCGTCAATGTGACAACAATAACAATCACCACCACGGTGGGAGAGGAGGAGCCAACGACCATGGCCGACTAGAATGGCAGCATAATCTTCACGACGAGCTTCATGAAATTCGTCAAAACCGTGACATCTGCGCTGACCTCAATAATCACCACAATAAGCACGACGACTATGAGATCCGCTGCCATGCCGAGTATGATCGTGACTATGGCACTCCTGTGCCCAACCACGACGCAGCGCGCGACGATCGACGTCACCAAGAAGATGAGATGCGCCGCTGCATCGACTATGACCGCGCGTATGGTGCCCCTGAAGCTATCTAGAACCCACCCAGGCGCGAGTACAACTACATGTACGCAGACGACTACTATCCGCCCAAATGCAACTACAACGTACGCGGCAGGGCTCCTCCCGACTAGTATTAGCTCGACCATTATGATGATGATACAGCGATTGACGGCTTCGCTGCTTTCACCCCACGCCTCAAAGCTTTTGATTGGCCGCCTACATTCAAAACCAGCCATCAACAAAAAGTACGACGGCCGCTCCAACCCTACTATCTGGCTCAAGACATACAATACTGTGGTAAGAGCCACCAACAGCACATACGACCGGATGACCGCCTACTTCCCGGTGGTGACGGGTCCTGCTCCACTCCTGTGGCTGGAGAATCTTCCTCCCAACTATGGGATATGGGTACCCCATGGATCCCCACCAACCAGGATACTGGCCGAACCTGACAAGTGAGCCCACCCGACTAGGGCATGCGGGCCGAGGACATGAAGTTACATGGAGTACACGACAAATCTACTCGGATATCACAGAACGCGTATTGTAGTCCGACTCAGATTACTTTCCATGTAATTACTGGGTAGATTAGATTCAGACCGAATTGTAACTCTTGGACGCCAGCCTATATAAGGCAGCTAAGGGCACCCCCCGAGGGTAACAAAACCCATCGAACCTTTGACCAATACAATCCACCAACATACAGGACATAGGGTATTACTCTTTGGATGCCCGAACTTGTCTAAAACCCTTGTGTCCCCTTCGTGTTCTCGTGATCATTATCGAGTTCTTAGTTTCATGACCACCCTCGCCTACAAATGAACCACTTGGGTAACCCCCAGGTGGACTGCCGGGCTCATAACTTTGACATCAATAGCATCGATAGCTGGGGTCAGCTCGCTAGAGCTTTCACCCAGAATTACCAGGCTACCTACAACCGACCTGGTAATAGAGAAAAACTCGGCCAAGTCCACCAAAGGATAGGCAAAAATAATCGAGACTACGCCAACCGCTTCTTCGAGAATTGCAACAGGCTAGCTGGCATTGAAGACCCTGACATCATCTGGTATTTTCGCTCAAGCTTAACGAACCAGAAGATGTTCGAGAAGCTGTATGAGGCCAACCCAAAGACAGTCACGCAGATTATGGAAGTTGTCAACACAAAAGCTGACATCGAAGAGGGGACAAAAGTCCAATTCCATGACATCAAACACCGCTTAGGCGATGACTATAACTGGCCAATCCATGATGAACCTCGAGCATGCCTGAAACCCTGACTCCAAAAAACGGCCCCAGAGGTCTACACCACTGAAGGCAACGCGACTAGGTAAAACACCTTTAACCAAGAAGAATTTGATGGAACCCTCAGCGGCCTGTGCTGCTTCCACAAAGACGCACATCATACTCTACAGGATTGCATAGTCCTGAAGAAAGAGCTCGGTGCCCCGGTGGAATACAAGCGACCACGCCACAATGACTATCGCCGGGATAACAACAACCACAACTATCGCGGTCATGACGAGGACCATCGCCAAGACGACCATGACAACTGCAACAACGGTGACCGTGACGACGGCAATGGTCACCACTGTTACGACTGCAACAATCGAAACAACAGTGGGCACGACGATCGTGCCAACCAAAACAGAGAAGAGCATCGTGACCAGCCACATCAAGATGCCCAACAGCCCAGCGCCAACCAGAACAGGGACTTCCAGTGGCCTAAGTGCCAAGTCAACATTAGTGTGGGAGGTTGTAACACTTTATGCAGCAACTGCCAGTAGAAGCTACGCCAGCGAGAGGTGCATTTTGTCTCTATATAGCTAGTCTAGTATTTGCGCTGGCCCGAGCAGTCCATAACCTTCTCTAGGCAAGATCATTGGATGCACATCACAGATCCCGGGTCTTTTCTATTGGTGCTCTGCCCGACCATCAACCGGGCCCTGCTCCCTAAGGTGCTGATTGACGGTGGCAGTGGCCTCAACATTGTCTTCACAAAGACCTTAAAGTGCATGGATTTTCACTTCAAGCGGGTCCAACCCTGTGAAGAGCCTTTTTATGGCATTGTCCCTTGAAAAGGATCCTACCCCATCAGCCGAGTTGTTTTGCCTGTCACTTTCAGCACACAGGCCAACTACCGCACGGAGCACCTCACATTTGAGGTAGCCAATTTCAATACTTCCTACCATGCCATCCTTGGTAGACCTATGCTGGCAAGATTTATGGCGATCCTGCACCATACCTACCTTGTCCTAAAGATGGCAACGTGGAGACATCATACAACTGTGACACCGAGGTAGTCCAGCTAGCAGAAACACTTGAGTTATCAACCAAGGCCACCGCTATGGTAGCCGAAGCTAGAAGATGAGCAAGGACTAGCTCGTGATCCCTAAGAAGGAGCCGACCTCCACGGCGCTGTAGCCTGACCCCAGCGTCAAGAAGATCTGCCTCAACCTTGAAGACCCGACCAAGATGGCCCTCATCGGGGCTGACCTCTCAGAGAAATAGGAACTTCCGCTCACCAGTTTACTCCGAGATAACTTAGACATATTTGCGTGGAGGCCATCAGATATGCCCGGTGTCCCCAGAGAGCTGGCTGAGCACTCCTTGGACTTGAGCAAGACTGTGCAACCGGTCAAGTAGAAACTTCATCACTTCGCCCAAGATCGCAAGGAGGCCGTTAGGGTAGAACTAAATAAGCTCCTAGCTACCAGATTATCCGTGAATGTAAACATTCTGATTGGTTAGCCAATCGAGTTCTTGTACGAAAGAAAACTAGTGAATGGAGAATGTACATTGATTACACCGACCTGAACAAGCACTGCCCTAAGAACCCCTTCCCTCTTCCGCAGATGGACCAAGTCATAGACTCTACGGCGGGGAGCATCCTATTCTACTTCCTTAACTGCTACTCGGGCTATCACCAGATTGCCCTTAATCCAACCGACCAAGACAAGACGATGTTCATAACGCCCTTCGACATCTACTGCTACAATACCATGACCTTCAGGTTGAAAAATGCCGGCGCCACTTACCAGAAGGCAATTTAGGGTTGCCTCACAACACAGCTGCACAGAAACATCGAGGCAATTCATCAAGATAAAGAATGAGGAAAGCTTCATAGCCAACCTCGAGGAGACCTTCAACAGCCTCCAAGCCTATCGCTAGAAACTTAACCTCGGTAAGTGCATCTTTGTTGTCCTGTCTGGCAAGCTCCTGGGCTTAATGGTCAACTAACAAGGCATTGAGGCCAACCTCGTCAAGGTGGATGCAATCAGAAACATGATGAAACCATCCAACAGGAAGGAGGCCATGAAGCTCACTGGTTTGATGGCAGCCCTTAGCTGCTTCATTAGCAAACTTGGACAAAAAGGTCAGCCCTTCTTCAGGCTCCTCAAAAATGCGAATAAATTTGTGTGGGATGACAAGGCTAGCAAGGCACTCAAAGAGCTCAAGGCTTTCCTCACCACTCCTCTAGTCATGACAGCCTCGGCCTGTCGGTGTTTTAGACCGGCAACCTGCCTAGGGTACCCCCTAGGCGGGTCTTTTCTGCGGTGGGTGCCGTCGAGAATCAAGGAGTCAATGGTGACACAAGGAACACGATTTAGACAGGTTCGGGCTGCAAGATCGCGTAACATCCTACGTCCTTTGTATGAATTGTATTGAGCTTTATTTCCGTTATTCGTTCTGGAGGGGGTCCCTGCCTGCCCTTATATAATCGGGAAGCAGGGTTACAGGGCGGATTGTATGAGTCCTAATTGAGTATGTTTTACAGAGTCATACTCTAACTCGGTAGAGTAGTTTCCTTCTGACCCGTCTAGTCTTCGGGGAGTACATGAAGTTCATGTGCCCTGCGGAGTAGTCTTCATGTCCGAGTAGGTTTCGGGTACGTTCCCTTGAGTGGGTCCATAAGTCTTCTGATGGGCCCAGGGGTGCCTAGCCGACAAGCCCCCGAGTACTTTGTAGTTGAGAGAAACAGCCCCGAGTACTTGAAGATGTCGCCCGAGTTCTTCTTGGTACTCTTTGTGTACTTCTCGATGCAGCCAACCTTCGAGTACCGGTGTTGTCGCGTGATTGAAAGGTACTCTTAGCATTCCCCAATGTTTGCTTCAAGTAGTCTTTGCTTTAAAACTTTTTTTATGGTAGTGCGATAACAATCGCACTCCATATGGAGTAGCCCCCGAGCCTTAGGTTGAATCGAAGAATCAGGCTAAGGGTCAAACTTGTAATTTCGCTTCAACTTAGTCTTCTGAAAAGAAAACTTTATCCAACGAGCACGGTATATGTGTAACAACTCTACCTTAATTAGGTGTAGTTAAACTTAAGCAAGTCATTAGTCACTAGCTAAAAGAGGTGAAATGTCCATTTTACCCCTAAAAAGCTCTTTTTGGAGTTAAATAGGAAACTTGAGTTTTTATATACAAACTTAAACTTTTGCCCAAATAAGAGTTGTAAAAATTTTAATTTCAAACAACTTATATTAATAACACTTTGGCTGATTTTGAGTGGGATAAGGTAAAAAACAAGAATCAAATCAGGAGTATATTAAAACCCTACGAATGACCTGTCCTGGAATTCATGTTTTTCCTCAACTTTGCAACCTGTTATCTCACAATTCTATATCTAACCTCAAGTCAGACCCTTAATAGATGTTGTAGTTCTTTGAGTGTGTTCCAACTTTTTTACACTAACCCAGGTCCAAATCACAACCGAACCTGCTCAAAACCTTGGTCAAAATCGTGTAAAACAGTCAACTCAGCCATTTTGCATTCCAGCGCTAAGTCTGGAAAACATCCAGAGCGCGCATCTTGGTGAGTCTTTTCCTCCTAAAAGCTGAACTGAACTCAAGAAAAGTCCTTAATAGAAGTTGGAGTCCTAATACCGAAGAACGTTTCCTTCAATTACACTTTGGCGTGGTTCAAACGGGAAGCTACTTAAAATCTGAGCCAAAGTTGGCTAAAATGCTGAAAAACAGCAAAACCAAGATAAGTCCCCGGAGGCCGGCGTTCTGCCGAACTTGGCAACTCCATAGATTCAAATTCATCTCATTTTGAAGCAAACTCCTTTTGTAAAGTTTGAAGCTGGATGTTAGGTCTATAAGTTTTACTTTTAGAGTTTCATGAGTTCTTTTGAAAAGTTTGGAGAAAAAGGCTCAAAAACCGGCCCTGTTTGACTGCTCCGAGGAGCACCCCGCCCCGCGAGCGCCCGGAGTGTGCCTGCACGTTTGCCCGTGCGCCGCCCGCTGCGTGGCCGCTGTTTACCGGCGAGCTCGCCGTCGCCCAACTGGCCGCCGCGACAAGACCCCTCACGCGCCCGGTTGCCCAGTAGGTGAGCACGCTTATCCCACCCCTAGCATCACGCATATCTTCACTCCATCCCGAGCAAGCCCTGCCCGCCGGAGGATGCCACGCTGCCACCTCGGACCAGCCAAGCTCCGACCGCCTATCACTGCCCGGATAGCACCCGCGCTCCTCCCCAGTAACTTGTTGCCCAGGCCCAAGCCTTACCTCGCCGAAATCGAGCGAAGATCACCGCCGGCCGTCGCGAGGACCTACCAGTGTCGTCTACCTTCTTCCAGGGGCCTTAGCGCAAGAACTAGGGACCCTGCGTAATTAAACCGTAGACTCGAGGGCTAGTTTGTAAGTTGTTTTCGGTTTATTTTTTTTAACTCGGCAGAAAATAGGATAAACATTATAAATGCACCATAAATCGTACCTAAAACAGCATAAGTCCGGTTTAAGTGCACCTAAAACACCATAAATCAAAACCGCCCAACTTAAGCTGGTTTAAGTGCGCCTAATTGCTGTCGGAACAGCAATTATCCGAAACGCACCTAAAACAGCATAAGTCTGGTAGTCCGTCGAGTGTCCCTAGGACTCCTCGAAGGATCCACGACGTGTCTCATAGCCATACATCAGGATAATATCCGCGATGGGATAATATCAACAAATATTACATTTTTATAGACATATCAAAGGTACGATATATTACAACCATAGTTTGAAACAAACTTAATAGTGCAGGTTAGCATGGTTCTAAGAATTTAAAACATAAACCAGTCCGGAAGAAAAATAAACATCTAAGTTTTATTCTAGGGTATCATGAGACTCATAAGATACCCTAGATCTTCGGAGCTTCCTCTTCGGTGGGTCCCTGCTGGGTTTCTGAAAATAACAACAAGGGATCCCCTGAGTACGAAGTACTCAGCAAGTCTTACCCAACTAACCAATATAATAGTTTTCTTTAGAAGTGGATGCTTAGCTTTTTGGTGTACTTGGCTAATGCAATTTTTGCCGAAAAGCATACTACAAGTAAGGCCTTAGTTTTATCTTTTATTTGGGTTAAGTTATTACCTAACCATTCTAAATGATAGCAGAAGTAAAAACAACCATAGCTGTTAAGTCATACATCAAATATCAACCAAAGGTATATATATATATATTGCATGAATTGACACTACGATGCTCAACAGTGATCAAGTGCATTCATAACCGAGAATTGCGGCGATCCGGATCCATTTACATCCTGCAGGAGAGTACCCTGATCACCAGCTATATACGACTGTACAGGTCGTACGTAACGAATTTTCGATCAGCAAATCCAATGATTGGGAATAAGACTACCCGGACCCAGGGACGCACCCCCACATGGGACCCCACGTCTGGCCTGATCACCATGTGAGTTTCAGGCTACGCCCCTGCCAATCTCCAGCACGTCAAGCGCGGGTACGAAGTATTCCCGATCAGAGAGTTTACTAACCTACTAGGCTTTACTGGTCCCATACCCAGTAAGTGATCAGATGCTTATCACTTGATCAAAGGTTAAGACAACGAATCGGGCCTTAACCAAATTAATCTAGCAGACAGAACTACATCTCTAGCTTCTGTCCGCTATCCAAATTCCAAGATAACCTTCCATATATCACATGTATGACTCAAAGTTTTTCCTTAAGGTTGGTAAACCAAGCATTTAAGCAACTAAGCATTTCTAGACTTGGGTTATCTTCTAAGGTTTGAACAAGTGGCAAAGATGTCCTTAAAGCAAGGTATGATTATACACAAGAATAGGTTTCAAGCAACTCCTAGACTTAGTGCGTACATAAAGCAAATAACCAATAATTGGACACATGAAATAATAACTCTCAAAATAGATAGGTATAAATGCACCGGGGCTTGCCTGGAATCAACAAAGGTTAGTTCTTCGGAAAACTTCTTTATTAAAAGAGGCACTCCACATTTCGCGAGTGTTGTCCATCTCCAGCTGAATTCCATGAATTCCACTTCAGGAGTTGTGACGTCTACGATTCAGTATATGCAAGAGTTAGAGATGCAAACTTTTGAATACAAGACTATACAACTTTCCTTCATGATAAAGTTGCAAGCCAACAAGGACTATACAATTTATCATGATAAAGTTGCAAGCCAACACACAAAAACCCCAAAGATTAACCTTATCATTTTTATTTTCTTTACTAATCCTATCTTAGACCTTTTTCTTTATTTTTAAAAGCATTATAATAATTTTCTAATCTCAAAAACTTATTTCCTATGACTTAATAAGGATTTGTGGATAGTAAAGCATTTTTCAAGTTTTATACATTTAATAATGTTTAAGTATTTATTTAAATACCTTAAATAAAAAGGCATTAAATAAATACCTAAATTTTTATTATTCTTCCTAGGGTTTAAGAATTTTAATGCATAAAGGAAAATAAAACAGTCCTAATAAAATTGGTTTCACTATTTTTGGGCACTTCTAGAATTTCCTGTGAATTAAATGGTGAAAACCGTATTTAATCTATTTATCTAATAAAAGAAAATCTAAGGTTTATTTATAAACCCCCTGCCCAAACTTCTCTCACCTAACCTTCTTCTACCTACTATCACTTCCACCTAGGGTCCACCCGGCCTCCTACTTCCTCCCTCTCTTCCTTACTGATGAGTGGGGCCCACGGCCGACATTTTCCTCGGGCCGAAAAGTGGCCCGTCAACTTAACCTTCCATGCGTGGGCCTTCTTGCGGCGGCTCCTTTTTGGGCCGGTTCCCCCTTCTCTCCTCTTTCTCAATCCCGGCCGGCCCATCTTTTCTTTTTCTTTTTCTTTCTCCGACAATCGGCCTGCTCAATCCGGGCCACGGCCTTCTTTTTACCCACCGGCCCACCTTTCCTTTCTTTACTTCCACCTGGGCCGCACGACTCGTTTCCTTCCCAACTATAAACGGCCCACCGGTTCTCTCTTTTCCTTTTATACTGCGCGGGCCAGCTGGGTCGGCGCCTTCCTTTGGCCCACGACGGGCGGCCGGCCCTTCTCTTTTTCTTTCCTCCCCTCCGTGTGGCTGACGTGCGGGCCCCCTTGGTCAGGGGTTTCTTCCTCCCCTGGCCAAGAACAGAGGCGCACGCCGGCGGTTGGAAAAACCGGGTGGCCCGGCCAACGGCGGCTCGCCGGAGGTCGAGCGAGCCGGGGCGGCGGCGCCCAGGCTAGGCGCGCCCGCGCCCACCGCCAGCTCACCGGGAGGCGGCTCGAGCCGGCCCCTCCACGGGCGGCTGCGGCTTGGCCATTGGCCGGCCCTGGCGACGCACGGAGGCGGCACAAGGACGACCGGCGGCGCACTCTACGGCATCTACATGACCCAAGCACCCCCTAAACTCGACCAAACGAGTGAAAGAAGGGGCGGCGCGGAGGGCTCACCGGAGGATGGTGGTGGCGGCGGGCGGATGAAAACAGTGGCACACCGGAGCTTGACGGCGGGGAGCTGGGAAACGGAGGGGCATGGGGCATTGAGGAGGAGTTGGCGGACCCTTGGGCGGTGGAATTGCAAAGAGGGGCGGTGGCGTGGGCGAATTGGCCGGTGGCGGCACTGATTTGCTCGAGCCCGGTTCCTGGCGATGTAAAGCGGCGGGGTAAAACGGATAAGCGCGGGGAACAACATCGTGATCTTTCATCATGCATGCATGCCACCTCAACAACCTGCACGCCTGCGGGAGCGCGAACGTGGCCGTCGTGCTGGCCGGCGTGCGCAAGAGCCGGCGGCAGCACGGCACTGCCTGTCGCCCCTGTTCCTGCTTCCTTTCTTTCAAAACAACCTGTTCATCCCTCCATTGCTTAAGATATTCCATCTCAACTCGTAGAACTCCTTTAAGCAAACTTGTAGAGTAATCCAAGTACTCCATTTGATAGATTGGCCTCCAACCGAATTAAGCATCCTAAGGTCGAGATTTTGGAGCTCAAAGTTCCTGTCACGTTTTCTGTTAACTGAACATTCACGATTCAGTTTTGACAGTCTTCAAAATGTGGTCATTTACCCTACTTTGGCACCAATTTCAGTAGCCCAACTGTATTCCATATAGGCCAACCACTACCCATTCGTGCTCTACAACCAGCAAGGATTCCATTTTGCAAAGAAATTATATAACCTTTGCACTGGATTTTCCTGAAATTCGCTCCAAACATTGCTAGTTAACACTGTTTTCAGACTTAGAATCATTTCAGCAAGGAGCTCGAAATCTGCTCATTTGCTGACTTTTGGCTCCAATTTGAATTTAAACCTTCCACTTTCTCTGGACAACAACTATTTACCTTCTCCATAGTCCATATTTCACTAATGTCCAAAAACATCTGCTCACTTTTAAGAAAATTTCTCCAGAAATTGGTTCTAAAGTCATGTACTCACTACCATTTTCAGACTTAAAATTTATGCAGCTCAAGAGTTGGCCGAAATAGTTAGAGTGCTGACTTTGAGCTTTGGTTTAAATTTGATTCTTTCGCTATCTCTGAGCAACAACACCTTATTAAACATGTCCAAGGATCATACTTCACCGCTGTCTAGTAGCCTTTGCTCACTTACTTGAAAAATTGGGCAGAATTCAGTTTCAAAAATAGATACTCATCATGTTTTTCTGAATTTCCCGTTTTCGGATAGTGAACAGTAAATGTAGCTTTTCATTTCCTTCTCTGATTTCTTTTGAGTGTTTAGGATCAAATATTATTCCAAATTTTTGACCCTTAAGTTCTAATCATCTTTACACTTCTATTCTATATTTTTGCCGAATTTTTCTGAATGTCAAATTCAAAATTCAAATTTCGGCCAAATATGACCCGAATTTGATTTTCGGTCAATTTCTTTTTCCTTTCTTCTCGAATTGCTTCCAACTCTTCAAAGTCACTTTGATGACTAAAATGGCGGGTGTTACACATACAAAAGTAATCTTGCCCATGTTACTATTGGAAATAATACCCTATGGTTTTATTTCTTGCTTAGGCCTTTTAAATCATAAAAAATCAAAGAAAAATGTTAAAAAGGTAAATCCAACTCTATGGTGTATGTTTTAGTGAGTAGAAGCTTAGAAAAACACTTAGGGCCATGGAGTAGAACTTAAAATCACTATTTTAACCTTATCTTGAAATCTAGGGTTAAATCTTCCTTTTTGCATAAGTTTTAATCCAGAGCTGGGAAAAATGTAAAACCACTTGGAGTAGCTTAGATTGGAAGTGTAGTGTGTAGGAAAAATAAGAAATATGGTCGGAAACATAAAGAAACCCACCTTTCTTTTTAGAGTATAATAAATAGGAGAAAAATATGGGAAATAGATGTCCTTCTCCAAAAATCATGAAAAATTCACCAAAGTCTTTGTAACACACCTGCAATCTACTGTTAAAATATCATCCTCAGAATCACTGTAGCTTTTGAGATAAAAATGGTTAAGTTCATGCTACCCTTGGTGGTAACATACTTTTAATTCTTTTTGTGGTAATCCAATGGATCCCAAATTTTTACAGTAACTCAGTGATGACATAAGTAAGGTGCTGTAATTTTTTCTCAGTACCATTTGTTAATGCTTGCTTGTGGAACCACATTTTGGATAAGAAATTGGTTTAAGGGAATAAAGAAATATAAGTCCTAATACACCTAATAGGTAATTTTTCGAAGAGATACAAAAAAACATTCAGTAGTAAATAACTCTCCAAATGAACCCTAAACAACCCTAAACACGACCCACCTTCTTTATGCAACTCTAAGTTGTAAGAATCTTATATGTACACAATCACCATCAAAGTCAACCTCTAGTTTAAGCCACAACCCACCTTACTTTATGAAGTTAATGAAAGTTAGAACCTTGTTTAGGTGAATGTGGCCTAAATACAACTTTCTTTATAGCAATAAGTCATGTCTTACATCCTTCATGCAAAGCATGAAAAAATCTAAACTCTTTGCATGTGCATGTCATGTAGAAGCTAATATCGCTGACGGAACCTACGAGCTCCACCCTACGTTGGAAGAGGAAACCGTCACGGAGCTACACCACGCGGAAGTTGAGCCCGAGCTAGATCAAGACTCGAGGAACCACTAACTTTTCCTGAAGGCAAGCCCCAGTGCATGTTTCTCTATTTTAAATTATGCAATATGTTGATGCTTATGATTGTGCATTTACGTTTGTAGGAGTTGATTAAAACCGTAGATATGAACTTAGTACCCTTGAATGTGAACACTAGCATGATAAGTAATGTAGATGCAATGCTAAATAGGACTCGGTAAAAGTCGAGTGATTGCCTGTCACTCGCGAGTTATAGGAGTTGTTTGTTTACTTATGCTACAACCATAAGGATGACGGACGGGACTGGGAATGGTTCCGATGTGGTGGTTTGCCCCGTCTGTCTAGTAATGAACTTGCTAAGGTCGAAACATGTCGGCGTTCGTGATCTAGTGTTTGAAAGTACTAATCTCAAACCTAGTATGGGATAAGGAAGCCTAGTACCTGACTGAACTGGGGCGTGTCATACCCCCCTGCTACCCTTGGAACGTCGTTCCCATGGTGCATCATGTAGGTGCAAGTGCGGTCACAGTACGGCAGAGGCCAGGACTATGGAGCATTGCATGCCAAAGGAAGTTGGACCTGACACGTGCCTAAGGGATTGACGGGGATGGCTGACAAATGAAGCGACCCTTTGCCGTGCGCAGATGTCGTGAGATTAGGTTCGCCATGCATGGTTAACAAATTCGAATCGATTCGTCTACCTCTCACAGTTTGGGACTACTTGATCGCTATTCTGCACTGAGTAAAGATGGAACAAGATGATGATGTTAATCTTGATGCTTGTTCTTAATTGTTTGGAAACAATGCTTGCTTAGTATAATTTGCTAATCTAGACTGGTTAATAAACTTAGAACTTGAGCTAAAATATTGAAAGTAAGGACCAACTTTAGACGCTTTTGGCAAAAACAAACCCACATCCAAAAAGCCTTGCATGTCTAGGAGTCGGTGATGTAGTTACCACCTGTTGGGTCAGTCTTGCTGAGTATTAGCTGCTCAGCCTTGTTTGTGGCTTAACCTTTTTAGGTAATGTTGATAGTGTGGCTGCTGGCACCACTTGGCCTACCTAGCTCCCTCCGAGCTGGACAGTCAAGTGGGATCCCTCCTCGGACGGCAAGGGTAGGGATCACTGATGTCATGATCAGCTTCGTCATGATATCGTGTATCGACGTTTAGCTTTCGCTTATTTTACTCCATCGTTGTTCACAACCTTGCAAACTTGTTTGGATTTCGAAAACTCTGATGTAATAAATTGTGGAACTATGTTAATGTGATGGGAATGTTGTAATCTCTGTGCCTACTCACCTTCGTGTGAGCAATGCTTCTCGATCCTGAGTAAGTTGTTTATTGGATGAAATCCAACGGACAACCAAGTTGACTTGCTTAAAGTGCATGATCGCGTGTCAGGTGACTTAAGTGCATTTTAGTCAGGTTAATTTGGGCGCTTCCACCATAATATGCAGGCCCCGAGCACTTGGATGACTTCTTGTAGTTGGTGAAGGGATCAATCTTTTAGTCGGAGTAGCCGTTGGACATTATGGTGGTAAATCTGAGTTGCATCTGACTGTTGCTTAATTAACGGGTGGAATCCAGAGATGTTGCTGATATAATAGGGGGGCCCAACGCTAATTATTGATACGCTTGTTTCAGCAACTCTGTAATTCGCGCCCCCTTTCTTGCGATCCTAGCGCCGTTGCTCCTATTTGTGCCGCCACCACCATTGTTGCTCTCACCTGATCTTTAGGAGAGATATTTGCTGCAGCCTTTTCCTCCCCCCTTTTTCCTTAAGATCAGTTGATGCGTGTCAAGAAGATGGGCAAGAAACCCAAGAAGATCCAGGGGAGGCCACAGCCACCAGTAACTTGAGATCCAGATCCAAGAAGGGCAAGGAGCTCGAGTTTCCAGCGCCCAAGTGTGGCCCAACGAATCAGACCGCACCGCCGCCTCCTGGGATCACCTGGTAGCATTATGTGATGAAGGCGCCGGCGGTCCAGGCTTTGGTTGATGCAAAGCTTCTTCAACCAAGGATTGAGCTTGAGTGGAGGCCCGCGTATGGGAATGCGTGACAATTCGTAGAGCACCCCAAGGAGATGGTGATGCTAGCTCATTTTGTGGAGGCCCGCATATGGGAATGCGTGACAATTCGAAGAGCACCCCAAGGGGACTGGTAGTGCCTACTTCTTACTTCTTCAGAGGTATTCTCGGGTACTACACTCTTCAGTTAGTACACTTGAACCCGAATGGAGTGCTGCATATGTCTATCTTTGTACACTAGTGTGAGGTGTACTTAGCTGTTCTGCCTAGTCTAGATCTGTTTAGAAAATTGTTTCGGTGTAAGCCACAACACAACGTGACTAGGACAGAAGTCTTTGGAGGGGCCGGGTTTCAGTTGAGGAACTTGAGTGCTTATCTTGAGTATGATCTTCTTGACTCCCATGGTGATTGGACGAAGAGGTGGTTTTATATTGACAATCATGATACTGTCTTGCCAGTAGTCACTGGCCATGCTCCAAAATATGCAGACAACTGGGTGACTGAGGCCGAGGATACCTTTGAGAGCACCAATTTGTTGGTGCAGATTTCTGAGTTGAGATCTTTGGGGTTGACTGGGATTAATGTAGCGTAGAGTCCAGCCTCTACAACATCGTGCTCACCCAGGCTCTGAGTATACGGGCTTTGACGACCCATCACGTATGTCTCCTGAAGACATATCCGATGATGATGTGGAGGCGTTGTTGGGTAAGTTACACAAGAACTATCAAGGAGTGCCAGTACTCCCTGGAGTCCTTTGTCAGTTTGATAGTTGTATGGACCAACATAGGTATTTCTGCTTCCCTTTGCTTATTTTGAGTAGTCAAAAATGTAGTAGTACTTTCCGAGTAACAATGTTGTCTTGTGGTTTGTAGTCCCAGGTGCTGCTCAGTTTCTTGCCCACGCCTTCCGAGGGAAAGGAGGTAGCGTTGGATAATACTGAAGATGCGCCTTCTACTCCTCCACCAAAGAAACACCAAGTAGTGTGGAAGAAAGCCGCTACTCAGCATGCTACGACTTTTTCGGATTTGACTCCCGAGGGGTCGCAGAGTACCAAGATGCATAGTTGTGCGTTGCATTCGAGTACTTTTGAGTTTCTTGTTGACGTAGTCGTATTACTTGCAAAATACTGACGATATTAGTCTGTGTGTTGAAAAGGCTACCGACTTGACCTTTGGCGATGATGAGGCTACTTCTGATGAAGTAGTCACGATTGCCAGAGACGCAGTTGCCAATGTCGCAGCTGTTGAAGAGCCGCTTGTGGAGGTGCCGCCTTTGAACTCAGGATCAGCAGCCTCCGAGCAGGTAGCCTCTGCACTGGTAGCCCCCGAGCAGGCTACTGAGCCATTAGTTGATGAGGCCATGGCTTCTGGGCTGGCAGATGCTGTGAAGACGCTGAGGGTTGTGCTGACGCCTTGTTGTATGAGGATATTGCTGGTGGTGAGTACGCGATCTATTCTGGTAGTCGTGCGTATGTAGTCTCAACCTTGGTTCTTTCAGAACTTGGCGAGGGAGTGGAGGACCTTCCTCCCGTGGCTCCTGTGGTGTTGAGCATCTAGCCAGTGGTAGCCGAGAAGAGGTGTGTTCATTTGCCACCGCGATCATCCCGGTAAGGGTTTGTGTAATCTTTCCTTTTGATGATTTTGTACTCTGTAGTCATATGGTGATCTTGTGACTTGGTTGATCCAGGGATGCTGAAGATATTATTCCCATGGAGATGGGGGCGGAGGCTAATCCACCGACTATACTCTCTGGGCCCATAGTCAACTTGACTATGGATGATGCACCTGAGATCAACGACGCAAGTCGTTTAGGTGCAAATATATCCATGCTGCAGGAGGTTATCTGCTCAGTGGAGGGCCCAACGTTCCCCGAGAGTTATGAGGGTGTGCCTCCTTCAACAACTAAAATTGCGTCGACTATGGGTGCGACTGATGCTAGTGCCTTGGCACTGGTTGCAACAGAAATAGGAGAAGTCGACACAACAGGTGTGTTGAGTGTAGACATTTTTTGGAAAAGGACACTCCCTTGTATTCAGTAATTGATCATGGTTTTTCTTATCAGGGTCTGTTGTGGGTAGAGAGCCAGAGCCTGAAGTTGCCAAGAGTACTAGGGGTCCGGTACTCGAGCTGCCACCAGAGTTGGAGATTAGGAGAGCTATCCAAAGCTTTCAGATGCGTATAACCCATTTTCTTTGTCTAATTGTGTTTTGATGAGTCTTGATGGTTTGTTTTGTGTTGTTGAAGGATCTGTATCATAAGGCCTAGAGAAACACTTGGGCTCTTAAAGAGCGCAGTGATGCTGCACAGCTTGTAGCGCAACTAGAGCAGGAGTGTCGCCGCCTTAGAGATTCTTTGAAGGTTCATCAGGAGGCTGCCAAATCTTTTGCGATCGAGAGGAATGATCATGAAGTTCTTCAGGAGCGATTGGATAGTCGCTGTAGATCTTTGAACCAGAGATATCGTGGTGAGTACTCATAGTTTTTTGAGTATGTTTAATTGTAGTCGTAAATTCTGATCTCTGGTGTTTTTAGGCACAGAGCTTAAAAGCAAGGAGGCCGTTGTGAGTAGTCAATTGCTTGATTAGAGAAATGCTCATGACCAGGTAGCCAACGAGGCTACCCATCTTAGGACAGCATTGGCTGAAACTCAGGCGGCCTATGAGCGTGAGAGTTATAGATAGAATCGGAATGGAGTGATGCTGGCATTGGCTATGGTGTCCTGCAAAAGCCATGGTAGAAGTATTAAGAGGCTGGAAGGCGATTTTCAGGAATTGACTAATGCTGCTCAGGATGTAGTCAATGCTATTGCTCCACTTGTAAGATTGTCTGCAAGCAAGTTCTTGCAGTGGTGAAGTCATATTACCCGAGGGTAGATTTAGCGGCGGCTAGTGATGGAGTTGCCCGTAACTGCATAGAGGATGCCTATGCGCAGTATCTTGAGGAGGCTGAGCCTATTGCAGCAAAGATGTCTGAGTTTGTATCTTTGGAGGAACCCTAGTCTTTTGAACTCGAGTTGCATTTTTTGTCAAGTACTTGTGGGTGTATTCAAACAATCCTCTTGTAAATCTTGTTTCATTGAGAAGTTTGAACTCTGATTGTGATCGATGATCCTTATCTGATTGACTTTGTAGTCGAGAAAACAAATCCGACTGATCGAATAGTCGTAGTATCCGTTGCGATCTCCAATTATTGGAGTTGCTGCTGAGGTTACTGTGACTATTATTTCCTTATACTTGAGAGGATGCATGGGTGTACTGTTCACTTTTGTCTGCTGTGCTCAGTGCGGTCATGGGCGTGTAGTTAAATCGTCTGCTCGGCCCTTGTCAATGCCTCAGGCTGACCATCACAAGCGAGCAATAATTGTGAGGAGTTGGTAGCTACGGTCCTTCGGCTATAAATAAGCACTTGGGTACTCAACCAGGATCATGTCCTTTAGTATAGCAATGGATTGCTTCAGGTTGTTGTTGTTTGATAGTAGAGAGCTTCCAAAGGGCACCCCGGTGCTAGAATATTCCTTGTAGATTAGAGCCACCTTCCCTCCACAGACTCTTGCACTCGTAGGGATAGCTGCGATGCTAGAAGAATCCTTGTAGGAGGGTTTCTTGCGTGCCTCATCTTGCAACTTGTGATCCAGCTCAGTCCACGCTGGAACTCGTGGGTGCAAGGTTATGAGCTCCGCAGTTTTTATCCGGTTCTCTGATCTGAGGTGGAGGTGTGGCATACGGTAAGGATCTGTGCACTGAAGCTATCCAGGGAGCAGCTCGAGTAGTGCACTTCATCTTCCTAGTACTTTTCTTCCAGATCCTCCGTCGGGGATTCATCTTTGTCGCCGTTGAGGGAGCGGCGGTGAAGGAGTTTCTAGTGTTGTCAGGGGAAAGGACCAGGGTATGGCTGCATATTGCGCAGCTTCCTCATGTGCAGGTCCTGCCTTTTGACATTGCTTGCACCTTGGTAGTCGAGTAGTCACCAGGCCTGTGTATCCTTGTGATGTAGTAAAAGCCTGGGACTTCTTTTCTAACTGCCAATAGGTAGTTGCTTGTAGTCGTTGTTGTGCCATTGTGTTAGATTTTGTATACCATAACTTCATTGGGTAGTCGAATGTAATTCTGTGGATCTTCGTTAAAGCAAAGAAAGCAATTATGAAGTAAGCTTGGGTACTCCCTATCTAATAATTGCGACAGTCTTTGTGCTTTTGAAGGGTAAAGAATGACTAGTGCCGTAGTTGTGGCTTTGTGAAGCCGCTTTAGTCTTGTAGGGACAAGTTGGTGAGAGAGTGTTGAAACTCTAGAGCTAAATAGCTCGAGAGGCAATGAATAGCCGATGAGTTGTGATAACTCAAAGACTTGATGGAAGCAAGTCGGGACTGGAGCACTAGGGCTCGCAGAGCTGAGGAGCTCTGAGTAGCTGTGAATAGCCAGCGAGTTGTGATAACTCGAAGAGACTTGATGGAATCAAGTCGAAAGTGGAGTGCTGGAGCTCGCAGAGCTGAAGAGCTCGAGCAGCTGTAAATAGCCGATGAGTTGTGATAACTCGAAGAGACTTGATAGAAACAAGTCAAAAAGCGGAGTGCTAGGGCTCGCAGAGCTGAAGAGCTCAAGTGGCTATGAATAGCTGAGCGAAGGCAAAGATAGTGTTTGCCAAAGAACTTTTGATGTTTAATAAACTCTGGGTGAAGACCCGAGTACATGTCTTGTAGCCTTCTATTGGTAGTAGCGACACAGATGCTCTATATTCCAAAGACTTTGGTATTTCTTTGCCTGAGAGTTCCTGTAGTTGGTACAATCGAGGCCCTGTGACCTTGGATATGACGTAGGGACCTTCCCATGGTGAGTTGAGTTTGTGCAGCCCTGATGTTTCTTGAATGCATTTAAGGACCATGTCACCTATGTTGAAGGAACGCTCTTTGACATTACGGTCATGATAGCGACGTAGTCCATCAAGATATCTAGCTGACTGAACTAGTGTTGCACATCTTGTTTCTTCCAGGCTATCGAGGTCTAGGCGTCTTGTTTCCTTTGATACTCCTTCGTTGTACTGCTCAACTGCGGGAGACTGCCACATGACGTCTATAGGGAGGATGGCCTCTGATCCATATACGAGGAAGTAGGGAGAGTGCCCAGTAGTCTTGCATGGTTGAGTGCGTAGTCTCCAAAGAACATTGGGTAGTTCTTTGAGCTATTTGCCTCCTTTCGTGTTGCCGATGTCGTGCAACCTTTTCTTGAGAGCTTCGAGTAACATGCTGTTGACATGCTCGACTTGGCCGTTAGCCCTTGGGTGAGCGACGGAGATGTATCGTACCTCGATTCCGCTATTCTCGCAATATTCCCAGAAGTTGTGATTGTTGAAGTTGGATCCCAAATCAGTGATGATCTTGTTAGGGAAGCCATAGCGATTTACTATCTTGTCCAGGAAGTCGAGGACTTGATCAGCTTTGGGACAAGTGATGGGTTTGACCTCAATCCACTTGGTGAACTAGTCAATGTCTATGAGTACTCAATTGAACCCTCCTGGCGCAGTTGGGAGTAGACCAATCATGTCAAGCCCCCAGCATGCGAAGGGCTATGTTGGAGGTATTGTGATGGGCTTGTAGGCGGGGACATGCTATTGCTTGGCAAAGAATTGGCAGCCTTGGCATCTACGAACTAGCTATTTTGCGTTAGCCAGTGCCATAGGCTAGTAGAAACCTGCTCTGAAAGCTTTGCCTACAATTGTTCATGAAGAGGCGTGATTACCACAAATTCCTTTGTGTATTTCTTCCAAAATTTCTTAGCCTTCTTCTCGGGTGACACATTTTATGAGTATCCCTGAAGATGCGCTCCTTCTATAGAGTTTGTCTCCGACTAGAACGTAGCTCTTTCCTCTTTGTGAGACTTGTTTAGCTTGGTTCTTGTCAGATGGTAGCTTTTGTTCTTTGATGTAGTTGATGAACGGTGATCTCCAGTCCACTTCGATCATCATGATCTCTCGGTAGGGTTCTAGAGGTTTGGTAGTTGCTGGAGTAACTTGTTCTGATATGGAGGGCTTGCGAAGCTCGTGTACAAAAATTCTTGCTGGAACTTCCGCACGAGTTGAACCCATTTTTGAAAACACATCAGCAGCTACGTTGTTATCACGGATGACATGGTGAAATTCAAGGCCTGAGAACTTGCTCTCTAGCTTGCGCACTTCCGTGCAGTAGGCATCCATGTTTTCCTTGTTGCAATCCCACTCGTCATTGACTTGGTTAATGACGACTAGTGAATCACCATATACCAGTAGTCATTGATTCCGAGTGAGATTGCGAGATGAAGACCATGTAGTAGTGCTTCATACTCAGCTTTGTTGTTTGAGACTTCCTAAAAGATCTGGAGAACGTATTTGAGTTTTTCACCCTTTGGAGAAATCAAGAGTACTCCTGCGCCGGCGCCTTCAAGCTTGAGGGAACTGTCGAAGTACATAACCCAATGTTCTACCCTTTCGACTGGTGTTGACACTTGGTTTTCCCTCCATTCTGCCATGAAGTCAACCAGAGCTTGGGATTTGATGGTTTTTCTGGGTTTGAAGTCTAGAGATAGAGCTCTGAGTTCTACCGCCCACTTGGAGATTCTACCCATTGCATCCCTGTTGTGAAGGATTTTGCCAAGCGGGAAGTCGGTGATGACTATTATGTTGTGTTCTTGAAAGTAGTGTCGCAGCTTCCGTGAGGTAAGCAGGATTGCGTAGAGTAGCTTCTTCACTGGTGGGTACCTGGTTTTGGAGTCCGAGAGTACTTCACTGACGAAGTAGATGGGACTCTGGACTTTGTAGACGTGACCTGGTTCAGACCTTTTGACATCTATTATTGTGCTGACGACATGAGTAGTGGCAACTATGTATAGGAGCAAGTCTTCATCTAGAGATGGAGCCGTGAGGATTGGTGGTTTTGACAAGAAGTCCTTGAGCTGGGTCAAAGCTCTATGTGCCTCCTCTGTCTACTAAAACTTGTCCTGTGATTTGAGTAGCTTAAAAAAGGGTAATCAATGTTCTCCAAGTCTTGAGATGAATCGATTAAGGGCTGCCATGCAACCTGTAAGCTTCGGTACATCCTTAATGCCAGCTGGAGCTTGCATATTGTCATGGCAGATATTTTCTCCGGGTTGGCCTCAATGCCGTAGTGGCTAATGATGAATCCAAGTAATTTTCCCGAAGGTACACCGAAAATGCATTTGGTAGGGTTGAGTTTCCACCGGAATGCTTGTAGACTTGCAAAGGTTTCTTCCAAATCTGCGACTAGATCATCCGGGTTTTTTGTTTTGACGACTATGTTGTCTACGTAAGCTTCTACGTTGCGGTGTAGCTGCTTCTCGAAACACATCTGGGTGGCACGTTGATAGGTCGCTCCAGCATTTTTAGCCCAAAAGACACTGTTTTGTAGCAAAATGCTCCAAACGGGGTGATGAAAGCCGTTTTGGCCTGACCCTCTTCTTTAAGAGCTATTTGATGATAGCCTGAGTAACAGTCAAGGAAATAGAGCAAAGCACGCCCAGCTGTGGAGTCGACTACTTGGTCGATACTGGGTAGTCCAAAGGGGTCCTTTGGGCAATGCTTGTTGAGATCTGTGTAGTCAACGCACATCCTCCACTCATTGTTTTTCTTGCGCGCGAGTACAGGGTTGGCTAGCCAATCGGGATGGAAAACCTCTTTGATAAACCCTGCTGCGAGTAGTTTGGCTAGCTCTTTTTTGATTGCATCTCTTCTGTCCTAGGAAAAGCTTCATAGTCGTTGTCTTTTTGGTGTGGCTTTGGGGTCGATGTTTAGTGAATGCTCAATCAGCTCCTTGGGCACACTGGGTATGTCCGCTAGCTTCCAAGCAAAGATGTCGTGGTTAGCCCGAAGAAAGCTGACGAGCGTGTTTTCCTATTTAGGGTTTAGCCCTGTTCCAATCAGGGCTGTTTTGGATGAGTCACCAATCTGGAAATCGATGGTTTTGAAGTCCTTCTCGCTTGATGGCTTCACTTTGGTTTATCCTGACTTATTTTCTGGGATCTTGAGTTCTGTAGGGTTGAGTTTCTTTGAAGCTGTGAAGACCTGTTGCATGGGGCTGGGTGGTTGAGAGGTCGCTATGATTTTCTATAGCTTTTGTGTCGCAATCGTACGACCGCCTTAGGTCTCCCCGTAGTGTCAACTCAACCTTAGGTCCTGGCATTTTGAGTACCAGGTACACGTAGTGTGGTATGGCCATGAATTTGGCCACAGCTGGCCTGCTGAGTATGGCGTGGTAAGAAGTTTCAAAGTCGGCAACCTCGAACCTGATTACTCCGTTCGGTAATGTTCCTTGGTGCCGAAAGTGACTGGTAGGACAACTTGTCCTAGCTGTATGGCCGCATTTCCTGGGACAATCCTGTAAAATGGTGAGTCCGTTGGAGTGAGCATATTTGTGATGTTGAGGCACATTTTCCTTAGTGTCTTGGCGAAAATGATGTTGAGTCCGCTTCCGCCGTCGATGAGTACTTTGGTCAGTCTTGAGCCTGCAACGACAGGGTCGAGTACTAGAGGGAATCGGCCTGGTTCTGAGAAACTTGTCCATTGGTCTTTTTTGCTTAAAGTTATGGGTACCTCAGAGTGGTGTGGGAGCTACTGGCTCGATGGGCTTAATCTCTCTAAGTCCTAGCTTATTGGACAGCTTGGATGCAGTACCCGGGATTCCGCCAAAAATGACATTGACTGTTTTAGAGTCAGTCTGGAACTCGCCTTCGCCTTCATCATCTTTATTGATTTTACCCTTACATTGGTCCTTCTTTGATCAAAGTCTTCGAAAGGGGAGGTGCGGGTAATTCTTGTATTACTCGGCGCATGCTGTAGCAATCTATTGCCAAGTGTTTGATGTTTGGATGCCATGGGCATTGTTTCTTGAGTAACTCGGTGAAGGAGGGCCTGTCATTTGCGCTTGTGTGACCCTTTCTTGCCTGAATTGGTCATAGCTGCAACAGTGTTGTTGGGTTTGTTTCGAGTATCATTGTTTCGATTTCTGTCTTGCCCATGATTGTTGTTATTGTTGTCGCGACCGCGGTTTCGATGAGGGCCGAATCTTTCACGTTCTTTGTCTTCTTCATCTGCCCATTGTTGCACCATGATTTTGAGATCTTTGATGGTGGATGGACGACGTCTGCCGAAGTCTTGGTATGTTCTACGATCATAGAGGCTGTTTTGAAAGCACTCGATGACGTCTGTTTCTGAAACATCGACTATTGTAGCCTTCTTTTCAAAGAAACGGTGTAGATAGTTGCGCAGTGTCTCATTTTCTTTCTGTTTGATTTGGCTTAGATCAATTTTGTTTCCTAGGTGGGACATGGAGCCCATGTAATTATTGGTGAAGGCCTTTGTCAAGTCTTCCCAAGAGTCGATCAATTTCGGTTTGAGTGACTCGAGCCATGTCAACGATGCAGGTTCCATGCATATGGGGAAGTGAATGACTTCTTGTCATCGTTGCCCTCGGCTGCTTGTACTGCTAATGAGTAGCATCGTAGCCATTGGACTGGATCTTGCTTGCCATCATACTTGGTGATCCCTGTTGGCTTGAACTTCTTGGGTAGTTTAGTCTTCATTACCCGTGTGGTGAAAGCGGGGAAATGGTTATAGTCGTCGACTTCGCGTTCACATTCTCGGCGATGGTTGTTATTGGTTACCTCTCCTAGGTCGCTGAAGATTGAAATTTCGTGATCAGTTCTGCGGTGGCGAGGGCTTTTAGCAAAATTAGTGTAGCTAGCCTCTCCTGCATCCCTGTTTTGCCTTGGGGCCTCGCGTTCATCTGTGTTTTGCCTTTGCCTAAGTTGTCTTGGCTAGTTGACTACTTCGTTACTGTGTCTTGGAGCCTCACGATGGCCACCGTGGACTGCAATGTCTCTGCTACCATCTTGGTGGGCCGAGTTGCGAGGAATAGATGGGATTGGAGATTCTTTGTCAAGTATTTTGTAAGCTTGCTCTACGAGTTGTGCTATTAACCTGTTGCCCTGTTCCACGAGTTGTGCTGTTAACTCGTTGTCTGTGTCGTGAGGTATGAGAGTTGAAATGAGATTGATTGAGGCAATTGCTACAAGTGGAGTGTTGTGCTCTCGAGCTTTGCACTGCATCGAATGCTCTTTCTGTAACAACTCTACCTAAATTAAGTACTTTTAACTCTAAACCAGTGATAAATCCCTAAGTTAAGAAGTGAAATGACCTTTATAAACCTGAGAAGCTCTTTTTGGAGTTTGAATTTAAACCTTGAAATTTTATTTACAAACTTAAGTTTCTGCCCAAATAAGAGTTGTAAAACTTTTTAATTCCCACAACTTTTGTTAAAGGCACTTTGACTAATTCGGAGTGGAAGGAAGTCAAAAATAGAAACCAAAGCCGGTTTTTCTAAAAGACCCTGAAAATCTCTTAAGTCTTGGAATTCGAGTTTTCCTCCATCTTTGCAAGCTTTCATCTCCCATTTTCCTATCTAAACTCGAGTTAGAGGCTTAATGAAAGTTGTAGTAGCTCGAGTGTGTTCCAACTTTTTCACACTGACCCAGATCCAAATCGGGCCCAAACTTGTTCAAAACCCGGGTCAAAGGGAGGTAAACCAGTCAACTCACCCCTGGTGCGTTAAAAAAAAATCCTAAGTCTGGAATCCCAGATTTTTAGCTAACTTTGGCGTAAAATATCTTCGAATCCTCTCACGATCAAAACCGACACCTTAAACAAAGTTTGAAGAGCGATCAGTGTTGAACAAGTTTGTTTAAGGGAGTTTCAGGAGTTGTGTTGAAAGATTTGGAGAAGGATCGCTCCAAAACTGGTCGGGCTTGTTGCCCGAAGGGAGCCTTGACGCCCGCGCGCCCGAGCATGTTCGCTCGCGCGCCGCGCGCCACGTGGCCGCCGGCCACCGGCACCTCACCGGCGCCCTATCACCAGCGCGACAGCGACAGGACGAGAGCCACGGCGCCCAACCCGCGCCCGCGACAGGACGGAGCGAATGCCTGGCCAGCCAACCACCGGCCGCGCGCGTGCCGCCTTCCGCCTGCCACGGCTCTGCTCCGCCAACCCTGTTCCGCCCGTCCGCCGAGAAAGCTGGCACGCCCCCGACGTCCTGCGCCTCCGCCCGCTCGCCCAACCCCCACGGTAGCCCTTCCGCCTCGCCCGCCCGATAGACCAGAAGCCCCAGACGTGGCCCGCCCAAGGCCAATCGCCGCCGAAGACCACCCGGAGCTCCGCCTCCTCTGCCCAATGGCGCCGCCGGCCAATGGCCGTCTTGCCCGCGCACTCGCCACTCCCGGCCTTATCCTTTCCCCACCGGAGCCCCGCCTCGACCCTCCGCGCCACCCCGGCCCTATAAAAGGAACCCCCCTCACCGGCAACGCCACCCCTTTGCCACCTTGCACCTGCGCCACCGCTTTCTCCTCTGAGCCGCCGTTTTCTCCCCGCGCCGCCACTGAGCTTCCATAGAGCTCACCCCCTTGCGCCACCCCCACACTTCAGCGATTTCGCCGCCACACTCTTGAGAAAGTTTCCCCCCTCCGCTCCAACCGCTTCTTCCCACCCACCAGTTGCCCGCTCCTCCGCGCGGTACTCGAGCTTGCTGGTGTCCGCAAGAAGCACCGCCGCCGCTGGAGCACCGTCGTAGCACCACCGCCGCCAGACCACCATCAAAGCCTCGCCGTCGCCAAGCCTTAGTGCAACCTTCTCGCCCCAGCCTACTCCTGTTCGGCCCCAAGGCTTCACCGGTCGACCTGGAGGTAAGCGACCGACCCCTTTGTTTCGTCTCGTTCGACCCCGTTTTGTTCGGTTCGTCCGACCCCTTCTCGTTCGGTTCGCCCGACCCCTTTTCTTTTTGTATCGCCCGACCCCTTTTCTTTTCGTCTCGCCCGACATTTTCCCTTTCGCCTCGCCCGACCCTGCCAAGTTTCGCCGACCCTTTCTCCGCCTCGCCCGAGGTCTCGGCTGCATCTTTTTCTTTGACCCGAGGGTATTAGTGAAATTTTTCGGGGATTGCTCTGTGTTGAGTCTGAGGACCTCGGTACGGTTTTCCTTAAACCTGAGGGTCAGACCCTAAGTTTCCCCCAACCCGACCCTCTCATCCTGCTCTCCACCAACAGAAGTTGAACTCCCCCACCTTTCCTGTAGCTTTGCTACAAGTGTCCGTGTTAAAACATGAGTGTGTTGAAATAACCATCTAAAATGTTTAACCCCTGCATTGCATTTCCGTGTAGAGTTGAATCTCGCCGACGGAACATACGAGCTTCACCCGGCACCGGAAGAAGACCCCGTCGAGAAGCTGCACCCCTTCGAAGGAGAGCCCGAACCAGAGCAAGACCCCAAGGACCCGCAAGCTTTTCCTGAAGGCAAGCCCCAGTGCATGAACTCCCTGTTTTACTTTCATGCCACTTACTGATTACTTGATTGCGCATTTACGTTCCAGGAGTTGTAATGAAACCTTAGATGCATAAACTTAGTACCTTGTCTGAATACTAGTTGCTAAGGTCGAGTAGTGCAATGCTTAATAGGTTTCGGTAAAAGTCGAGTGATTTCCTGTCACTCGCGAGTTATAGGAGTTGAATGTTTCAGTTATGCCGCAACTATAAGGACGACGGACGGGGTCAGGCTTATGTTCGATACTTGGTGGATTGACCCGTCTGTCTAAATGAAAATGGACTAAGGTCGAAACGTGTCGGCGTTCGTGATCAAGTGTTGGAAAGTACTAATCTCATACCTAGTATGGGATGGGGAAGCCTAGTACCTGATTGAACTGGGGCGTGGCATACCCTCCGGCTGTCCTTGGAACGTCGTTCCCATGGTGCATCATGTGGGTGCAAGTGCAGTCACAGTGTAGCAATAGGCCGGGACTGTGGAGCATTGCATGCCAAAGGAAGTTGGCCCTGACACGTGCCTAAGGAATTGATGGGGACGGCTGACAAATAAAGCGACCCTTCGTGGTGCGCGGATGTCGTGAGATTAGGTTTGCCATGCATGGTTAATAAATTCGAATCGATTCGTCTACCTCTCACAGTTTGGGACTACTTGATCGCTATTTTGCACTGAGTAAAGATGGAACGTGATGATGATTGTAATCTTGATGCTTGTTAAGTAATTGCTTGGAAATCATGTTTTTTTAGTATAAGTTGCTAATCTAGACTAGATAAAGAACATAGAACATGAGCTAAAATGTTGAAAGTAAGGACTGACTTTAGACGCTTTTGGCAAGAAATCCACAGAGCCAGAAAGCCTTGCATGTCTAGGTCTCGGTCATGTCTTTCCGACGGGTCAGTCTTGCTGAGTATTAGTTGCTCAGCCTTGTTGTGGCTAATCTTTTTTAGGTAATAGTTTGGTTGCTGGTACCACTTGACCGACCCAGCTTCCTCCAGGCTGGACAGTTGAGTGGGATCCCTCCTCGGATGGCGAAGGAAGGAGTTTTTGATATCATGATCGGCTCCGTCATGATGTCATGTATCGACGTTTAGCTTCCGCTAGTTTTATTTGACTTCGAACCTTGCCAATTTCGGTCTGAATTTTGAAAACTCTGATGTAATAAAATGTGGAACTTGTTGTTGTGATGGAATGTTGTAACCTCTGTGCTACTCACCTTTGCGTGAGCGTTGCTTCTCGATCCTGTTTATGTGGTTTATCGGATGAAATCCGATGGTCGACCAAGTTGACTTGCTTAAAGTGCATAATCGCGTGTCAGGCGACTTCAATGCATTTTAGTTAGGTTAATTTGGGCGGTTCCACTACAGCTGGCATCAGAGCTCGAAGCATAGTACGGAGAACAACAAACCTTAAAATACTTTTTCTAACTAAAATTTGCAAGAAGTAAAATTGAGAAGTTCGTAAGTTCGCTAAGGATGAGTTTAGTTCGAGGAGCCCTAGGGGATTTTGGGGTTGTTTTTAAGGTGGCTAATAGTTATTGGTTATCTTCTAACTTTCAGCATCGCGAGTATGCAAAGGGTGATGGGAATTCGATTCCAACGAGCCTATCATCACGGTTGTTCGCCACGTTTATTATACATGTGCATGATTCCGCATCACAAGAATGCGAAGGGTTATAGGATTCCATTCGAAGGAACCTATTTCCACGGTTGTTGCGCTGTCCATGCAGTGTTAAACGCATGGGTGCTGTTTCTATAATGAACGGTAATGATTGTGGACGCTTTCGTGAGTGCTGGCACGGAAGGTTCAAGCTGTGTTGTGTTTTTCTGCAGGTACACTAACAAACGTTGCGTTCGAAACGATGCCTAGTAACTCGACTAGTTATTATAGTGAGAGCCGTATTGTTGCCTTGCCACCGGCACTAACCACGTAAGTCCAAAGATTTTTGGCAATTATTTTTGGTTGAGAGGACGACTAGGACGTGCATGCATTCAGAAATAAAACCAAACTCGAGTACGTCGTAAAAAGTAATGCACCGCGTTAAGGATTGTCTAGCTGTCCTTTTTCTGCCATGCTAACTCCAGAAACTTTGTATAAGAAAGTTGTGTTAAATCTCCCAAGTAAATTTGCCACAAGGTACTACCATTTGGGTTGAGAGTTGTGATCAGTTGGTGACCCCCTGTTGGCTGTTAGCCCAAAGTGCACACCAGCGGAGTTTCTGCTGTTTCGACCACTTTAAGGACCTTTTCTGCAAGGAGTCCTTTAAGCAAAGTTTTTCAGAACTTAGTAAAGGACTTACTGGTAGAGTTTCAGCTTTGTTAAGTCTCTAGTTTGGAAGTTATGTTCAGTTTATCTTGACTCGGTCTGAAAAATTCTAGAAGGAACACTTAATGGGAATCTGAGATTATCACCTCGTTAGGTTCTGTTCTAGCCTTATCTTGAATACCAAACTTGATACACACTATCTAAAGGACATACTAGTAAAAATTGAGAAGTTTTGGAGGAATACTTGCTGGGTTATGAGCTTTTCTCTAACTGCCAGAAATCGGTTTGATTTCCAAGTGTTAACTCCGTTTCTCACTTGGCCTTTGGTTACAGATGGCGCAGCCCATGCACGTTGCAGTCGGCACGGATGGCACCACCTACTCACGGTGCCTTCACTACGAGGGTTTTCCAGCTGTGTTGTGGGACACCCTGCGCTCTTTCGGGTGCCAGTCGCCGCCGGTTTATGCGGGCCGTGCGTACCAGGACCATGGGATTCCGCGGAGCCGCGTACACGTGCGGGTACCCCCGCCTCCAGATCAGCCACAGTGGCCGCTGTTGGAGGTGGTGGCTGAGGGACACATGCTCCACGATGCCTGGGACTTCGCAGCCTTGCAGACCTTGACCCAGTTCTTCCGGGCACACCCTCTTGAGATCGTGCCTAGACACGATTGGGTTGTTCCCTGCCGGGATACGAGGGACCCGGACTGGTTGGATCGTATGGAGCATATGGACTTGCTCGGGCTTATGGATCCTCAGCGCACGATTTTTGTTTCAGCTCGTTGCCTGAATGTGTTCTACAGGATGGTTGAGTTGCAGAGCCAAGCGATGGCTACGGTGATTGGGATGGCAGTGGCCAACCAGGTTGCCTTGTCTACCGTGCAGAGTGGCATGGTGGACCAGTCGCTCGAGCTGGTACAGAAGGATGTTCAGATTGCTGAGATGCAGGACAAGATTACTCATTTGGAGGAAGAGATTGTGGATATGGAGCACGATATGGAGATCTTGGCTGACCAGTTCTATGATGTGAACATGGAGCTGGCGAACGCCAATGAGCACCTGCAGGAGCATCACGATGAGCTTAATGCCATCCACGCCTTAGAGGTGCAGCTGGACAAGCCGATGGCCCAGGAGGAGGAGCCTGAGGAGATCGAAGGCTTTTCGAGCATGGACTATGAGAATGCCTCACCGCAGCCTCTAGTTGGTGATGCTCACTCTCCGGTCCTTAGCTTTGCCTCCGTGGGCAACCTCGACGACTTCTAGTTATGACAAACTAGGTTGAGCGATTCTATTTTGTTTTTTATTGTACTCCTCGGCGACCTATATTTTGGCCAATGATGTAATAGGTTAGCCTTGAGTTGAGTACTCCTCCTGTATTTTAAGACCAGCAATGAAATGATCTTAGTGAAAGCAGTTCATGTTTTTCTTTCCCTCTTGACTTGACTTCTGACCCTTTGTGACACGCCATGGATGTCAAGTGTGTGGGTTTTGGTGCGGCGGACACACCCGTTTCCTGAGGGCCTGTCCAAAGTTGACCGACCCCAAGTCACGAGGAAGGACGTGCCCAACCCCTCGCGGACGGTCTCCGCCTCGCCCGACCCCGTGTTGAGAAGTTCCGTTTCGCCCGACCCCGGCACCAAAGGTCGGAATTAGTGGGACCCCGGGGATAAGGTTTTAGCTCGCCCAAGGGTGTCTGTGTTGGAGGTATGCCCTAGAGGCAATCATAGAGATGATGATATTCCATTTGTATCCATGATTTGTATATTGTGTTCATTGAATATCCATTGAAGGCTACTTGAATTGATTTGCAATTATGTGAATTGTATGTGAAACTCTTTACTTGTATGGTTATTCTAAAGTTGTCCCTAGTCGGAGTTCATGTGAGGACACACATGAATATTAGACTAGCACATGTATTAGTTGATGACTATGTTTCACAAGTCATGGACATGGAGATGTTGAACTAATAATGTGGACACATGTGGAGACATGTGCTAGGACTGACCCAACACGAGAAGTAGTTCTCTCTTTAAACAACATATACGCTTTGTCCTTAGACCTGAGATTGTCGCATGTATTCTAGATGTGGATCGACCCACTTAGGGGCTATCAAACGCTACGCCGTAACAGGGTAGTTATAAAGGTAGCTTTCGGGTTTGTCAAGAAGCATGCTATGAGACATGGTCAATCAAGATGGGATTTGCCCCTCTCTGATTGAGAGTGATATCTCTGGGCCCCTCGAGTGATCGGATCCGAAAATGCATGGCCATGCTACGTACGGTTAAGAGTTAAACCTACAAAGGGATTCCGAATCACAGGATCGAGAAAGAGCGGTCGGCTTGAAGCTAGACCAAATATCGTGAGGCAAAGGGAATAGCTTGTATATTATGTTGTGATGGTTCGTCTGATATGATCTTCGTGTGCGTATAGGAGTTGGCACGTCTTGCTAGAGGCCGCTACCGACTATTGGGCCGAGTAGGAGTACTCGGGCCATGTCTATACGTATCCGAACCCATAGGGTCACACACTTAAGGGGCTGGAAGCCCAATTCGGATCTGATCCGAGTTGGATTAGGTTTAGAAGTACTAATGGGCCTCGGACCCAGAGGCCCGTTAGGAACCTCTATAAATAGAGGGGTGGGGGCGCCCTAGGGTTGACACCTTTTTGGCGAAACACACCTGCCGCGCCTCCCACGCCCTCGCTTGTTGCAACTCGCAGATCTAGCAGTCCGGCTTGCGATGCTTCCTCCCTGCACGTGTGGATACCTTGGAGGTGTTGCGCCTGCAGCACTTGGACGAGCCACCGACAAGCCACGACGAGCCACGACGAGCCGACGACGAGCCGCGGCACCGGAGGCAATCTTGCTGCACGTGGACGAGCTGCTGAGGAGCTGCTGGACGTGACGTGATCGACTACGTACGACTACGTTGATCGACTACGTACGACTACATGATCGTCTTCACTGCATCGACGCATATCTACATCTTCCGCACCAGTAGTGCGTCGAGTGGTAATCCCGTGATCCTTATACGGCAGTTCTTCCTGGTTATACGCGGTAGAATTTTTTGTATTGTGCTAGCGTAGCCTACCTCGTATCCCTACAGTGGTATCAGAGCCATAGCTGCTTAGTTTTGGATTCAGGATGTGTGCATATGGAGATATGCGAGTTTTCCGTTTGATCTATGTCCTGGTTTCGTGCCCTTGCTGCAATGGTAGTGTAACGACATACTCCTACCGGTCGGTTTCCGCCATCGGAGTTAAGTGATACACGTAAATCTAGTTGCAGTGAGCGAAGATCAATATGATTGGTCGAATCGAAATCCAGGGTCATACGCCAGGCGCATTAGATGTGCAATAGTAGATGGGATCTATTGCCGGGGTCGGGATTTTTGCCGTATGCGTATGCTTCGGTAAATTAGCCGTAACTTTTCGGTACGATCTCGGATTGGGGCGAATTTTATATGAAAATTGATCTACAGAAAAAGTTACACATGAAACTCAACCGCTTCGCCATTTTCGGCGAAATTAGATTTCCCAAATTCGGCTTGGAAGATGGAGTTTCGGGCCTCCGAAGTTTGGAACGTTAGGGCGCCTAACTCTGTTTTGCAGGATGTATGTATCTTGTGATCAGTATGGCCCCCTTGTGTATGTGATGCATGTGTGTAACTAATTCGTGACCTGCGTGTCGCGCGTACGGCAACACGGCAGGAGCCATATGTGTTGTCACTTTATTGTATTTAATGGTCTGCGTACCAATCTGTGATGATCCAAGCAACTATGTAATCTTCATTACTAGATTCTTTACTAGCTATTAGGCGTAATAGCATGTTCTAGTTCTTGGAGGACTCATCACCAGGAGGATGGCGCACATGGAACATGGAGATGGAGATCACCATGGTGAACAGGTTCTATGGAGATGGAGATCACCATATGAAAACGGGCCATACTGTGTCACAACTGTGTGAATGCTATTCTGTTTATATTTTACTTTCTGCATGCTGTGATGTTAGAAGTAGAACGATCCCTCACAAAGTTTAAGTTAGTATGCCCTCCCAACTAAAACTTGCACCGTCCCATGTCTTGTACAATTAGTGGTGGGTCTATGAAATTAGGGTGCCACTAGTTTTCCTTGACTAGACGGGTTTGTGTCGGACACTTACACGCATAAGGGTTGGTTTGCTTAACAAGGTTATCTTAACAGTTAAGGACCTTGGGGCATAAAGGTTGGGTGCCGAGACATAGAGATGTCACCCAACAACAGGAGTCATATGTGATATGATTAGCAAAAGTTGCTTACCGATCTACCTTGTTTGCTAGCGGTGATGCTAAAGCTCACTAGTGAACTTGTTAGTTGTGGATCCTGAATCACTAAGTTTCAATAGAGGGATATTGATTTTAGTGGGAGTAGATTCTGTTAAAATAGTTTAATGTGATTTGCTCTATCATGGATACGTTTGTCTTAGTGTATTTTGCATTACTTTGTTGTAGATTAAATGGCACCCAGCAGCACTACACCGTTTGCTTTGCGTTCGGTCCTTGAGAAGGACAAGTTGAATGGAACAAATTACTCGGATTGGATCCGTAACCTGAGAATTGTTCTCAGGGCTGAGAAAAAGGAAGATGTTCTAGACAACCCACTGCCAGAAGAACCTGCTGATGATGCACCCGCTGCTGCTAAGAATGCTTACAAAAAAGCATGTGATGCTAACCTCGAAGTAAGCTGCCTTATGCTTGCTTGCATGGAACCCGAGCTGTAGATGCAGTTCGAAACAAACCATGAGGAGCACGATATGATCGTGGCGCTTAGAGACATATTCCAAACACAGGCCAGGACTGAAAGGTTCAATGTGTCTAAGGCCTTTGTTGAGAGCAAGCTAGCAGAAGGTGCAGCAGTAGGACCACACGTAATCAAGATGGTTGGTTACACTCAACGGTTGGAGAAGCTAGGCTTCCCACTGGGCCAAGAGTTGGCCACTGATTTCATACTTTCGTCTCTTCCGCCTAGCTATGGGAACTTCATCTCGAACTACCATATGCATGGGACGGAGAAGGGTCTGAATGAGCTGTGTGGCATGCTTAAAACAGCAGAAGCTGACATCAAGAAAAGCGCTAGTACCAGCCATGTGATGGCTATACAGAACAAGCCTAGCTTTAAGAAGAAGGGCAAGGCTGGAACGTCCAAGCCAAACCCAGCGCCCAAGGTTAAAGCTGGACCTGGACCTGCTCCAGATAAAGAGTGCTTTTACTGTCATGAACTTGGTCACTGGAAGAGAAACTGCAAGCAGTACCTAGCTTCCTTGAAGAATGGCGGAAGTAAGAGTACTTCTACCTCAGGTACGCTTGTTGTTAATGTTATAGACAACATATTTCTCGCTGATACAATTATTAATTCTTGGGTATTTGATACCGGATCGGTTGCTCATATTTGCAATTCGATGCAAGGAATGATAAGAAGTAGAAGCGTGGAAAGAGGAGAAGTTGATTTCCGCGTGGGCAATAATGCAAGAGTTGCTGCGTTGACCGTCGGGACGATGCAACTCCACCTCCCGTCAGGATTTATTATGGAGTTGAATAATTGTTATTTCGTTCCTAGTTTAAGTCGAAACATTTTGTCTCCTTCATGCTTGATGAGGGATGGTTATTCATTTGCGAGTGAAAACAATGGTTGTGTGATCTCTAAGAATAATATGTTTATGGCTTTTGCACCCATTGTGAATGGATTATTTGTTTTAAATCTTGATGGTTCACCTGTCTGTAATGTAAGTGCTAAAAGGCCTCGGCCTAATGATTTGAGTCCTACCTACTTGTGGCATTGTTGTTTGGGTCATATAAGTGAAAAGCGCATGAAGAAGCTCCATTCTGATGGACTTCTAACTTTGTTTGATTTTGAATCATACGAGACATGTGAGGCTTGCTTGCTAGGCAAGATGACCAAGACGCCTTTCACAGGATTTCCTGAGAGAGCAGTAGACCTTTTGAAACTCGTACATAGTGATGTATGCGGACCAATGAGCACGACGGCTAGAGGAGGATTCCAATACTTCATAACTTTCACTGATAATTTTAGTAGATATGGCTATGTCTACTTGATGAGGCACAAGTCTGAAACCTTTGAAAAGTTCAAGGAATTTCAGAATGAAGTTGAAAATCAGCGTGGCAAGAAAATTAAGGCCTTACGATCTGATCGTGGAGGCGAGTATTTGAGCCATGAGTTTAGCAATCATCTAAAGAGTTGCGGAATTGTTCCACAACTTACGCCGCCTGGAACACCTCAGAGAAACGGTGTGTCTGAGTGACGTAATCGAACTTTGTTAGACATGGTTCGATCAATGATGAGCCAGTCGGACCTACCGTTGTAATTTTGGGGATACGCTCTAGAAACAGCAGCTTTCACACTTAATAGGGTACCATCTAAATCCGTAGTTAAGACACCATATGAGATATGGACTGGAAAGGTTCCTAGTTTGTCTTTTCTAAAGATTTGGGGATGTGAAGTGTTTGTCAAGCGACTTCAGTCGGACAAGATCACACCCAAGTCGGATAAGTGCATTTTCGTGGGATATCCAAAGGAAACTTTGGGATATTATTTCTACAACCGATCAGAAGGCAAAGTGTTTGTCGCTCGGAACGGGGTTTTCCTAGAGAAAGAGTTTCTCGAAGGAGAAAAGAGTGGAAAGATAGTGCATCTTGAAGAAGTTCAAGATGAGCCGATCGGGCAAGAATCAATGAGTGATGCTAACGTAGCAGAACAAGTTGAGATATCCATGGCAAGAGAAGCACCGCCACAACCACGAAGGTCGGCAAGGCTCCACGAAATGCAGGAAATATTATTGTTGGACAATGATGAGCCTGCGACATATGCAGAAGCAATGATGGACCCAGACTCCGAAAAATGGCAGAGTGCCATGCAATCCGAAATAGAGTCCATGGGAGACAATCAAGTTTGGAACTTGGTTGACCCGCCTGATGGTGTTAAAGCCATAGAGTGCAAGTGGATCTATAAGAAGAAAAGGACATGGATGGAAATGTTCACATCTATAAAGCACGACTTGTCGCAAAAGGTTTTCGACAAGTTCAAGGAGTTGACTACGACGAGACCTTCTCGCCCGTAGTGATCCTTAAGTCCATTCGGATTATTCTAGCTATAGCTGCATATTTCGATTATGACATATGGCAGATGGATGTCAAGATAGCTTTCCTGAATGGAAACCTAGCTGAGGACGTGTATATGATACAGCCCGAGGGTTTTGTTGATCCGAAAAATGCTGGAAAGGTATGCAAGCTTCAGAGATCCATTTATGGATTGAAGCAAGCATCTAGGAGTTGGAACATTCGTTTTGATGAAGTGGTCAAAGGGTTTGACTTCACCAAGAACGAAGAAGAGTCTTGTGTTTACAAGAAGGTTAGTGGGAGCTCTGTAGTATTTCTAATCTTATATGTGGATGACATATTACTGATTGGAAATAACATTCCTATGCTTGAGTCCGTAAAGACTTCACTGAAAAATAGTTTTTCGATGAAGGACTTAGGGGAAGCGGCATATATTCTGGGCATTAAGATCTATAGAGATAGATCAAGAAGGCTTATAGGTTTAATCCAAGATACTTACATTGACAAAGTGTTGAAGCGGTTCAGCATGGAAGAGGCAAAGAAAGGGTTTTTGCCTATGTCACATGGCATACATCTCAGCAAGACTCAGTGTCCTTCGACTGCTGATGAGCGGGATCGCATGAGTAGAGTGCCATATGCCTCGGCTATTGGATCTATCATGTATGCAATGATAAGTACTCGCCCAAATGTTTCATATGCGCTAAGTATGACAAGCAGATACCAATCTGATCCAGGTGAGAGTCACTGGACAGCGGTGAAAAACATTCTTAAGTACTTGAGAAGGACTAAAGATATGTTCCTCGTCTATGGAGGTGAGGAGGAGCTCGTTGTAACAGGTTACACCGATGCTAGTTTCCAAACCGACAGAGATGATTCAAAGTCACAATCAGGATTTGTGTTCACGCTAAATGGTGGTGCTGTTAGTTGGAAGAGTTCCAAGCAGGAGACGGTGGCCGATTCTACGACAGAAGCCGAGTACATCGCGGCTTCAGAAGCCGCAAAGGACGTGTTTGGATAAGGAATTTCCTCATTGAGCTTGGTGTGTTCCCGAATGCGTCCAGCCCATTGAATCTCTACTGTGATAATAATGGGGCAATTGCACAAGCAAAGGAGCCAAGGAACCACCAGAAGAACAAACACGTAATGCGGCGATTTCATCTCATTCGAGACTTCGTTAACCGGGGTGAGATCAAGATATGCAAAATACACACGGATCTGAACATTTCTGATCCGTTGACAAAACCACTCCCGCAGGCTAAGCATGATGCGCATGTAAGAGCTATGGGTATTAGGTACCTTCTAGATTGACTCTAGTGCAAGTGGGAGACTGTTGGAGGTATGCCCTAGAGGCAATCATAGAGATGATGATATTCCATTTGTATCCATGATTTGTATATTGTGTTCATTGAATATCCATTGAAGGCTACTTGAATTGATTTGCAATTATGTGAATTGTATGTGAAACTCTTTACTTGTATGGTTATTCTGAAGTTGTCCCTAGTCGGAGTTCATGTGAGGACACACATGAATATTAGACTAGCACATGTATTAGTTGATGACTATGTTTCACAAGTCATGGACATGGAGATGTTGAACTAATAATGTGGACACATGTGGAGACATGTGCTAGGACTGACCCAACACGAGAAGTAGTTCTCTCTTTAAACAACATATACGCTTTGTCCTTAGACCTAAGATTGTCGCATGTATTCTAGATGTGGATCGACCCACTTAGGGGCTATCAAACGCTACGCCGTAACAGGGTAGTTATAAAGGTAGCTTTCGGGTTTGTCAAGAAGCATGCTATGAGACATGGTCAATCAAGATGGGATTTGCCCCTCTCTGATTGAGGGTGATATCTCTGGGCCCCTCGAGTGATCAGATCCGAAAATGCATGGCCATGCTACGTACGGTTAAGAGTTAAACCTACAAAGGGATTCCGAATCACAGGATCGAGAAAGAGCGGTCGGCTTGAAGCTAGACCAAATATCGTGAGGCAAAGGGAATAGCTTGTATATTATGTTGTGATGGTTCGTCTGATATGATCTTCGTGTGCGTATAGGAGTTGGCACGTCTTGCTAGAGGCCGCTACCGACTATTGGGCCGAGTAGGAATACTCGGGCCATGTCTATACGTATCCGAACCCATAGGGTCACACACTTAAGGGGCTGGAAGCCCAATTCGGATCTGATCCGAGTTGGATTAGGTTTAGAAGTACTAATGGGCCTCGGACCCAGAGGCCCGTTAGGAACCTCTATAAATAGAGGGGTGGGGGCGCCCTAGGGTTGACACCTTTTTGGCGAAACACACCTGCCGCGCCTCCCACGCCCTCGCCTGTTGCAACTCGCGGATCTAGCAGTCCGGCTTGCGATGCTTCCTCCCTGCACGTGTGGATACCTTGGAGGTATTGCGCCTGCAGCACTTGGACGAGCCCCCGACAGCCACGACGAGCCACGACGAGCCGACGACGAGCCGCGGCACCGGAGGCGACCTTGCTGCACGTGGACGAGCTGCTGAGGAGCTGCTGGACGTGACATGATCGACTACGTACGACTACGTTGATCGACTACGTACGACTACATGATCGTCTTCACTGCATCGACGCATATCTACATCTTCCGCACCAGTAGTGCGTCGAGTGGTAATCCCGTGATCCTTATACGGCAGTTCTTCCTGGTTATACGCGGTAGAATTTTTTGTATTGCGCTAGCGTAGCCTACCTCGTATCCCTACAGTGGTATCAGAGCCCACCCTGCTTAACCAAATCATTCTAGCACAGCTAGAGGACAAAGAGATAAACATTATCAAAGGGAAACTTGCATAGAAGGACGAGGGATATAAACGTTTCCGACAGGATTGGAAAGGAGTGGTACTTTATGAAACTCGACTTGTAGTTCCAAATGATCCCGAGCTTAAGAAACAAATTCTAGATGAAGCACACCTGTCCAAGTTCTCGATTCACCCCGGCGGTACCAAGATGTATCACAACCTCCGACAAAATTTCTGGTGGAGTGGGATGAAACCCGACATTGCTCGATATGTTTCAGAGTGCGATACCTGTCAGCGAGTTAAGGCAAGCCACTTGAGGGTAGCTGGCCCCTTGCAGGCGCTGCCTATTCCCTCGTGGAAATGGGAAAACATAAGCATGGACTTTATAGTCGGACTACCCAATACCTCCCGCAAGCATGACTCCATATGGGTTATAGTAGACCGACTAACCAAAACAGCACATTTCCTTCCAGTACACACCACTCACACCATACAGAAATATGCAGAACTGTACCTTGATCGGATTGTTTCCTTGCATGGTGTACCTAAAACGATCATCTCTGATCGAGGTAGTCAGTTTGTAGCACGCTTTTGGGAGCAGTTGCAGTTTTCACTTGGCACTAAATTGATCCGCAGCTCCACATATCACCCTCAGACCGATGGGCAAACTGAAAGGGTTAATCAGATTTTGGAAGATATGTTACGCGCCTGTGCTATTCATTATGACAAGAACTGGGACAAGTTTTTGCCGTTAGCGGAATTCTCCTACAACAATAGTTACCAAGCTAGCCTGAAAATGGCACCTTTCGAGGCCTTGTATGGACGTAGATGCCGAACCCCACTGAGGTGGTCGCAACCCAGAGAGCGAACGGTGTATGGACCTGACCTGGTCATAGAGGTCGAAGAAAAAGTGAGAGTCATCCGTGAAAATCTCAAGGCCACCCAATCTCGACAGAAGGGCTATTCTGATCAAAGAAGAAGACCCATCCAATTTAAGGTTGGGGATTTTGTATACCTACGGGTTTCACCGACCAAAGGTGTACAAGGTTTTGGAGTAAAGGGAAAGTTAGCTCCGCGCTATATTGGTCCCTATGAGATCGTAGAGACGTGTGGACCCGTAGCGTACCGAGTTAAACTTCCAGAGAAGATTGCAGCGATACACGATGTTTTCCATGTCTCGCAACTCAAGAAGTGCATCAGGATTCCAACTGAAATCATTACCCCGGAAGAATTGGAGATCGAACCCGATTTATCATATAAGGAGTATCCAGTTAAGATCTTCGACCAAAAGGAAAGACATACTCATCGGCAAATGGTCAAGATGTACAAAATTCAGTGGAGTCACCATACGGAAGACGAAGCGACCTGGGAGACGGAAGAATATCTCAACGCTAACTTCCGCGGTTTTCTTTTTGAGCAAGGAGGTACGTTGCACCAACCACACTAGTTCCTTCTGCACTTGAATCTCGGGGCGAGATTCCTTTAAGGGGGGTAGGCTGTAACAACTCTAACTAAATTAAGTACTTTTAACTCTAAACCAGTGATAAATCCCTAAGTTAAGAAGTGAAATGACCTTTATAAACCTGAGAAGCTCTTTTTGGAGTTTGAATTTAAAGCTTGAAATTTTATTTACAAACTTAAGTTTCTGCCCAAATAAGAGTTGTAAAAATTTTTAATTCCCACAACTTTTGTTAAAGGCACTTTGACTAATTCGGAGTGGAAGGAAGTCAAAAACAGGGTCAGGCTTATGTTCGATACTTGGTGGATTGCCCCGTCTGTCTAAATGAAAATGGACTAAGGTCGAAACATGTCGGCGTTCGTGATCAAGTGTTGGAAAGTGCTAATCTCATACCTAGTATGGGATGGGGAAGCCTAGTACCTGATTGAACTGGGGCGTGGCATACCCTCCGGCTATCCTTGGAACGTCATTCCCATGGTGCATCATGTGGGTGCAAGTGCGGTCACAGTGCAGCAATAGGCCGGGACTGTGGAGCACTGCATGCCAAAGGAAGTTAGCCCTGACACGTGCCTAAGGAATCGATGGGGACGGCTGACAAATGAAGCGACTCTTCATGGTGCGCGGATGTTGTGAGATTAGGTTTGCCATGCATGGTTAATAAATTCGAATCGATTCGTCTGCCTCTCACAGTTTGGGACTACTTGATCGCTATTCTGCACTGAGTAAAGATGGAACGTGATGATGATTGTAATCTTGATGCTTGTTAAGTAATTGCTTGGAAATCATGTTTGTTTAGTATAAGTTGCTAATCTAGACTGGATAAAGAACATAGAACATGTGCTAAAATGTTGAAAGTAAGGACTGACTTTAGACGCTTTTGGCAAGAAATCCCCAGAGCCAGAAAGCCTTGCATGTCTAGGTCTTGGTCGTGTCTTTCCGACGGGTCAGTCTTGCTGAGTACTAGTTGCTCAGCCTTGTTGTGGCTAATCTTTTTTAGGTAATAGTTTGGTTGCTGGTACCACTTGGCCAACCCAGCTTCCTCCAGGCTGGACAGTCGAGTGGGATCCCTCCTCGGACGGTGAAGGAAGGAGTTTTTGATGTCATGATCGGCTCCGTCATGATGTCATGTATTGATGTTTAGCTTCTGCTAGTTTTATTTGACTTCGAACCTTGCAAATTTCGGTCTGAATTTTGAAAACTCTGATGTAATAAAATGTGGAACTTGTTGTCGTGATGGAATGTTGTAACCTCTGTGCTACTCACCTTCGCGTGAGCGTTGCTTCTCGATCCTGTTTATGTGGTTTATCGGATGAAATCCGACGGTCGACCAAGTTGACTTGCTTAAAGTGCATAATCGCGTGTCAGGTGACTTCAATGCATTTTAGTCAGGTTAATTTGGGCGGTTCCGCCACACTTTCGAGGTTCACGATAGGAATGTTTATAGCTAGTAGTTGGCGACGATCTGCTCGGGCAGCATTGTGTGCTCTTCTTTGATTTGTTTGTTTAGAAGTTTCGTCTTGTGGGGCGTTAGATGATGATTCGTCTTGTGAAATGTCATCGAGGTGTGTAACCCGTCGAGGAGTTCTTAGGAGGCTGGCGCCCGCGTTGTTGTTTTGTGTTGTGATGACAAAGATTTCTCTATCCGGGTAGTAGCTTCCAGAGCTCGATGTTGCAGTCTCTGTAGCGCTTCCTTCCTTGTGTGTTGAAGTAAGCGGGATGCCCTCTTGATATGGGAGGTTTTCTATGTGAGCAACAAGGCGTGACTCGTGATCTTGGGCTACGAAAGATGGCTTCATTTCAGGCAAATAAATGAATCTTCCCTGTGGAGTTGAAGTAATTACTAAGCCTTGAGCTGGGCCTGATGAAGGGATCTCTTTAGACGTAGTCCAAGTCATAGTTGTAGTCCTTGACTGACTCGAGTTCGGATTGGATTCGAGTGACGAAACCTTGGTGGACCACGGCCGCGTTGCGGAGTCCATGCGGGAGTTGACTTCGAGTTGAGATCAGCTTGCGAGATGACTTGGGCGTTAGCCTGTGTGAGCTAGTCCGAGTCGAGGTTGATTTCAAGCCGTAGTCTAACTCGATGTCGTTGACGTTGAAATTTTGAATTTTCTCAGCGGGATTCTCTATTTCTTGAAGAAAATTCTCGCTGAGACGCTTATTTTCCTGATCGCCAATGATGCGGCGTTGAAAGGATCCAGCGTCGTTAGCGATGCAAAGCCAAGAGCCGAAGACAAAGGTAGTGCCCGCCTCGAAGGAGAAAATGGACTTGATGATGGTTGGTGCCATCGATCTCGTGTGGAGAAACTCAGTGACTTCCCCTACCTGGTGTGCCAACTGTCGGTGTTTTAGACTGGCAACCTGCCTAGGGGGTACCCTAGGTGGTATTTTGTGCGGTGGGTGCCGTCGAGAATCATGGATTCAATGGTGACACAAGGAACACGATTTAGACAGGTTTGGGCTGCAAGATCGCGTAATATCCTATGTCCTGTGTATGAATTGTATTGAGCTTGATTTCCGTTATTCGTTCTAGAGGGGGTCCCTGCCTGCCCTTATATAATTGGGGAAGCAGGGTTACAGGGCAGATTGTATGAGTCCTAGTCGAGTATGTTTTACAGAGTCCTACTCTAACTCGGTAGAGTAGTTTCCTTCTGACCCAATTAGTCTTCGAGGAGTACATGAAGTCCATGTGCCCTGCAGAGTAGTCTTCATGTCCGAGTAGGTTTCGGGTACGTTCCCTTGAGTGGGTCCGTAAGTCTTCTAGTGGGCCTAGGGGTGCCTAGCCGACATGACTGACCAAGAAATGATGTACCTTTACATCTCTACTACAACGCACGTGGTAAGCACTGTGCTGGTTGTGGAGTGTCAAGAACCCAGCCATGCTTCCGTGGTGCAATGACCAGTGTATTACATCAGCGAGGTCCTCAGCGATTCCAAGACCCGCTATACCCAGGTGCAAAAACTGCTCTACGCAGTACTGATATCGTCAAGAAAGCTGCGTCACTACTTCCAGGCGCACAAGATCTGTGTAGTATCCTCATTCCTCATTGGTGAAATCCTTCACAACAGGGATGTCAATGGCTGAGTTGTCAAGTGGTTTGTGGAGCCCGACAAGTTTGACCTTGAATTTTGCCTACGACATGCGATCAAATCATAGATTTTGGCTGACTTCATGGCAAAGTGGACAGAAATCTAGAAGCCGTCCTCCATGGAGGGGCCAGAACACTGGAGCATGTATTTTGATGGCGTCCTCAACCTCGAAGGAGGCGGTGTGGGGCTGCTCTTCATATCCCCCAAAGGTGAATAGCTCAAGTATGTGATCCAAATCCATTAGAAGGCCACCAAAAATGGCGCCGAATATGAAGCTCTTACCCACGGCCTTCGCATAGATGATTCCCTTGGAATCAAGTGTATACTTGCCTTCGGCAACTCCAAAGTTGTCATTGAGCAAGTTAACAAGAATTGGGGTTGAACTAAGGACTCCATGGACTCCTACTGTGCAGAAATCCGCAAGCTCGAAGCCCACTTTGACAGACTCGAATTCTATCATGTCCCAAGGGACCATAACATCGCTACTGACATCCTGTCCAAACTTGGTTCTAAGCGTGCGCAGGTTCCACCCGGCGGATTCGTTCTAGATCTCCGGAAATCTTTCATCAAAATCCTAGACCTCAACTAGGCCAACGATGCTAGCGCTCCGGCTCCAGCTGATCCCGTTCATAGCATTGATCACCGACCAGATGGCGCCCGAGGACAAAATAGAGCATGAAAAATTAGCTCGGCGCAGTGCAAACTACGTTGTCATGTGCAAAGCACTTTACAAAAAGCTATATCCACAGGGATACTGATGAAATATTTTCTACGCAGCGTGTGTATTGAACTAATACATGAAATTCACTTAGGAATATGTGGCAACCATGCCGCCTCAGGCACTTTTGTCAGCAAAGCTTTCCGCTCTGGTTTCTACTGGCCAACAGCAGTGGCCGACTCAAAGGAGTGCATCCAACGCTGCAAATAGCATCAATTCTTCTCCAAGCAGAAGCACCTCCTGGTTCAGGCCCTGCGCACCATCCCACCATCTTGGCCCTTCTCCTGCTAGGGGCTGGACATGGTTGGAACTTTCAAAACTGCTTTGGGCGGCTATACACATATTTTCATGGCGGTTGACAAATTTACAAAATGGATCGAGGCCAAGGCCATCACTAGCATTGAGTCCACTAAAGCAGCTCAATTTTTGGAAGAAATTATTCATCGTTTTGGAGTGCCTAATAGAATCATAACTGACCTTGGTGCGTAGTTCACAGGCATTGAGTTTTGGGACTTTTGCCAAGACAACCTCATTGATGTATACTACTCCTTAGTAGCTGTTGGCGCTAGAAATCGGTCGACCAAATCCCAGCGACCGACACACGACCCGGGAGAATCTGCTTAGCTCCTGTTCGGGTGAATGCCCTGGTGCGGTTCGCGCGGCGTGCCAGCCAATCTGACCTGTTGATTGGCAAGGAAGAACACGTGTCAGGTTCAGAAACTACGATCGGCTAAGTTTCCGATCGAGAGAGTTTATCGGCGAATCGGCCGATTTACTGTGATAATGAAATCGACTATAAGACAGCCCGATCCCTATAGCCTTGTAGACAGGAAATTGCTAAAGTAATCGGTACAAAGCTTGTGATAACAACACTAGGAACAGATCTAATCGGCAACGGATGAATCTAACGATAGAAAATAAAGAAAGCCGATACTACCGATTCCTAGCTGGATAACTGGTGATAAAAACTAGAAAAACAGGTAAAAACCTATGAATCTAGCAAATATCGATAACTGATGAATAAATCTAAACGAAACAACAGCGATGCGCCGGAAGTTAAAGCTTAGATATTACTCGATAAACGGAACTTACAGAATCGGCCGGAGATCAAGATGATGCAGCCCTGCCAATCCGCACGAACTCGTGAGAAGAAAAAGTAATAGCGAAGTCGCCTGCTCGAAAGTAAGTACAAAGAAAAAGTAGCTTGTTGTATTGATTGGTTGATGATTACAGATTTACAAAGATAGCTATTTATAGCCCTGTACAGATAACTTCTTAACCGACTAGAATTCTATCTCTAATTCAAACAGAAAACGAATATCTACAAGCACAATTCGTGCTAGGTTAGTTACCCCACGCTTCGTGGGCTGACCTCCTCCTTATCCTTCCATCCCTTTCCAAGCCCATACAGGCCCAATTAGTCCATCCTCCTAATCGGCCGATTTCTCATCGGCAAAGGATTACCGATTGGGATTCTGGTGCATTCATCCTGAAGCGAGACAAAAGTCGCCAGCCGATTCCGCACTATAGCACCATTTGGCCGATCCCCAACTGTGCTTCTTCGATTTCTTTTCTTCTTGGCGCCGATTCTACTAGTGACGAAATCTGGCGTCAACACATGCCCCCCAGTTTCGGAGTAAAACACAGTCTTTTACTTCGAAATTCTCTATAACCTCCCCTCCGAAACGGCCGCAGTGAAAATATCCTTCCGTTTCGCGGTCTCCTAGCTGATCATTGCAATTTTTGAAACGGGCGCCCACGACAGCCACTACCCCGAAAAACTCGAAGCGCCGGCGCGGTGAAAATTCCATCTTTACCCTTTCTTCAGGCATCCTATAAATAGCGCTTCACCGCAGCTCATCTTCAAGCTCACGTCTCTTTTCCCAATGCGCGCGCATCCTTCTTCTTTCAACACTTTCCCTTGCCATCGAAGTTTTCTAGTTCCAGCTCCTGTTACTTCTTCCCTCTTCCCTTCAATGGCGGCTCCTTCCGGCAGCTCCCCCGCACGCGATGCTCCAGAGATAGCGCCTCCGGTGGTGGTAGCGACGACCGTCACTCCATCCACAGATGAAAGAACTTCATCAGAAATCCCAATGGCGATCCCCATCGCAGCCCCGTCATCCACATCCGCATCGGCGACCACACCGATTACTCAGAACTTCATCCCGGAGGTAAATACCGAATCCTTCCCCTATCGGCAACGTATTTATCTTAGATCTATTTCTTACATTCCCATACTTATTTTCCTTTTTTAGGCGGTTAGGCATAGAATTACTATTCACCTCACGGGAAGTCCTGGTCTTGTTTGCCTCGGTCCTATGGGAGACCGAGATCCGGTAGATCTTATAAACTCGGAAACCGACCGGATACCCTTCAAACGATCCGATATGAACTTAGATCAATGGGTGAACACTTTCAGATCTTGGCCGAATGAAACCTCAGGCTGGAGAGAATGGTACCAACGGGTGGCCGCGTCAAAGAGCGTCTCGTGGGAAGAGCTCAAAATCGGCCAATGCATCAACCTCTCCCTGTCTCAAATGGAGAAAAATGAGCCGTTAGTGATGGCGGCTTCCTATTTTTGGTCTGACGCACTTAATGCGTTCTTATTCGGACACGGTCCTATGACCCCCACCCTAGCCGATGTGGTCCTCTTGACCGGCCTGGACATATCTTCCCCTGACACACCCTTCCACCTTTTGACCACAACGTCGCATCGGCTGGACACAAGGGGAATCGGCGGCTGGAAAGGCTTCATCAATAGTAACAAGAAGACCGGTACCGTTGAGAACAGGGAGCACACAGCTTTCCTGATGATGTGGCTAGAAAAACACTTCTTTTGTGGAAGAGCCGCCGGCCCAACAACCAACACCCAATCCTTAGCTGAAGCATTGTCCAGAGGAAACCATATTCCTCTCGGGAAACATCTTCTGGGTGCCGTGTACCACATGCTCCATCAAATCAGCACAAAACTTTCCAAGGGAGAACCGATCGGCAACCCAGGCGGGCCTTGGTGGTTCGTCAACCTATGGTTGAACCTTTACATGAGCAGAATCACCCGGCAACCGGTGGACCATATGACGTTCCCCAATATCGAATCGGCGGAGGACCCTAGCGAGCGTCGCCGATGCATGTCCTTTGGTGAAGCAGCGTCAGCTTTTCCAGGCTGCGCGTATTCTGCTACAAAGGTAGCTGAGTACTTTCGGTGCTTTTACAATGGATTTAATGAAGACGCAACTATCTGGTTTCCGTACCAGCGAGACAACCCAGTCTTTGAGCTCCCCTCCTGCTTTGATTCAACTTCTGGCCGGTTTGATGAAGATCTTTATGAAGGACTGATCAAACTAGGACTCCTACCGGCCAACTTCTTTTCAGGGAAGGATGCCCCTACGTACGAATTTTACAAGCCGTCTACTGCAGCACGACAATTCGGCATGGGTCAACTGCCGATACAAGTGTATTTTGCTGGCCGAATCAAGTTCAGAGATGTGCTCACTTCTGGCCTGGATTACTATCGGTTGCGAGACCGAATTCCAGACTCCAGTACGATTAACTTGAATGACTGGCTATTATTTCCATTTGCCGTCCAGCCGTTCAAACTTTGGTGGGCCGAATGGAAGCAATTTCTATTCTGCAACTCAGCATCGGCATACTGCAACCTTATAGATCCGGCCAACATCGATTCAAACGCCGAGGTATTTCTGATCGCCGATTTTTATTCTTCCCAACATGATTGAGCACTAATGATTTCATTGTTTCTTAGGCCGGGAATCGGAACCCTCCAACGCACAGCCGCAGCGGACGGTTGATAGAGAGCAATCCATATACCACCTACCCTCTTATCGGCTATAACGCCCCGTCTGTTGACATGATTGCCGGCCGATCAAAGCAAGTTCATAAAAGGTGTTGGAGGTATGCCCTAGAGGCAATCATAGAGATGATGATATTCCATTTGTATCCATGATTTGTATATTGTGTTCATTGAATATCCATTAAAGGCTACTTGAATTGATTTGCAATTATGTGAATTGTATGTGAAACTCTTTACTTGTATGGTTATTCTAAAGTTGTCCCTAGTCGGAGTTCATGTGAGGACACACATGAATATTAGACTAGCACATGTATTAGTTGATGACTATGTTTCACAAGTCATGGACATGAAGATGTTGAACTAATAATGTGGACACATGTAGAGACATGTGTTAGGACTGACCCAACACGAGAAGTAGTTCTCTCTTTAAACAACATATACGCTTTGTCCTTAGACCTGAGATTGTCGCATGTATTCTAGATGTGGATTGACCTACTTAGGGGCTATCAAACGCTACGCCGTAACAGGGTAGTTATAAAGGTAGCTTTCGGGTTTGTCAAGAAGCATGCTATGAGACATGGTCAATCAAGATGGGATTTGCCCCTCTCTGATTGAGAGTGATATCTCTGGGCCCCTCGAGTGATCGGATCAGAAAATGCATGGCCATGCTACGTACGGTTAAGAGTTAACCTACAAAGGGATTCCGAATCACAGGATCGAGAAAGAGCGGTCGGCTTGAAGCTAGACCAAATATCGTGAGGCAAAGGGAATAGCATGTATATTATGTTGTGATGGTTCGTCTGATATGATCTTCGTATGCGTATAGGAGTTGGCACGTCTTGCTAGAGGCCGCTACCGACTATTGGGCCGAGTAGGAGTACTCGGGCCATGTCTATACGTATCCGAACCCATAGGGTCACACACTTAAGGGGCTGGAAGCCCAATTCGGATCTGATCCGAGTTGGATTAGGTTTAGGAGTACTAATGGGCCTTGGATCTAGAGGCCCATCAGGAACCCCTATAAATAGAGGGGTGGGGGCGCCCTAGGGTTTCACACCTTTTGCGAAACACTTCTGCCGCGCCTCCCACGCCCTCGCCTGTTGCAACTCGCGGATCTAGCAATCCGGCTTGCGACGCTTCCTCCCTGCACGTGTGGATACCTTGGCGGTGTTGCGCCTGCAGCACTTGGACGAGCCATCGACGAGCCGCCGACGAGCCACGACGAGCCGACGACGAGCCGCGGCACCGGAGGCGATCTTGCTGTGCACGTGGACGAGCTGCTGAGGAGCTGCTGGACGTGATCGACTACGTACGACTACGTTGATCGACTACGTACGACTACGTGATCGTCTTCACTGCACCGACGCATATCTACATCTTCCGCACCAGTAGTGCGTCGAGTGGTAATCCCGTGATCCTTATACGGCAGTTCTTCCTGGTTATACGCGGTAGAAAATTTTGATTTGCGCTAGCGTAGCCTACCTCGTATACCTAACAGTGGTATCAAGAGCCTTAGCTGCTTAGTTTTGGATTCGGGATGTGTGCATATGGAGATATGCGAGTTCTCTGTTTGATCTATGTCCTGATTTCGTGCCCTTGCTGCAATGGTAGTGTAACGACATACTCCTACCGGTCGGTTTCCGCCATCGGAGTTAAGTGATACACGTAAATCCAGTTGCAGTGAGGGAAGATCAATATGATTGGTCAAATCGAGATCCAGGGTCATACGCCAGGTGCATTAGATGTGCAATAGTAGATAGGATCTACTGCCGGGGTCGGGATTTTGCCGTATGCGTATGCTTCGGTAAATCAGCCGTAACTTTTCGGTACGATCTCGGATCGGGGCGATTTCTATACGAAAATTGATCTACAGAAAAAGTTACACATGAATTTCAACCGCTTTGCCGTTTTCGGCGAAATTAGATTTCCCAAATTCGGCTTGGAAGATGGAGTTTCGGGCCTCCGAAGTTTGGAACGTTAGGACGCCTAACTCTATTTTGCAGGATGTATGTATCTTGTGATCAGTATGGCCCCCTTGTGTATGTGATGCATGTGTGTAACTAATTCGTGACCTGCGTGTCGCGCGTACGGCAACACGGCAGGAGCCATATGTGTTGTCACTTTATTGTATTTAATGGTCTGCGTACCAATCTGTGATGATCCAAGCAACTATGTAATCTTCATTACTAGATTCTTTACTAGCTATTAGGCGTAATAGCATGCTCTAGTTCTTGGAGGACTCATCACCAGGAGGATGGCGCACATGGAACATGGAGATGGAGATCACCATGGTGAACAGGTTCTATGGAGATGGAGATCACCATAAGAAAAACGGGCCATGCTGTGTCACAATTGTGTGAATGCTATTCTGTTTATGTTTTACTTTCTGCATGCTGTGATGTTAGAAGTAGAACGATCCCTCACAAAGTTTAAGTTAGTATGCCCTCCCAACTAAAACTTGCACTGCCCATGTCTTGTACAATTAGTGGTGGGTCTATGAAATTAAGGTGCCACTAGTTTTCCTTGACTAGACGGGTTTGTGTCGGACACTTACACGCATAAGGGTTGGTTTGCTTAACGAGGTTATCTTAACGGTTAAGGACCTTGGGGCATAAAGGTTGGGCGCCGAGACATAGAGATGTCACCCAACAACAGGAGTCATATGTGATATGATTAGCAAAAGTTGCTTACCGATCTACCTCGTTTGCTAGCGGTGATGCTAAAGCTCACTAGTAGACTTGTTAGTTGTGGATCCTGAATCACTAAGTTTCAATAGAGGGATATTGATTTTAGTGGGAGTAGATTCTGTTAAAATAGTTTAATGTAATTTGCTCTATCATGGATACGTTTGTCTTAGTGTATTTTGCATTACTTTTGTTGTAGATTAAATGGCACCTAGCAACACCACCGCATCGTTTGCTTTGCGTTCGGTCCTTGAGAAGGACAAGTTGAATGGAACAAACTACTCGGATTGGATCCGTAACCTGAGAATTGTTCTCAGGGCTGAGAAAAAGGAAGATGTTCTAGACACCCCACTACCACCAGTACCTGCTGATGATGCATCTGCTGCCGTTAAGGCTGCTTACAAGAAGGCATTTGATGCTAATCTTGAGGTAAGCTGCCTTATGCTTGCTTGCATGGAACCCGAGCTGCAGATGCAGTTCGAAACAAATCATGAGGCTTACGATATGATCGTGGTGCTCAAGGACATGTTCCAGACACAGGCTAGGACCGAAAGGTTCAATGTGTCCAAAGCCTTTCTGGAGTGCAAGTTAGCAGAAGGCGCAGCAGTAGGACCACATGTAATCAAGATGGTTGGTTACACTCAGCGATTGGAGAAGCTGGGCTTCCCAATGGGCAAAGAGTTGGCCACTGACTTCATTCTCTCATCTCTTCCGCCTAGCTATGGGAACTTCATCTCGAACTACCATATGCATGGGACGGAGAAGGGTCTGAATGAGCTGTGTGGTATGCTCAAGATAGCAGAGGTAGACATTAAGAAAAGCGCTAGTACCAGCCATGTGATGGCTGTACAGAACAAGCCTACCTTCAAGAAGAAGGGCAATTCTTGGAAGAAGAAGGGTAAGGCTGGAGTGTCCAAGCCAAACCCAGCGCCCAAGGCTAAAGCTGGACCTGCTCCAGATAAAGAGTGCTTTTACTGTCATGAACTTGGTCACTGGAAGAGAAACTGCAAGCAGTACCTAGCTTCGTTGAAGAACGGCGGAAGTAAGAGTACTTCTACCTCAGGTACGCTTGTTGTTAATGTTATAGACAACATATTTCTCGCTGATACAGTTATTAATTCTTGGGTATTTGATACCGGATCGGTTGCTCATATTTGCAATTCGATGCAGGGAATGATAAGAAGTAGAAGCGTGGAAAGAGGAGAAGTTGATTTCCGCGTGGGCAATAATGCAAGAGTTGCTGCTTTGACCGTCGGGACGATGCAACTCCACCTCCCGTCAGGATTTATTATGGAGTTGAATAATTGTTATTTTGTTCCTAGTTTAAGTCGAAACATTTTGTATCCTTCATGCTTGATGAGGGATGGTTATTCATTTGCGAGTGAAAACAATGGTTGTGTGATCTCTAAGAATAATATGTTTATGGCTTTTGCACCCATTGTGAATGGATTATTTGTTTTAAATCTTGATGGTTCACCTGTCTGTAATGTAAGTGCTAAAAGGCCTCGGCCTAATGATTTGAGTCCTAACTACTTGTGGCATTGTCGTTTGGGTCATATAAGTGAAAAGCGCATGAAGAAGCTCCATTCTGATGGACTTCTAACTTCGTTTGATTTTGAATCATACGAGACATGTGAGGCTTGCTTGCTAGGCAAGATGACCAAGACGCCTTTCACAGGATTTCCTGAGAGAGCAGTAGACTTGTTGGAACTCGTACATAGTGATGTATGCGGACCAATGAGCACGACGGCTAGAGGAGGATTCCAATACTTCATAACTTTTACTGATGATTTTAGTAGATATGGCTATGTCTACTTAATGAGGCACAAGTCTGAAACCTTTGAAAAGTTCAAGGAATTTCAGAATGAAGTTGAAAATCAGCGTGGCAAGAAAATTAAGGCCTTACGATCTGATCGTGGAGGCGAGTATTTGAGCCACGAGTTTAGCAATCATCTAAAGAGTTGCGGAATTGTTCCACAACTTACGCCGCCTGGAACACCTCAGAGGAACGGTGTGTCCGAGCGACGTAATCGAACTTTGTTAGACATGGTTCGATCAATGATGAGCCAGTCGGATCTACCGTTGTCATTTTGGGGATACGCTCTAGAAACAGCAGCTTTCACACTTAATAGGGTACCATCTAAATCCGTAGTTAAGACACCATATGAGATATGGACTGGAAAGGTTCCCAGTTTGTCTTTTCTAAAGATTTGGGGATGTGAAGTGTTTGTCAAGCGACTTCAGTCGGACAAGATCACACCCAAGTCGGATAAGTGCATTTTCGTGGGATATCCAAAGGAAACTTTGGGATATTATTTCTACAACCGATCAGAAGGCAAAGTGTTTGTTGCTCGGAACGGGGTTTTCCTAGAGAAAGAGTTTCTCAAAGGAGAAAAGAGTGGAAAGACAGTGCATCTTGAAGAAGTTCAAGATGAGCCAATCGGGCAAGAATCAATGAGTGATGCTAACGTAGCAGAACAAGTTGAGATACCCATGGCAAGAGAAGCACCGCCACAACCACGAAGGTCGGCAAGGCTCCGCGAAATGCGGGAAATATTATTGTTGGACAATGATGAGCCTGCGACATATGCAGAAGCAATGATGGACCCAGACTCCGAAAAATGGCAGAGTGCCATGCAATCCGAAATAGAGTCCATGGGAGACAATCAAGTTTGGAACTTGGTTGACCCGCCTGATGGTGTTAAAGCCATAGAGTGCAAGTGGATCTATAAGAAGAAAAAGGACATGGATGGAAATGTTCACATCTACAAAGCACGACTTGTCGCAAAAGGTTTTCGACAAGTTCAAGGAGTTGACTACGACGAGACCTTCTCGCCCGTAGTGATGCTTAAGTCCATTCGGATTATTCTAGCTATAGCTGCATATTTCGATTATGAGATATGGCAGATGGATGTCAAGACAGCTTTCCTGAATGGAAACCTAGCTGAGGACGTGTATATGATACAGCCCGAGGGTTTTGTCGATCCGAAAAATGCTGGAAAGGTATGCAAGCTTCAGAGATCCATTCATGGATTGAAGCAAGCATCTAGGAGTTGGAACATTCGTTTTGATGAAGTGGTCAAAGGGTTTGACTTCACCAAGAACGAAGAAGAGTCTTGTGTTTACAAGAAGGTTAGTGGGAGCTCTGTAGTATTTCTAATCTTATATGTGGATGACATATTACTGATTGGAAATAACATTCCTATGCTTGAGTCCGTAAAGACTTCACTGAAAAATAGTTTTTCGATGAAGGACTTAGGGGAAGCGGCATATATTCTGGGCATTAAGATCTACAGAGATAGATCGAGAAGGCTTATAGGTTTGAGCCAAGATACTTATATTGACAAAGTGTTGAAGAGGTTCAGCATGGAAGAGGCAAAGAAAGGGTTCTTGCCTATGTCACATGGCATACATCTCAGCAAGACTCAGTGTCCTTCGACTGCTGATGAGCGGGATCGCATGAGTAAAGTGCCATATGCCTCGGCTATTGGATCTATCATGTATGCAATGATAAGTACTCGCCCAGATGTCTCATATGCGCTAAGTATGACAAGCAGACACCAATCTGATCCAGGTGAGAGTCACTGGACAGCGGTGAAAAACATTCTTAAGTACTTGAGAAGGACTAAAGATATGTTCCTCGTCTATGGAGGTCAGGAGGAGCTCGTTGTAACAGGTTACACCGATGCTAGTTTCCAAACCGACAGAGATGATTCAAAGTCACAATCAGGATTTGTGTTCACGCTAAATGGTGGTGCTGTTAGTTGGAAGAGTTCCAAGCAGGAGACGGTGGCCGATTCTACGACAGAAGCCGAGTACATCGCGGCTTTGGAAGCCGCGAAGGAAGGTGTTTGGATAAGGAATTTCCTCATTGAGCTTGGTGTGTTCCCGAATGCGTCCAGCCCATTGAATCTCTACTGTGATAACAATGGGGCAATTGCGCAAGCAAAGGAGCCAAGGAACCACCAGAAGAACAAACACGTAATGCGGCGATTTCATCTCATTCGAGACTTCGTTAACCGGGGTGAGATCAAGATATGCAAAATACACACGGATCTGAACATTTCTGATCCGTTGACAAAACCACTCCCGCAGGCTAAGCATGATGCGCATGTAAGAGCTATGGGTATTAGGTACCTTCTAGATTGACTCTAGTGCAAGTGAGAGACTGTTGGAGGTATGCCCTAGAGGCAATCATAGAGATGATGATATTCCATTTGTATCCATGATTTGTATATTGTGTTCATTGAATATCCATTGAAGGCTACTTGAATTGATTTGCAATTATGTGAATTGTATGTGAAACTCTTTACTTGTATGGTTATTCTGAAGTTGTCCCTAGTCGGAGTTCATGTGAGGACACACATGAATATTAGACTAGCACATGTATTAGTTGATGACTATGTTTCACAAGTCATGGACATGGAGATGTTGAACTAATAATGTGGACACATGTGGAGACATGTGCTAGGACTGACCCAACACGAGAAGTAGTTCTCTCTTTAAACAACATATACGCTTTGTCCTTAGACCTAAGATTGTCGCATGTATTCTAGATGTGGATCGACCCACTTAGGGGCTATCAAACGCTACGCCGTAACAGGGTAGTTATAAAGGTAGCTTTCGGGTTTGTCAAGAAGCATGCTATGAGACATGGTCAATCAAGATGGGATTTGCCCCTCTCTGATTGAGGGTGATATCTCTGGGCCCCTCGAGTGATCAGATCCGAAAATGCATGGCCATGCTACGTACGGTTAAGAGTTAAACCTACAAAGGGATTCCGAATCACAGGATCGAGAAAGAGCGGTCGGCTTGAAGCTAGACCAAATATCGTGAGGCAAAGGGAATAGCTTGTATATTATGTTGTGATGGTTCGTCTGATATGATCTTCGTGTGCGTATAGGAGTTGGCACGTCTTGCTAGAGGCCGCTACCGACTATTGGGCCGAGTAGGAGTACTCGGGCCATGTCTATACGTATCCGAACCCATAGGGTCACACACTTAAGGGGCTGGAAGCCCAATTCGGATCTGATCCGAGTTGGATTAGGTTTAGGAGTACTAATGGGCCTTGGATCCAGAGGCCCATCAGGAACCCCTATAAATAGAGGGGTGGGGGCGCCCTAGGGTTTCACACCTTTTGCGAAACACTTCTGCCGCGCCTCCCACGCCCTCGCCTGTTGCAACTCGCGGATCTAGCAATCCGGCTTGCGACGCTTCCTCCCTGCACGTGTGGATACCTTGGAGGTGTTGCGCCTGCAGCACTTGGACGAGCCATCGACGAGCCGCCGACGAGCCACGACGAGCCGACGACGAGCCGCGGCACCGGAGGCGATCTTGCTGTGCACGTGGACGAGCTGCTGAGGAGCTGCTGGACGTGATCGACTACGTACGACTACGTTGATCGACTACGTACGACTACGTGATCGTCTTCACTGCACCGACGCATATCTACATCTTCCGCACCAGTAGTGCGTCGAGTGGTAATCCCGTGATCCTTATACGGCAGTTCTTCCTGGTTATACGCGGTAGAAAATTTTGATTTGCGCTAGCATAGCCTACCTCGTATACCTAACAAAAGGACCACTAAAAAGACCAGTCGCCGAGTCCGGGCTCGCACGGAATCGGCGGATCCTCCTGTCCTTGTATCGGTAGAAACTTTGACCGCACCACCTTCCCAGGTCACTCAAAGTGCTGATACTCAATCCATCACACAAGCCGGGGTGGCTACCGCATCATTATTGTTGGAAGCTATGCAGGTAAGTCCGAGTTTTGCCATCTCCGATTGTTATTTTGATATTAACTCTTCTTAACTTTGTATTTCTCAGAGCACCTCTATGGAAATACCACAATCGGCGACAACTCGACCGGACGCCAATGCGCCCCTGCCCTCATCCATTGAGGTACGGTACTTATCTTACGGATTTCCTTCGGGCACTTGCATAATATACTTAACCGACTCTTCGACGCAGGCCATCGGCACACCGAGCGCTTCTCGACCACCGATTTCTTCTCAGGGGGCTGGTCCGAGCACCGCGCCGATTGTCGTGGAGTCCTCTTCATCAGATGAACCTATGGCACAGGCCACTGAGCAAAACACAACGGCTTCACAAGCGCAGCGTGAAGAAATTCGCTTTAAAATGGTAAGTTCCTAAACCAGCTTTCAACCAGCCGATTCGCTCTGATTTCCCGCCGATTCACCCCTTTTCCTTATTTTCTCAAGAACAAGATTCCCCCGACAACAGCCTCTTCTCCTTCGCGGTTGCTCTTTCTGATGACGAGGAGGTTGCATCTCGCCAAGTTGCTCTAAGCTCCGTTCGTGATGACGTCCGAGCTACACTTACCAACATCCGATCCCTCCTACAAGGGGACATCGGCCGATTGGTAGAAGATGCTTCGCCGATTCGGCAACTCTTCAGTGATGTCAGCGGACGAGTACCAGAGGAAGCGGAAGAGGCCTTGGCACCGGCGGCCTTCATCGAGTCCATGAGGATCCCAGTCTTTAGGGCCCTTCGTCACATGGCCGATCGCGCGAAAATGGCCAAGACTCGTGAAGATGAAGACGCTTTCAAGCGTCAGGCTCAAGAAGCGCATCGGCGTATCCATGTTCTAGAAGACTCACGCCCGGCGATCATTAGCGAAATAGACCGCCTCAAACGTCGGAGGGCGGAACTTGCCAAAGAGATGGAGCAAGTGACCAAGGCAATCAGTGCCGAAGAGAACAAACTCAAGAGTTACCCTCTGCTATTGCCGATTTGACACGGGAGCGGCAGCGTTTTGCTCATGAGGCTCTGAGACTCCACCGCAGCGCATCGGAGGTCCCTGGATCGGCGGAAGAAGACCAACGGGTTCTTGACTCTGCCAATCAGATCCGGCGCCGGGCCATCACAGCTATCGATACCCTTTTGGGTAATCTGTAAAACACTGACCGTTTTGTACGAACATTTACTATCTTCTTTGACCGTCCCTCACGATGCCCTCTCTATTTACTGCCTTCCTTATTACCGATGGGACCTGGCCTCACCAGATTTCCACGTATTTTTCCCCATAAATATCGACCTCGGTGCCTACTCCCGATAGTATCGACTCGGCTCCCGTTTCACTTTTCTTCTTCTTCTCTTCAGCGCGACTATTTCGTCATGGCCTCATCGTCATCTTCTTCTGTTAACTAGGTGAAGCCCCGACTTCTTCCCTTAGATCTTTAGGAAAAGAATGCTTCGCCTTATCCCTTTTTTGTTTCAGCCCCAACGCCTCAGTCCGGAGCTTGTGCGCGCCATCGAGCGCATTCACTCTGAAGATCCATTGACCCCGGAGGACAAGGCGCTGATTCTGGCTCACCGAGAGGAGCTCCAAGACCACATTACTGCAGAGGCTCGTGCGGTTTTGGATTCTGTGGAGAGCGAAGGTCATCGCCGATCTCCAACCGTGAGGGGTCGTCATCGTGACGCGCCTGAAGATGACGTCACCTCGGCAGCCCGCGCGGTCCTGGATTTCATGGAGAGGAACGGCGGCCAGCGACTTCCCACTGATAGGACCCGTCTGCTTCCTCGGCCAGTCATCCTTGCGGCGGCAGAGGCCTCACGTCTCCGTATTGTGAATGAGCTGGAGCGGAATGGGAAGGCATCTGAGAAGAATAATTAGTTTGTTTTTTGTATTTTTTGTTCTAAGGGCGACTAGTGTTTTGTCGGCCATGTAATCCGTCGCCCGTACCGAATGAATGTAATCGGCCGCTCCGGTCGACTTTATGTGCTTCTTAAACCGACTTGTATCGGCTATGTATGATCGTGTTACGGTTGATTTCTTAGGCTCCGACCCATATACTTGGGTAATATCTTTTTAAGTACCTTCTATTCAGAGCTCTAGTGAATTCTTCTCCTTCTATTGTTTCCAAAATGTAGGCATTCCCTGGAGCACATCTGCCGATTTTATACGGCCCTTCCCAGGTAGGGGACCATTTTCCGAATTTAGGATCTTTCGACCCGATCGGTAGTACCAACTTCCATACCAAGTCTCCAGGGGAGAACTGCTTGACTTTGACCTTCTTATCGTACCACCTGGCCACTCTCTTTTTATTCTCTTCGATACTTATCAGAGCCCTCAGTCGTTGGCTAGCCAAATCATCGAGTTCCCCTTTCATCAGAGATGAGTAATCATCGGCTGACAACTGGTCCTGAAGTGAAATGCGCCTTGATCCTGCCCTCGATTCCCATGGTAGTACTGCATCGTGACCGTACACCAGCTGATAGGGAGACAACTTGGTAGCCCCGTGACAAGCCATCCTGTACGCCCATAGGGCCTCAGTCAAGCATAGGTGCCACTTCTTCGGATATTCCTCGATTTTCCTTTTGATCAATTTGATTATCCCTTTGTTGGAGGATTCTGCTTGACCATTGGCCTGGGCGTAATACGGAGAAGAATTTAACAATTTGATGCCCATATCGGTCGTAAATTCCTCAAACTCCCCCGATGTGAACATTGTTCCTTGATCGGTTGTTATAGTTTGAGGGATGCCGAATCGGTAGACGATGTGGTCTCTTACGAAGTCGGCCATGATAGCCGATGTCACGGCCCTCAACAGGATTGCCTCCACCCATTTGGTGAAGTAATCAGTAGCTACCAGAATAAATTTGTGCCCCTTGCTCGATGGTGGATAAATTTGGCCGATGAGGTCTATTCCCCACCCCCTGAACGGCCATGGCTTGATGATGGGATTCATGGCCGACGCGGGCGCACGTTGGACATTTCCAAACTTCTGACATTCCTGACAACCCTTATAATATTTGAAACAGTCTTCGAGGATCGTAGGCCAATAGTACCCGTTGTTCCTGATCATCCACTTCATCTTATGTGCCGATTGGTGTGCTCCGCATACCCCTTCATGGATTTCTCCCATTAGAGTCTTGGCTTCTTCTGTTCCAAGGCATTTAAGAAGAACTCCGTCGATCGTTCGGTAGAACAGATCATCTTCGAGCAGTACGTACTTGGTGGCATGAAAGCGTATTCGTCGCTCCACCTTTTTAGACGGATCCTTCAGGTAATCGGCAATTTCTTTACGCCAGTCATCGGCTGTAAATTCTAAGGCCATAGCACCTAGAATCGGCCGATACCCAGATGCGTGCTGGGCGAGTTTGTTCGCTTCTTCGTTGCGGTCCCTTGGAATATGCTCGATTACTGCCGATCTGAACTCTTTTAAAAGCTGTAAGCAATCTTCGTGATAAATTCTTAATACGTCATCTTTGCACTCAGCCCTTCCGGTCAGTTGATCCACAATAAGCATAGAATCTCCGAAGATCTCAACAGAATCAGCCTTGACTTCTCTTAATAACTGTAAGCCTTTTAATACAGCTCTGTACTCCGCTTGATTGTTAGTAGCGGTGGTTTCTATCGGCAGAGAAAAATCATAGCTTGCCCCCCGAGGCGATATGAGAACGATGCCGATTCCTGATCCGACCCCGCATGATGACCCGTCGAAAAATAATTGCCAAGGCGCCAGTTCCGCGAGGGCAATCTCCGGTCCACAGTGCTGGGCGACGAAATCGGCCATGACTTGACCCTTGACGGCTTTTGCCGATTCATACCGCAGGTCAAATTCTGATAAAGCTAAGATCCATTTACCGATTCGTCCTTTCAATATCGGCAGTGATAGCATGTACTTTACTACGTCATCTTTGCATACGACTACACATTCTGCCGACAGTAGATAGTGCCTGAGTTTGGTGCATGAGAAGTAAAGACACAAGCACAAACGCTCTACCGGAGGATATCTTGTTTCGGCATCTAAGAGTCTTCTACTGACGTAATAAATTACCCGCTCCTTGCCTTCAAACTCTTGGACTAGAGCCGACCCAATAGCTTTTTCATCGGCTGATAAATACAGTTTAAACGGCTTACCAGTTTGAGGGGGAACCAAGACTGGCGGTGAGACCAAGTATCGCTTGATATCTTCCAACGCCTTGCGCTGCTCTTCTCCCCATATAAATTCCTGGTCTGGCTTCAACTTTAGAAGCGGCGTGAACGCCTGAATTCGTCCAGATAGATTAGATATAAATCTTCTGATGAAGTTTACCTTGCCGATTAGAGACTGTAGCTCAGTTTTGTTCTGTGGGGCCACGACTTTGTTGATGGCCGCTATGGTCTTCTGATTGACTTCTATACCTCGTTCGTGCACCATGAATCCTAAGAACTGTCCGGCGGAGACGCCGAAAGCGCATTTGTTGGGATTCATCTTAAGACCGTGCTTTTTGGTACACTCTAGTACCTTTCGCAAATCGGCTAGATGTTCCTCGTGACTCTTGGACTTGACCACAACATCATCGATGTAGATTTCTACTAGGAGGCTAATGAGTTTGTGAAAAATGTAGTTCATGGCTCTCTGATATGTAGCGCCAGCATTCTTCAAGCCGAAAGTCATCACCACCCACTCGAATAAACCAAGATGGCCTGGACATCTGAAAGCCGTTTTGGGTATGTCCTCTTCGGCCATAAGTATTTGATTGTATCCGGCGTTTCCGTCCATGAAGCTAATAATTTTATGCCCCACGGCGGCGTCGATCAGTACATCGGCCGTAGGCATGGGGTAGCCATCCATCGGCGTGGCCTGATTAAGATTCCTGAAATCAACGCAAACGCGTAACTTCCCGTTTTTCTTGTATACTGGTACGATATTGGAAATCCACTCGGCATAACGACATTGCCGAATAAATTTTGCTTCGATTAGCCGAGTTATTTCAGCTTTTATGTCTGGTAGAATTTTAGGATTGCAACGCCGCGCGGGTTGTTGGTACGGCCGGTACCCTGGCTTTATGGGTAGCCGATGTTCAACAATAGATCGATCTAAACCGGGCATCTCGTGATACTCCCAAGCAAAACAATCCTTGTATTCTCTTAACAAATTTGTCAATTTACACTTGTATTCCGGATCTAAATTTGCACTAATGAAAGTCGGCCTTGGTTTGGTTCCATCACCTAAGTCTATCATCTCTAATGAATCGGCCGACGTGAATCTGTGCCCCAGCTTCCCATCTTCTCGGGCGAACTGATCCATCTATTCCGCGTCTTCGGAGCCGACTGCTCGGATCGGCTGTAGGCCAAAATCGGTGACCTTCAGGAAATCGGTTTCCCACACCCTACCTGATATGCATCTGACGGTTTCGCAGCTCCATTGCTGTGCGTCGGCTGCTGCGATGCTGTACGCGGAGTCGGCTTTGACCACCTCGATGTTATCGCCGACCCATTGTACGAGGCACTGATGCATAGTTGACGGGATGCAGCAGTTTGCGTGTATCAAGTCTCGGCCAAGAAGCATATTATAGGACCCTTTGCCATTAATGACGAAAAATGTGGTAGGAAGAGTCTTACTGCCGATGGTGAGGTCGACGCAGAGAGCACCGCGAGCGTTTGACACCTTGCCTTCGAAGTCCTTGAGCATCATGTCCGTCCTGGTTAGGTCGTCGTCGCTCTTCCCCAGCTTCCAGAGTACGGCATACGGCATGATATTGATAGCAGCTCCTCCGTCGACCATCAATCTAGTGAGGGGGCGACCGTCAACATGCCCTTTAAGGAACAACGCCTTCATATGTTGTCGTTCGTCGTCTTCGGGCTTTTCGAACGTGGCCATCATTGGTTCTAAAGCCAACCGTGCTGTCTGTTCCTCTATCGCCGATACGTCCTGTTGATCGGTGGGGGTCATGAACTCCATCGGCAATATGAAAACCATACCGATCTCGGCTGCCGATTCATCACCCGCCGACTCATTGTTTCCCTTGTCGTTTCTTTTGGGGCGCCACACCCGAGGCCTCCCTTCCTTCTTGTCCGTCTCACTCTCTTCTTCTTGCTGTTCCCATTGGCGGAGACGTTGGATCCTCCGTTTTTGTGATTTGGTCAAACCATCGGGGCACCACCTGGGGTTTATTGGCCTCCCTTCTTTCCTGGCGCGTTCCCACTCCAGTTCGCGTCCTAACGGGTTCTCGTCCGTTACCCGAGCATCGGCCATGTCTTCGAGCCGGCTGTGAATGCTAGCTTTGTTATTTGACTGATCATGTCGATCAGCCCTGCCCCCCTGCCTATCATGGCTTCTATCTTCCGACCGATCATATCGGTCACTTCTGCCCCCCAGCCGATCACGCACGGGAGGGCGCTGGTCATCTTGGTTGCGCCGATTCCTGCTGATCGGTTCTGGCCTTCCGTCTCTGGAGCGAGACCTGGTGAACGGTCGATTGCCTCGATAGGGACCGTTGCACTCTGGGCAAGTATCGGCCGATGGTAGCCTGAGGTTATTTTCCCAACAATGAATGAAGAACGGGCATCTCCAGTGCTCCTCGTGCCGACGCATCGCTTCCTCTCGGGACCTTGAACGTTCATGTTGGCGTTGGTACTTTTGGAGCAGGAACTGGGAAGTAATACGTGGTCCATCTGATTCACCATCATCGTCCTCCATTCGCCGTTTCCCTTTGACATCTTCAGGCGTAGCTTGATTTCTGGGATCGACAGAGCCACTCTTTTTGGCCGATTCGGACGTCAGCACTTTTGTTTGGAGAGAATTCTTTCCCGTATCAACCATGTTGGTAGGAAAGGGGTGTTGGTCGATCTTCATTGGTTTGACCGATTTTGCCAGCACTTCAAATTTGAGTCTACCTTGCTCAATGGCCGACTGTATCTGTTGCCTGAAGATCTTGCACTCGTTGGTATCATGTGATGTGGCATTGTGCCACTTGCAATACTTCATCCTTTTTAATTGTTCGGCAGAGGGTATTGTATGGTAAGGCGAGAGTTTAATCTGCCCTTCCTGGAGTAGAAGATCGAAGATTTTATCGGCTTTAGTTGTATCAAAACCGAATGCTTCCGGCTCCTTTTTGCCGAATGGGCATGATATCGGCTTCTTTCCCTTAATCCACTCCGCAAGTCCGATTTCGACATCTTCCTCATCCTCTAATCCTTCCAGGAATGCCACTTTCTTCTGGAAATTCCTTCGCGGATCGAATGGACGCACTTCCTGTCCGGACAATCGGTGAACAATCTGGCTCAGGCTCTCGAACTCTTGTGAGGCATATTTCTCTTTAATGTGTGGCAGAAGGCCTTGGAAAGCTATATCGGCCAACTGCGCATCGGTTAGAGCCAAGGAGTAGCATTTGTTTCTGATCTCCCGAAACCTCTGTATATACGAGGGTATCGGCTCATCACTTCTTTGCCGGAGGCTAGTCAGATCGGACAGCTTCATTTCATGGACCCCAGCATAGAAGTACTTGTGGAACTGTCTTTCTAGATCGGCCCATGTGATAATTGAGTTTGGTGGCAAAGCTGTGAACCATTGGAAGGCCGATCCAGACAAGGAAGACGAGAACAACCGTACCCGTAGGGCATCTTGCGTAGCTGCCTCCCCGCATTGGATGATGAATCTATTCACATGCTCTACGGTCGAAGTGTCATCCATCCCCGAAAATTTGGTGAAATCAGGAACTTTGTACCGATGGGGGAACGGCAACAAGTCATATGTAGATGGGTATGGTGTTCTATAGGTATAAGTTTGCATTTTCGGCTTCAAGCCGAATTGTTCTTGCATCACCTCCGCAATTTGCGCCGACCAATCTGGTTGTTGCTGGGGAACAGTTGGCTGTGGTATCGGCACGTGCTGATAAATCGGAGGCTGAATGAAAGGAGACTGATGAAAAGGTGGTATCTGAGTATAAGTCGGCGGTGTAGTAAAGGTTGGCTGTTTGAATGAACCACTCGTTTCATCATATAGCATGAGCTCTGCCGTCTTGTTGACCTCTGGAGCGACAGGCTGGTATGGTGGTATGGTCGGCCGGGTGGCCGTTTGGTAGGGTGTCTGGAACGGAGGATTTCCTTGACTGGCCGATTGATTCAGACTGGCCGTGTTTAAAGGCGCCCCCAGGGTGAAGGGCTGACTGGAGGGAATGGTGCAGAGGACAGTTGGATGGAACCATATCCCAAAGGAGTCGATGACGCAGAAGCACCGGATCCTCCAACAGAAGATTGGATCGGCTGTGAAGCCGGATAAGCCTGATTTGGTGGAATCGGCTGAAAATACGTCGGTCCCCTGTACCCTTGAGGTATGCCTCCGACGAAGGAGTTGACAACGGCATTGTGCACCATGTTTGAAAGCACCGGGGATTGATTGATGAAGGCGTGATGAAGAGATTGTTGAATCATATCGGACATTTTATCCGAATCCTCAGAAATTGTGATCTGACGGGGAGTAGGGAAAGGAGTCTTCTTAACAGTCTCCCCGCTCCTGGAACGACTGAAGGATTTTAAGCAAGTTTTCCGGACTTGTTCCATATATTTATTCAGATCTTCCTTTTGGTCGTCCTTTAGATCTGCTTCCGTCACTTCGATGACGTTATCTTCAGAGACTTCAGCAGCTTTCGACATGATAGCGGTTGTATTGGTCCCACTGGGCGTGCCAAAAGTGTGTTGGCGCTAGAAATCGGTCGACCGAATCCCAGCGACCGACACACGACCTGGGAGAATCTGCTTAGCTCCTGTTCGGGTGAATGCCCTGGTGCGGTTCGCGCGGCGTGCCAGCCAATCTGACCTGTTGATTGGCAAGGAAGAACACGTGTCAGGTTCAGAAACTACGATCGGCTAAGTTTCCGATCGAGAGAGTTTATCGGCGAATCGGCCGATTTACTGTGATAATGAAATCGGCTATAAGACAGCCCGATCCCTATAGCCTTGTAGACAGGAAATTGCTAAAGTAATCGGTACAAAGCTTGTGATAACAACACTAGGAACAGATCTAATCGGCAACGGATGAATCTAACGATAGAAAATAAAGAAAGCCGATACTACCGATTCCTAGCTGGATAACTGGTGATAAAAACTAGAAAAACAGGTAAAAACCTATGAATCTAGCAAATATCGATAACTGATGAATAAATCTAAACGAAACAACAGCGATGCACCGGAAGTTAAAGCTTAGATATTACTCGATAAACGGAACTTACAGAATCGGCCGGAGATCAAGATGATGCAGCCCTGCCAATCCGCACGAACTCGTGAGAAGAAAAAGTAATAGCGAAGTCGCCTGCTCGAAAGTAAGTACGAAGAAAAAGTAGCTTGTTGTATTGATTGGTTGATGATTACAGATTTACAAAGATAGCTATTTATAGCCCTGTACAGATAACTTCTTAACCGACTAGAATTCTATCTCTAATTCAAACAGAAAACAAATATCTACAAGCACAATTCGTGCTAGGTTAGTTACCCCACGCTTCGTGGGCTGACCTCCTCCTTATCCTTCCATCCCTTTCCAAGCCCATACAGGCCCAATTAGTCCATCCTCCTAATCGGCCGATTTCTCATCAGCAAAGGATTACCGATTGGGATTCTGGTGCATTCATCCTGAAGCGAGACAAAAGTCGCCAGCCGATTCCGCACTATAGCACCATTTGGCCGATCCCCAACTGTGCTTCTCCGATTTCTTTTCTTCTTGGCGCCGATTCTACTGGTGACAAAATCTGGCATCAACAGTAGCGCACCCACGCTGCAACGGCAAAGTAGAGCATGCAAACGGGATGATCCTCCAGTCCCTCAAGTCACTCATCTTGGACGACACGTCAAAGTACACTACAAAGTGGCTACACGAGCTACCCCATGTCATCTGGGGCCTGAGAACATAGAAGAGTCGAGCTACCGGCTACACGCCTTTCTTTATGATGTATGGCTCAGAAGATATCTTGCCATCTGACATGGCCTTTGGTGCCCCGCGCATCTAGTACAACGAAGAAGGTGGGGCAGAAAGAAATTGGCAGGTTGATACTGACAGCTTTGAAGAGCATTGCGTGGTAGCCCTCCTCTAGCATGCATGCCATGAGCAGCAGATATGGCGTTACCACGACCGCAACGTCAGGAAATGCTCCTTTAACGTTGGTGACTTCGTGCTTCGCCGAGTTCAGTCCACCAAAGACATGCACAAATTGGCCACCCCTTGGGAAGGCCCCTTCATCGTCAAAGAGGTTATCCAACCAGGCACCTACTGACTACAATGGGTTGATGACTCTAGCATCCCCAATCCATGGAACATCGAGCATCTACGACACTTCTACCCTTAGAATATAAAGCTATGTACTCTATCTCCCTTTTTATATTCAATAAATAACACCCCTGCGGTTCTTTTTGCGTACCTACTGCCTTACTGTTTCTCTTTCCCGAGCTGTCCTTAAACGCTCGGGGCTTCCTGACCTGTTCAGTAGCTCGCTTGCTCACAAGCTCAGGGGGTTCCTCCTACTGACCTCGGGGTCATGCCTTTTCCTCCTCCCCCTCACAAGGCTATACGACTAACTCGTGTGGTCGGTGTACTATCTAGTGAAACCTAGACAACCTCTTGTTCACCCCTCCTGCAAGCACAAGATCCATTCTCAGCAGGACACTGGTCACGCGAGGCTAGGTGCTTAGCGGCTATAGGCCTCAGCTACACATTGTCCTATCGTATACACCAAGGGAGGGATGGAATTTTTCTTTATCTCGCATATAAATAAGAACATTGCATTCAACAAAACAATTTAATACATTTTAAATGTTTATCCTATAGTTCCAGATCATTTACAATAGTTTTCGCCGTGTCACGGTACTTCTCGACAACTTCAAGAATTTTGTTCTCATCAAAGTCGGCTACGATCCTAGTAGCAGCACGCTCCAAGGGAGTTGTCGGGAAGTGCAAAGCCAACAGCGCAAAATTTCTCTTGACACACTCAATAGCGGTATCCTTCAGCAACTTCTTCAGTTGACCTAGCGCAACTTCAAGATGGTCCAGCACTAGCGTTGGCTTGGACGGGTTGGCATCTGTTTGTATCATGTCAATCACATAGCTAGCCGATTTCTGAAGCTCCTCCAGTTCTAACTCCAACCCTACAATTACATGTTGATCATTCTAGAGGTTACTTACAGCGTCCTCTAAACAGCGCTCGAGGCCCTTGCATGCATTAACTTTGTAGGCCAGCTTCTGGGACACTGCATACTCACAATTCACGACCGCATCATGCTCTTCCTGGAGGCACTTGTTGGAATCTTCACATTCTTTGAGCTCCTGCTTGAGCTTCTCCTCCCTCTTCCTGGAGTCTGTTCGACTGACCAAGATTGCATCAGTGCGACGGCATGCAAAGAAAACATGACTCAACAAGTCAGTGTTGCATACCTGACAATTTCGAGCTGAGAATCTCCTTCTCGCTAGCAGATTGCATCAGTGTGATGACATGCAAAGAAAACATGACTCAACAAGTCAGCGTTGCATACCTGACAATTCCGAGCTGAGAATCTCCTTCTCGCTAGCAAAGCCAGTCTTTGCCTTCTCCAGGTCAGCCTCCAGGTGTGCTTTGACGCTCTTTCTCTCCTTAAGGCTACGCTGGAGTCTAGATACTTGCGCCTAAAAGTCTTCACAGCATTGCATCAACATCAAGATCATCAAAGCAAAAATTGATCAAAACAAATCGGCACACTGTACCTCTCATGAGCCCATCATGCACTACTTTATCCATGGAATGCCAAGATAGCTGGCTTTTCACCTTCTCAAGTTCGGCCTCAAGGCATGCTAGCTTCAGACGATACTCCTCGGCACGGTGGAGTGCGTCTACCCTCTTGAGAGCACACTCAGCCATACCCTGTCCACACCCCTATTAATAAGAATTGAGCACAGTAATCGTATTTCAAGTATACATCCTACGAATTGGTCGGCAAACTTATGGTTAACAGCTGACAAAACTCGGAGGCCACTTGCTACAACTTGGCCCAATCCTTCATGTCCTGGACTGCGTCCCTAGCAAGGTCAGCCGCGGAGACGTTGAAGGTGTCAGGGTCATCTCCTCCATCCAAGGGGGGCAAATTGGGCAATGGATCATCCATGAGCGCTCCCCCTCGATATCCTCCTTGTCCTCAACCTCGACGTCCTCCTAGGCCTTCCCCTAGACCTCAACGACCTCCTCCTCCTTCTCCTCCTCGAGACCTTAGCATTAGTCATGCCGTCGTCAACAGCCTTAGCACCGACCTCAACCGGTTAAGGTGAGGTCTTCGGTGCAACCTCTGTGGTCTAACTACCATCACCAGTCCCAACCTCGATGGCCACTAGCTGCTCGATGGTGCGACCACTAGTGGCTTCAGTCTAGCCCGAGCACTTCGTCAAATGTGCACTGCTGTCGCCAGACTACATGACAGTTCTATATGGTCATCACAAACAAGCAATTTATGCAAGATCAGACTACAATCTTCAACATAGAAAGCATAAAGGCAGTAACACTTACAGAGTGCTCTCCTTCATCAAGCGTAGCTTTGGGCGCAACTGCGGAGGCGGCACGGTTGCACCTTTGCTCACACCACCGTGCATTTTCGCCTTAAACGCCTCCTTGAGGCGTGCCGCATCAACAGTAATGGTCTTCGCAGGTTCTAGCTCGTTCTCCTTAGCAGCTAGGCTTGGCGCATCGGACCCCGCCTCGCTGGCTGACCTGGTCGGGGCAGCGATACTTGGCAAGGTTTTCTCCTTCTTCTTGCCAACTAGCTTCTTCCTCTTCCCACTCGGCTGGGGTGCCTTTGAAAGGGGCCATTTTGCCACGGTCTGCCGGCTCTGTCGACCAGGACCCTGACTCTCGTTAGTTGCGCTCGCAATGAACCCAAACAAGGATTCCGAGTCAAAGTCGAGGTTGGGAGGGGGTGCAACTGGCACATCAGGCGGACAAACCTTGGGCGGCGCTGCTTGTGCCCCGCCAAGCAGTGGGGGCGAACAAAAGTAAACAAAGGCATCATCCTGACCAAGTCAATACTTCATGTCAGAAAAATCAGAAGTGAACAAATGTGCACCAAAACAAAGTTGAATCCAACTCTACTGGGGTGGGCGACGGCCTCTTCAGCAATAATGCCTTGGGGACATCCCTGCTGCTAATAAGTCCCCTAAAGAAATCACATGCCCACGCAATGACCTCCTCATTGGGCACCTTGCCAGGGACATCCTGAGTACTCAAATGACGGGTGTACTTGGTATTTGATTGGCTATGTTGCCCTCTGACAGAAATTGATGCCAATGGCTGCAGGTGTCAGCCCTCGTGCCCTCAGGTCGGTGATCTTCACTAGTAGCCCATCAACTTGGACCTGTTCCTCTGAGGTCGGCATATTTTGCCACTTGGACATTGACACTGGCCCGAAACACGTACGCGGCGGCAGCTCGGGCTTCTGATTAGCGATAAGAAACCACTTGTCATGCCATCCCTTGTGGGAATCCTTCAGCTGAAGGTCAAAATACTCATGCAACCTCTTGGGGCGCAACGAGAATCCAACCCCCATATAACCTGATCTTTCTACCCTTGGTATTTACGAGCTTCAATTGGTAAAGGTAGCACCATAGATTGAAGTGGGGGGATGCCTAAGTATGCTTTGCATAGATGAATGAAGATAGAAATATCTAGGCTTGAGTTAGGGTTAAGGTGTACTAATTCAATCTTGTAGTAATGGAGGAGGCCGTGGAAAAAATCCCTAGTGGGGATCCCAAATTCGTGTTAGAAGAATGGCACGAAGACCACCACCTCCCCCGTGTCCTCTGATGGGAACTCCTGATCGGTAGTGCGCTTCCAGTCAAGCAGCACCTGCGGACCAAGGAGCCCACAGTCAACGAGGTCCTGGATCTACTCATGCGTCATCACGCTCTTCATCCACACCGAGGAAGGAGATGGAGCATTGGGCTGCACCATTGCTTTGCCACTTTGTGTTTTGGATCTAAAGAGCACTAGGATTTTGTTGCACATAAAGTAGCGTAGTAGCTCGAGCGGCGGCGGCGGTGCATTCACAAGAGGACTACAAAATGTGGCAGCACAACCTAGGGTTCGCGAACGTGGCGATGTAGTGCTCGGTGAGCTCAAGGTGGCGGTGCTGTGAAAGGTTGAAGACAAGAGTTACAACAGTTTTGCGCTCCCCACGCCTTTAAAGGATATGACGGCGTGAGTTATAGACAGAAATTGCGGGTCTTCTGTTAACACTCCACAGCATGCTGGGCAAAATTTTCAGATCCTCCCATTAACATCATGTGCGCATGACATATTTTGTGGGAGTTTTGTTGCGGCATGCCTCTGTGGCCTTGTCACAACTTGTCCTTGGAACCAGACATCCAATTCTATTCGGCGCGCCTTCGAGGCCCTGCCAGTCCTCACCCTCAAGGGCTGGGTGCCTAATTCTACTTAGCGTGCCTCCGTGGCCTTGCCAGTCCTCACCCTTTGGGGTTGGGCACCTAATTCTACTCAACGCGCCTCCGAGGCTCTGCCAGTGCTCACTCTCAGGGGCTGGACGCCTAATTCTACTCGGCGTGCCTCCGTGGCCCTGCCAGTCCTCACCCTCACGGACTGGGCGCCTAATTCTACTCGGACCGCCTTCGCGGCTCTGCCAATCCTCACACTTGGGGACTGGGCACCTAATTCTACTCGGTGCGCCTCCATTGCTCCACTAGTCCTCGCCCTCGGAGGCTAAGCAACCGATTTTGCTCGACTAAGCCTCTACGGCACAACCAGTTTTTCCCACTATAGGGATCAGTACTCTACTTTCAAGAAATCACGCCTCTGCGGCCACATAAAACATCAAGAACAAATGCAAAAACATGCTCTTAGTCAGCTAAAATCTAATTCCCAACGTTGCATATTACAGAAGACTACAAACAGCTCCAGGATAGGTGACATCCCAGGATATGAAGCTACAATGCAGAAAAAGAAAAAGGCACAATACAAGAAAGTTTTGCTCCAAACTTCCTTGCTGGTGCCTTGGACAAAGTTGGGAGGGTTCATGATATAGCCTCCTCACAAGGATTCTTCTAGCATCGTTACCTCTCGACTCAATCACAGAAACTGCGAAGGGAAGGAGCATCCGGGTGTTCTTCACGAGAATTCTTCTAGCACCAGGCTTATTGGTGGACGCCACTCCTACCAAAAACTACAAGCTTCAATCCTACAAGCAGTATAACTCAAGCCATGACTCTACTAGATGAAGAGTTGGTCTATTTATAGCTGGGCTGCTGGCTACCTTCCAAAATGCTACAAGGAACCCATGAAGACACACGACAAAGCCCTTCTCTACCGTCATGACTCCACAATACTCACGTGGTAGCCATCCTTATCTTCAAGTACTGATGGACAGTACTCCCATGCAGCTGCTCTAATGAAACAGTATCCCCGTGCAACTACTCTGATGAAGCAGCACCCCCATGAACAAGAACTTTTCGTCACCTACCTATCATTGCTTCAAACCTTATCTCCAAAGATTTGGGCACACATTTTTCTTTTGGTCGGCAGGCTTCTGTGGCTGTGCCTATCTCTATGCTCGGGCACTGAGAACTACTTCAACGAGACAAACCTCTTTTTTGACCATTGGACCAATTATCCTAATCTTTCAATGCTCGGGGGCTACTCCTACTGAGTGTGTCTTGCAATGCCCTCGGCACCCGTCGCTCCGACCTGCTGGATATCAGCATCCATCAACTTGGCGCTCGTCTTCGCTCTCCGTGTTGGCTCTAAGTTCGCTTGGATTTTCTTCTTCTTTGAGCACTACGCAGCCTCTCCATCACCATGACATCATCACAGCTTCATCCAACCTAGATTCAAGCTTCGCTGTGATGACCTCAAGTTCCAGTTTGCCTACACATTGCTCGAGGACTTGAGGGATATGAGTACCCCATGGGTCCCCACCGACCAGGATACTAGCTGGACCTGACAAATGGGCCCATCCAACCAGGGTGTGCGGACCAAAGATATGAAGTTACTTGGAGTACACGACGAGGCAACAAGACTGTCCAAATCTACCCGGACATCTTGGGACGCATTTTATAGTCCGACTTAGATTTCTTTCCATGTAAAGACCGAGTAGATTAGATTCAAACTGACTTGTAGCACCTAGTCATTAGACTATATAAGGCAGCCAAGGGTTCCCCCTAAGGGCAAAAGATCATCAGATCAATCTTGAGCAATACAATCCACCAAAATATAGGACGTAGGGTATTACTCTCTAGAGGCCCGAATCTATCTAAATCCTTTGTGTCCCTTCGTGTTCTCACGATCACCTTCAGGTTCTTGGTTTCACAATCACCCTCGCCTACAAATCAACCACTTGGGTAACCCCCTATGGACTGTCGGGCTTATAAATCTAACACCCGCTAGTACAGAAGTTGTTACACGCATACTACTCACCTCGCGGAAGCTATGACACTACTTCCAGGAACACAACATGTCCGTTGTCACAGACTTTCCCTTGGGAGATATTCTCTACAACAAAGATGCAACAGGAAGTATCTCCAAATGGGAAGTAGAACTCAGAGCCTTGTCCCAAGAATTCAAACCAAGGGCTGCCATTAAGTCGCAAGCACTAGTTGATTTCATGGCAGAGTGGTGGGAAAATCAAGTACCCGCACCGGCAAAGCAACCAGAGCATTGGGTCATGTACTTCAATGGATCACTCAAGCTCAAGGGTGCCAGCGCAGGAGTACTCTTAATCTCTCCCGAAGGTGAACAAATCAAATATGTGTTGCAAATCTTTTGGGAGGTCTCCAACAACGAAGAAGAATACGAAGCACTACTACATGGGCTCCGCCTGGCAGTTTCCCTAGGAATCAAGATGTTGTTGGTGTAACATCCCTAGTTTTGAATTAGTCCTTGAAGGGTCTAATTAGAATGTTTAAGGATCAATTAACATCTAAGTTTCAAACTTATCATTGTTTGAGCACGATCACACTTCAACACCTAAAGAAATATCATATTGTTGACGCCAGATTTTGACACGTATAAAGTCGGCGTCAGGAAAGGAAGAAATCAGGAGATGCGGCAAGACACAGAGGTCACGGTTGGAAATCGGCCAATTGGTGCTACAGTCGAGGATCGGCCGATTGCCTTTTGAGGGTGGAACTCCACCTCGCCCGACCCCTGAGTCCTGGGGTCGGATGCGCCCGACCCTCCGAGGGAGGAATTCCGCCTTGCCCGACCTTAGGTCCCAAAGTCGGAGTAGTCAGAGCCCCCGACATGTGGGCCGTAATCGGTTGTCCCTTGTTGATGGAGTTGGTGGGAATCGGCCGATTAGGAGGCTGGAGCAATTGGGCCAATATGGGCTTAAAGTGAACTATGAAGATTAAAAGGGGGTCAGCCCGTGAGAGCATGATGATCAACTCCAGTACGAATCGTACTTGTAAATATTCATTTTTGTTTAAAATTAGAGATAGAGTTCTAGTCGGTTAAGGAGTCGTTTGTAATAGGCTATAAATAGCCACCCTTGTAGATCTGTAATCATCATCAAATCAATACAACAAACTACTATTTCCTCATACTTACTTTCAAGCAGGCGACTTCGCCAATACTTTTCCTCTTTTCACGAGTTCCTACGGGTTGGCGGGGCTGCATCAACTTGATCTCCGGCCGATTTCTGTAAGTTCCGTTTATCAAGTAATATCTAAGCCTTAACTTCGGGCGCATCGCTATCGTTTCGTTTAGATTTATTCACTAGTTATCGATATTCACTAGAATTCTAGGTTTTACCTGTTGTTCTAGTTTTATCACCAGTTATCCAGCTAGGAGTTGGAGCTTTTGACTTTCTTGTGCTTCGTTATTCAATCTATTATTTTACGCATAGCCGATTTAGATCTATTCCTAGTGTTGTTACTGTAGCGTTGTTTAGATTACTCCAGAAGTTTTCTTTATTAACGCCGCCCAGTGATCGGCTGCATTATAGCCGATTTCCTTATTATAGCAAATCGGCCGATTCACTGATAAGCTATCTCGAGATCGGAACCTTAGCCGATCGCAACCTCTGGGATCTGACACGTTTCTTTCCTTGCCAATCAACAAGTCAGATTGGCTGGCACACCACGCGAACCGTACCAGGGCGATCACCTGAACAGGAGCTAAGCAGATTCTCCCGGGTCGTGTGTCCGACGCTGGGAATTCGATCAGCCAATTTCTAGCGCCAACACACTTTTGCCACGCCCGGTGGGACAAATACAACCACCACTATGTCAAAAGCTGCTGAAGTCTTGGAAGACAACGTCATCAAAGTGACGGAAGCAGACCTCAGGGACGACCAGAAGGAAGAATTGGAAAAGCAGATGGCATACTACCGGAAGACATGTCTGCAATCCTTCAGTCGTACTAGGAGCGGGGAAACTGTCAAAAAGACTCCGTTTCCAACTCCCCGCCAGATCACAATCGCCGAGGACTCGGGCAAGATGTCCAAGATGGTTCAACAATCTGTCTATCAAGCTTTCATTGATCAATCCCCGGTGATTTCTAATACGGTATACAATGCCGTCATCAGCTCCTTGGCCAATGGAGTATCCCAAGGGTACCAGGGCCCGGCATATGCTCCACCTATCACGACCCCGACCAGGAGTTATTCAAATACACCTTACTCAGCTCCTCAGCCGATCCAGGCTCCAATTGGAGGTCCCAGCACCTACTCATCATCAATCCCTCTGGGGCCTAACAGCACGCCATATCTCCAGCCGCAATCCGTTCAGTTGTCCTCCGCGCAGTTGTCTCCTTCAAATTCAATGCCTTGGGGGGCACCATCGGCGTTGGCCATCCAAGATCAATCGGCCAGCTATGGAAGCATTCCAATCCAAGCACCTTTCCAATCGGCTGTGCGGCCGATGATGCCGCAATATCAGCCCATCATGCCGGAGATGAGCAGGGGGGCAGAAGCAACGGAAGCACTTCGGGGCGTCGTGCCGATCGTGCTATATGACGAAGCCGTCGGTTCACTCAGATAGCCGATCCCGACTACGCAACCGGCCACGTCACATCAAGTGCCCCACGTTCTCTCCCACCACCCAGTCATCCCGCCGCCCGCCACCGGTCTACCAGCACGTGCCGATTCCCCAGCCGATAGTCCATCAGCAACAACCAGACTGGATGGCACGCATAACGGAGGTGATTCAAGAGCAATTCGGTTTAAAACCGAAGATGCAGACCTACACTTACAAGACACCATACCCGCCTACTTATGACTTACTGCCGTTTCCCCATCGGTACAAAGTTCCCGATTTCACCAAGTTTTCGGGGCTGGATGACACCTCAACTGTGGAACACGTGAACAGATTCATCATCCAATGCGGGAAGGCAGCGGCGCAAGATGCTCTACGAGTGCGCCTTTTCTCGTCATCCCTGTCTGGGTCAGCCTTCCAATGGTTCACTACACTACCACCCAACTCGATAATTACGTGGGCTGATCTGGAAAGGCAGTTTCACAAATACTTCTACGCGGGGATACATGAGATGAAGCTTTCTGATTTAACCAGCCTCAGACAGAGAAGTGACGATCCGATATCCTCGTATGTGCAGAGGTTCAGGGAGATCAGGAATAAGTGCTACTCCCTAGCCCTAACTGATGCACAACTGACCGACATAGCCTTCCAGGGTCTCCTGCCTCATATCAAAGAGAAATACGCTTCGCAGGCGTTTGAGAGCTTGAGCCAAATCGTTCATCAATTGTCTGGTTAGGAAGTACGCCCTTTTGATCCACGAAGGAACTTCCAGAAGAAGGTGGCATACTTAGAGGAGGTTGAATCCGAAGAAGAAATAGAGATCGGCCTGGCGGAATGGATTAAAGGGAAAAAGTTGATATCGTGTCCATTCGGAAAAAAGGAGCTGGAAACATTCAGATTTGACACATCAAAGGCCGATAAAATTTTTGATCTTCTTCTCCAAGAAGAACAGATCAAGCTTTCGCCATATCATACGATCCCGTCGGCCGAACAGCTGAAGAAGATGAAATATTGCAAGTGGCATAATGCCACCTCCCATGATACAAATGAATGCAAAATCTTCCGACAGCAAATACAGTCGGCCATCGAACAAGGCAGGCTCAAATTTGAAGTCCTAATAAAGCCGGCCAAGCCGATGAAGATCGACTAGCACCCCTTCCCTACCAACATGGTTGACACGAGGAAGAATTCGCTCCAAACCAAGGTGCTGACATCTGAATCGGCTAAGAAAAGCGGCGCCGTGGACCCCAGAAATCAGGCGACGCCCGAAGACGTCAAGGGAAAACGGCGGATGGAGGATGAATACGACGGATTAGGAGAACCACGCAGGCCTGTCACTTCTAAATTTTTGCATGACAGATATCAACGGCAACAGGAAAGCTCAAGATCCCGGGAGGAGGCGATGTGACGGCATGAAGATCACTGGCGATGCCCGTTCTTCATCCACTGCTGGGAAAGCAACCTTAGGTTGCCGTCGGCCGATAATTGCCCTGAGTGCAATGGCCTGTATCATAACAATTGGTCATTCAGGAGATCTCGCTCCAGGGATGGAAGATCAGAGCCGATCAGTAGGGACTGGCACGAACAAGAAGACCGGCGCCCTCCAGTGCGTGATCGGCTGGGGGGCAGAAGTGACCGATATGATCGGTCGGAAGGCAGGCGCGAACAAATCGATAGGCTGGGGGGCGAGTTCGATCGGCACAGCCAACCAAAAAACAAGGTTAGCGTTCACGATCGACTTGAAGAGATGGCCGATGCTTGGGTATCAGACGAGAACCTCTTAGGACGCGAACAAGAATGGGAACGCGCCAGGACACGGTCTAAACCAGTGAACCCCAGGTGGTGCCCTGATGGATTGACCAAGTCTCAAAAACAAAGAATCCAACATCTCCGCCAATGGGAACAATAGGAAGAAGAGCAACGGCATACGGTGGACGAGAAAAACGACAGGTCTCAGGTCTGGCGCCCCAAAAGAAACGACAGGGGGGACGACGAATCGGCAGCTGACATCAGCATGGTTTTTATACTGCCGATGGAATTCATGACTCCTGCCGACCGCCAGAACATGTCAGCAATAGAAGAGCAGATGGCACAATTGGCTTTGGAGCCAATAACAGCCACGTTCGAGAAGCCCGAGGACGACAAACGACAACACCTAAAAGCATTGTTCCTCAAGGGGCATGTCAATGGTCGACCCATCACCAGATTACTAGTAGACGGAGGAGCTGCTGTTAACATCATGCCATAAGCCATGTTCCGGAAGCTAGGGAAAAGTGATGATGACCTGACTAGGACAGACATGATGCTCAAGGACATCGAAGGCAACGTATCTCCTGCCCGTGGCGCACTCTGCGTCGACCTCACCATCGATAGTAAGACCCTCCCCACTACTTTCTTTATTATTAATGGCAAAGGGTCCTACAACATGCTACTCGGCCGAGACTGGATACATGCAAATTGCTGCATCCTGTCTACAATGCACCAATGCCTCGTATAGTGGGTCGGCGACAACATCGAAGTAGTTACCGCCGATTCTACATACAGCGTCGCGGCAGCCGATACACAGCAATGGAGCTGCGAGAATGTCAAGTGCATATCCGGGAGGGCATGGGACACTGATTTCCTGAAGGTGTCCGATTTTGGTCTACAGCCGATCCGAGCAGTCGGCTCCGAAGATTCAGACTAAATGGATCAGTTCGCCCGGGAAGATGGAAAACTAGGACATGGGTTCACGTCGGCCGATTCATTAGAAATGGTAGATCTAGGCGATGGCACCAAGCCAAGGCTGATGTATATTAGTGCAAATTTGGATCCGGAATACAAATGTAAATTGACAAATTTATTAAGAGAGTTTAAGGATTACTTTGCTTGGGAATACCATGAGATGCCCAGATTAGACCGATCTATTGTCGAACATCGGTTACCCATAAAGCCGGGATATCGGCCGTATCAGCAACCTGCACGGCGGTGTAATCCTAAAATCCTACCTGATATAAAGGCCGAAGTAACGAGGCTAATCGAAGAAAATTTATTTGGCAGTGCCATTATGCCGAATGGATCTCCAACATTGTACCCGTATACAAGAAGAACGGAAAGCTCCACGTATGCGTCAATTTCAGGAATCTCAATCAGGCCACGCCAATGGACAGATACCCAATGCCGATGGCCGATGTGCTGATAGATGTCGCCGCGGGACACAAAGTTATCAGTTTCATGGATGGAAACGCTGGATATAATCAGATACTAATGGCCGAAGAAGACATATCCAAAACGGCCTTCAGATGCCCGGGTCACCTTGGTTTATTCGAGTGGGTGGTAATGACCTTCAGTTTGAAGAACGCCGGCTCTACGTATCAGCGAGCCATGAATTACATATTTCACAAGCTTATCGGCATCCTGGTGGAAATTTACATCGATGATGTCGTAGTTAAATCAAAAGGACAACAGGAACATCTAACTGATTTGCGGCAGGTACAGGAATGCACAAAGAAACACGGGCTGAAGATGAACCTGAACAAGTGTGCTTTCGGTGTATCTGCCGGACAATTCTTGGGATTCATGGTTCACGAACGTGGGATAGAAATCAACCGGAAGACCATAGCGGCCATCAATAAAGTTGTGGCCACCCAAAATAAGACTGAGTTGCAGTCCCTAATCGGCAAGGTAAATTTCATCAGAAGATTCATATCTAATCTATCCGGGCATATCCAAGCCTTCACACCATTGTTAAAGTTGAAGCCCGACCAAGAGTTCGTATGGGGAGAAGAGCAACGTAGGGCACTAGAAGATATCAAGCAGTACCTGGTCTCGCCACCAGTATTGGTCCCACCTCAAACTGGTAAGCCGTTTAAACTATATTTATCGGTCGATGAACGAGCTATCGGGTCGGCTCTGGTCCAGGAGTTTGAGGGAAAGGAACGGGTAATATATTATGTTAGCAGAAGACTTCTGGACACCAAAACAAGGTATCCCCCAGTAGAGCGGCTATGCCTATGCCTTTACTTCTCATGCACCAAACTCAGGCACTATTTGTTATCGGCAGAGTGTGTAGTCGTATGCAAAGACGACGTGGTAAAATACATGCTGTCATTGCCGATCTTGAAAGGACGAATTGGAAAATGGGTCTTGGCTTTATCGGAATTCGATCTACGATATGAATCGGCAAAGGCCGTCAAGGGTTAGGTTATGGCCGATTTCGTTGCCCAGCACTACGGACCAGAGACTACCTTCGTGGAACCAGTGCCGTGGACCTTATACTTTGACGGTTCGTCATGTGGGGCCGGATCAGGGATCGGCATCGTTCTCATATCGCCTCGGGGGGCAAGCTATGATTTCTCTCTACCGATAGAAGCATCCGCCACTAACAACCAAGCAGAGTACCGAGCTATGTTGAAAGGGTTACAATTATTGAGGGAAATCAAGGCCGATGCTGTCGAGATTTTTGGGGATTCCATGCTTATCGTGGACCAATTAACAGGAAGGTCTGAATGCAAGGATAATGTATTAAGGATTTATTACGAGGATTGCCTTCAACTTCTGAAAGAATTCAAGTCCGCGGTTATTGAGCACATCCCTAGGAATTATAACGAGGATGCCAACAGGCTTGCCCAACATGCATCCGGATATCGACCGATTCAGGGCGCTATGGCTCTAGAGCTCGCGGCCGATGACTGGCGAAAAGAGATCGCCGATTACCTGAAAGATCCATCTAAGAAAGTGGATCGGCGGATACAATTTCAGGCCACAAAATATGTGTTACTAGAAGACAACTTGTTCTACCGGACGATTGATGGTGTTCTGCTCAAATGCCTGGGAACAGAGGAGGCGAAAACTCTAATGGGAGAAATCCACAAAGGAGTATGCAGAGCCCACCAATCCGCACATAAAATGAAATGGATGATTAGGAATAATGGGTACTACTAGCCGACAATCCTCGAAGACTACTTCAAATATTATAAAGGATGCCAAGATTGTCAGAAATACGGGAATGTACAGCGTGCGCCCGCATCGGCCATGAATCCTATCATTAAACCATGGCAGTTCGGAGGATGGGGAATAGACCTCATCGGACAAGTTTATCCTCCGTCAAGCAAAGGGCATAAATTCATTCTAGTAGCCACAGATTATTTCACCAAATGGGTGGAGGCGATTCCACCAAAGGCCGTAACATCGGCCGCCATGGTTGATTTCTTAAGGGACCATATCGTCTACCGTTTCGGCATTCCCCAGACTATCACAACCGATCAAGGAACGATGTTTACATCAGGGGAATTCGAAGAGTTCACGGCCGATATGGGAATCAAACTGCTAAACTCCTCTCCTACTATGCCCAAGCTAATGGTCAGGCTGAATCTTCCAATAAAGGGATAACTAAGTTAATCAAGAGGAAGATAGAAGAACAGCTGAAAAAGTGGCATTTATGCCTGATCGAGGCTCTATGGGCATACAGGATGGCTTGCCACGGGGCCACCAAGATGTCTCCTTATCAGTTGGTGTACGGTCACGAGGCAGTACTGCCGTGGGAATTGAGGACAGGATCGAGACGTATGTCGCTCCAAGATCAGCTGACAGCCGATGATTACTCCTCACTCATGAGAAGGGAACTTGATGACTTGGCAGACCAACGATTGAGAGCTTTGATCAGTATCGAGGAAAACAAGAAGAAAGTGGCCAGATGGTATGACAAGAAGGTCAAGGTCAAGCAGTTCTCTCCGGGGGACCTGGTATGGAAGTTAGTGCTGCCGATTGGGTCAAAGGATCCTAAATTCGGTAAGTGGTCTCCCACGTGGGAAGGGCGGTATAAAATCGGCCGATGCGCCCTGGGAAATGCTTACATTTTGGAAATGACCGAAGGAGAAGAGTTTACTAGGGCTTTGAATGGGAGATACTTGAAAAGGTATTACCCTAGTATATGGGTCGGAGCATAAGGATCGACCGCAGAATATGGTAAACAAACATACAGCCGATACAAGAGAAAATCGCCTACAGAGAAAATATAATCGTCCAAATCGGCCGAGTTATCTTTCAGTACGGACGATGGGTTACATGGCCGACGCAGTACAAGTCGCCCTTAGAACAAAAAATAATTAACCATGCTTCTTCTTAAGTTCTCTCTCAACCCGGCCTAGTTCTATCAGAAGACGGATGTGTCGTTCTTCTATGTCTTTCATCGCGGCTTCCGCTTCAACTTGATGGGGAAGAGGATGACTCCGGTCCACTGCCGCGTGTGATGTCCCTGCCACCGCATCTTCAAGAGCAACTTGACGAGGAAGCGGGTGGCTCCTATCAGTTCGAGGTCACCTGTGGTCGTTACCGTCGAGGAAGTCCCAGATCCGTTGGATGTCGGCAGGGACGTGTTCCTTGAGTTCTTCACGATGAGCCCTAATTAGATCCTTATCTTCTTGTGACAATGGTTCGTCAGAATACACGAGCCTGATGGCTCGTTCGAGTTCAGGACTAAGGCGCCGTCGCTGGGAAAAAAGACAATATATAACCGCCGAAGATGAGGTGTTTCAGAGGAATCGAACCGAGAGAAAGGCGGAGGCAGATCTCTTACCTTGTTAACAGAGGAAAAAGAAGAGGACGAAGAAGACATGACTGCAGAACGCGCCGATGGAAACAAGTCAGGGGAAGAGAGAATCAAGTTAAACGGGTGCTCTCAAAAGGGAAACCAAGGCCTGTATTTATAAGTGGAGAAAGCGTGGATGTTTGGTAAGACGCGTCCGATTAGAAGTAAAAAAGGCAATAAATAAGAGAGCACCGTGAAGGACGGTCAAAGGAGGCATTAATGTTCGTACAAAACTACCAATACTTTTACAGATCGCCTAGAAGGGCGTTGATGGCCGCAATTGCTCGACGCCGGATCTGATCGGCCGAGTCCAGGACCCGTTGGTCATCCTCTGCCGACCCCGGGACTTCTGACATGTGGCGGTGGAGTCTAAGGGCTTCGTGAGCCAGATGCTGCCTCTCCCGCTTTAAATCGGCGATGACGGAAGGGAGTTCCTGAAGCCTCTTCTCTTCGGCGGCTATTTCCTTGGTCACTTGCTCCATCTCCTTGGCAAGTTCTGCTCTTCGGCATTTGAGGCGGTCTATCATGCCGACGATTCAAAGACGAGAGTCCTCCAGAAAATGAATCCGTTGATGCACCTCTTGAGCCTGACGCTTGTACAAATCTTCTTCTTCACGAGTCTTAGTCAGTTTGGTGCGATCGGCCATGTGACGTAGAGCCCTGAAGACCGGAATCCACATTGACTCAATATACGTGGCCGGCGCCAAGGCTTCTTCTGCCTCCTCTAGTACTCGCCCGCTGACGTCACTAAAGAGCTGCCGAATCAGCGAGGCATCTTCTACCAATCGGTCGATGTCCTCTTGAAGAACGGATCGTATGCTTTCAAGCTTGGCACGGACGTCGTCAGGGACGGAGCTCAAAGTGACTTGACGGGAAGCAACTTCCTCGTCATCAGAAAGTGCGACCGCAAACGAGAGGAGGCTGTTATTAGGGGTGTCCTGTTCCTGTAAAATAGTAAATGAAAAGAGAACAAGTCAGCCGATGGTAGTAGCAAATCGGCCAATCAAGGGTGGGAGATCTCTTACCTCTTTAAAATGGATTTCTTCCATCTGCGTTTGCCCGACCGCCACCCTCGACTCTGGGACTGGCATCAGTGGCTCGTCAGAAGAAGAGGACTCAACGACAATCGGCGCTCTGCTCGGGCCAACTTCTTGAAGGGCAGCCAATGGTTGATCAGGCAATGCGCTTAGCGTACCGGTAACCTGTGTCAAAGTTAGTAAGAGCGTCATCCAAATACTAGAAGATCGGGTTGAAGGATCGTATACCTTAGCAGGAGGGAGCGCTGGCATTTCATTAGCTGCTTGGGTTACTGCCGACTGTTGAGGGTTCACAAGGGTAGTCTGTGCAGCCTAATATAAGAGGAGTCAATATGGAAATAGCAATCGGGAAGAACGGACAGTGAGTTTACCTGCATAGCCTCCACCAATAATGACGCGACGGCTGCTCCGGCTTTTGTGGCGACTTGAATGTCTACCTCTTCAGCAGTCGGAAGGGTCGGCATGGCCGAAGTTTCTGCCGATGTAATCATGTGTGGATCGGCCAATTCTATACGAGCACGCACTTGGTGGCTGGTTTTCTTGACGACTTTCTTCTACGCCTGTCTTAATCGGCCGGCGATGTCATCTACAGAAGGGGCATGATAGCCGATGAGGGGGAATGTTGTGTATGGATAACGGTCCTCTATCGGCCGACCGCTCCGGCTGCGTTTTTTTGGAGCGCGGCTTTCAGACTGAGTCAACAGCAAGAGTTAGTATATATGTGTAAAAAAAAAGGGGAAATGAAAATCGGCTAGGAAAAAGAAGAGTACCTCGGCGTTCGGATCGATGTTGGCTGGATCCAGGAGGTTGCAGTATATCGATGCAGAAGCACAGAACAGGTACTGTTTCCATTCGGCCCACCATAGCTTGAATTGCTTAACGGCGAAAGGGGCTACTATCCAACCATTCAGATCTATGGTACTGGAGTCTGGAATCCGATCTCGCAGCCGGTTATAGTCAAGACCCTTGGTGAGTTCATCTCTGAACTTTGCTCGGCCGGCGAAGTATGCGTAAATCGGCAATTGACCTAGGCCGAATTGCCGTGCTGCGATGGAGGGGTTGTAGAACTCATAAGTAGGACCATCTTTCCCCAAGAAGAAGTTTGCCGGTAAGATTCCCGGCTTGATTAATTCATTTGGGAGGTTTTCATCGAATCGGCCAATGGTTGAGTCAAAACAAGAAGGGAGCTCAAAGATTGGGTCATCCCTCTGATAAGGGAACTAGCTGGTTGCATCTTCGCTGAAGCCATTATAAAAACACCTGAAGTATTCGGCCACCTTGGTAGCAGAGTACGAGCAACCAGAAAAAACCGATGCCGCTTCGCCGAAGGACGTACATCGGCGCCGGACGGTGGGATTTTCTGCCGATTCGATATTGGGGAAAGTCATGTGCTCCACTCGCTGCTGAGAGATCTTGCTCATGTACAGGTTAAACCACAAGTTGATAAACCACCAGGGCCCACCGGGGTTTCCAATCGGCTCCCCTTGGGATAGTTTAACGCTGATTTGGTGGAGCATATGATAGGCTGCTCCCAATAGGTGCTTTCCAAGGGGAACAGAGGCCCCTGTCGATAATGCCTCGGCCAGAGCCTGTGTGTTGGTGGAAGGACCGGCTGCTCTCCCACAGAAAAAATGTTTCTCTAGCCACATCATCAAGAAGGCCGTGTGCTCTCTGTTCTCAACTGATCCGACCCTTCTATTGCATCTGATGAATCCCTTCCATCCGACCATTCCCTTTGTGTCCAGCCGATGAGATGTCGTGGCCAAAAGGCGAAAAGGGGTATCTGGGGAGGAGATGTCAAGGCCGATCAACATGACCACATCAGCCAAGGTGGGAGTCATAGGTCCGTGTCCGAAGAGGAATGCATTGAGAGCGTCGGACTAGAAATAAGAGGCTGCTATCACTAATGGTTCGTTTCTTTCCATTTGGGATAAAGATAGATCGATGCATATTTTGCGCCTGTCCCATTGGACTCTCTTGGAGGCGGCTATCCGTTGGTACCATTCTCTCCAGCTGGGGGTTTCATTCCGCCATGACCTGAAGGTACCTGACCAGTGATCTAAGTCCATGGTTGATTGCTTAAAAGGGATCCTATGGGTTTCCAGATTGATTAGGTCAGTTGGATCCGGGTTTCCCATGGGACCAAGACATATAAGGCCGGGAGTTTCTGAGACGAATGGTAATCTGATGCCTAACCGCCTAAAAAAGGAAAAAGAGGGTGCGGGAGTAAGAACAGATCTAAAAGTAAATGCATTATTAAGGAAAGTTTCGGTAATGACCTCCGGGATGAAGCTCATCGTAGTTGGCGGGATCGCCGATAGAGCTGCAGATGCAGAAGCCACCGATGGGATTTCGGTTGAAGCCCCAACTCCCGCTGATAGAGCTCCTTCTCCCGTCGATGGAGCCGCTGCCATTGCCGTTGGAACTTCCGCCGGTGGGGCCATCTCCAGGGCTTCGGGCGGTGGTGAAGTGCTTGAAGGTGCCGCCATTGGAGAAGTAGGGGGGAATGTAGGTGGAAGGAGATGCCGGGGAAAAAGCTGGAAGCTAAGGAAGGCGCCGGAGGAAGAAGAAGGCCCGTGTGCTAAAGAAGGAAGACGTGAGCTCGTAAGGGGAGTACAGGACATGCTGATATTTAAAGGTGGTCTGAGAAGGGGTAAAAGCGGAATTTTTACCGCGTCGGCATTTTGATTTTTTCGGGAGGAGTGGTTGTCGTGGGCGCCCGTTTTGAAAAGATTGCAATCATCAGGCTGGAGACCGTGAAACGGAAGGATATTTTCAATGCGTTTGTTTCGGAAGGGAAGTTGAAAAGAGTTTCGAAGTAAAGACTATGTTTTACTCTGAAACTGGGGGGCATGTGTTGACGCCAGATTTTGACACGTATGAAGTCGGTGTCAAGAAAGGAAGAAATCAGGAGATGTGGCAAGACACAGAGGTCACGGTTGGAAATCGGCCGATTGGTGCTACAGTCGAGGATTGGCCGATTGCCCTTTGAGGGTGGAACTCCACCTCGCCCGACCCCTGAGTCTTGGGGGTCGGATGCGCCCGACCCTCCGAGGGAGGAATTCCGCCTCGCCCGACCTTAGGTCCCAAGGTCGGAGTAGTCGGAAGGGGGTCAGCCCGTGAGAGCATGATGATCAACTCCAGTACGAATCGTACTTGTAAATATTCGTTTTCGTTTAAAATTAGAGATAGAGTTCTAGTCGGTTAAGGAGTCGTTTGTAACAGGCTATAAATAGCCACCCTTGTAGATCGATAATCATGATCAAATCAATACAACAAACTACTATTTCCTCGTACTTACTTTCAAGCAGGCGACTTCGCCAATACTTTTCCTCTTTTCACGAGTTCCTACGGGTTGGCGGGGCTGCATCAACTTGATCTCCGGCCGATTTCTGTAAGTTCCGTTTATCGAGTAATATCTAAGCCTTAACTTCGGGCGCATCGCTGTCATTTCGTTTAGATTTATTCACTAGTTATCGATATTCACTAGAATTCTAGGTTTTACCTGTTGTTCTAGTTTTATCACCAGTTATCCAGCTAGGAATTGGAGCTTTCGACTTTCTTGTGCTTCGTTATTCAATCTATTATTTTACGCATAGCTGATTTAGATCTATTCCTAGTGTTGTTACTGTAGTGTTGTTTAGATTACTCCAGCAGTTTTCTTTATTAACGCCGCCCAGTGATCGACTGCATTATAGCCGATTTCCTTATTATAGCAAATCGGCCGATTCGCTGATAAGCTATCTCGAGGTCGGAACCTTAGCCGATCGCAACCTCTGGGATCTGACACGTTTCTTTCCTTGCCAATCAACAGGTCAGATTGGCTGGCACGCCGCGCCAACCGTACCAGGGCGATCACCCGAACAGGAGCTAAGCAGATTCTCCCGGGTCGTGTGTTCGACGCTGGGAATTCGATCAGCCGATTTCTAGCGCCAACACATATTAAGGGCTAAATTAATCAAATCAAGTCAAACCCAAAGATTATATAGTAGAAACGCTCATACTAGGTTTTTTTGCAACAAACATTCCAAAAACCCCACGGGAACCAAATTAAACTCTAATCAAGCACTTGAATTTACCAAAATGCCCTTAAAAGGCTTAAATTGGGGGCAATTCATAAATTCAAATTTTATATAATAACTCAAAGATTTTCCAATACAAAAGTTGTAGAAATTTTCAAAACTGACAACTTTGCTTATTGGAGCTTCTGCTAGTTTGCAGTGGAACCCTTTCAAACATCGAGTCAAAGTTCAGTTCAAATTCAAAATCAATTCAAAATCTCTAAGTCCTGGAAAAACAGCTATTTCACCCTACTTTACCTGTGTTTATCTTGAATTCCAAAATTGTTTTGAACCTGAACTCTTTCTAAGAGTTGGAGTCTGAAGTATGGACAACAACTTCTACATTTGGAGTTTTCCAACTTTAGTTGGAAATTTGGAGAAAATTCAGTTGAAATTTGGAAAAATCCACAAAATTTGGTTAAAACGCTAAGTTCCCAGACATGTGTTCCTGAGAACTTTAGCTTTATATAACTTCGAATTTACAACAGATTTGAACCTAAGGTCTTTATAGGAGTTGTAGTTTGAACATAGGATGACAACTTTCATATTTGAAAATTTTTAAGTTGGATTTCAAAATCATGTGAAAATTTGGCTCAAATGTTGCTACCTCGCGCACCACTATGTTCCACCCTACCGCCCAGTACGCGGTCACCACGTCCACCGCATGGTGCCGCACCGCGTGGTGCCCACCGGGGCAGGCAGGGACGCAAATGGTCACCGTCGACGTGACCGGACGAGCGCCCACGCTGCCCAACCCCCTCGTGAGCACATCTCCACCCGCTGCAGCACATCCCAGGCAGCCTCCCGCACGCGCGCCCTTGCCACTCGAAACGCCACCACCGCCACGCGGCCAGGGAGCATTGGCGCTCGCCTCACCACCAATGGCCATCCCGTGTTGTCATCATGTCCTTATCTTCATGCTGACCTTATCCTCGTTGCTCCTCACCTATAAAGTCAGGCGCTGGTTTCCCCCACACCCCACACCTCCATTACTAGTGACCCGAGCTCCATCTTTTCCCACCCTTCGCCGGCGAAATTCATCGTCGTGAGCGAGCCTTGGCTTGATTCCTTGCAGCCACACCTTCCTCTAGCCGCTACGCATCCATTTTACCACTCGCCGGCCTCCCTCCTGTTGGAGGTATGCCCTAGAGGCAATCATAGAGATGATGATATTCCATTTGTATCCATGATTTGTATATTGTGTTCATTGAATATCCATTAAAGGCTACTTGAATTGATTTGCAATTATGTGAATTGCATGTGAAACTCTTTACTTGTATGGTTATTCTAAAGTTGTCCCTAGTCGGAGTTCATGTGAGGACACACATGAATATTAGACTAGCACATGTATTAGTTGATGACTATGTTTCACAAGTCATGGACATGGAGATGTTGAACTAATAATGTGGACACATGTGGAGACATGTGCTAGGACTGACTTAACACGAGAAGTAGTTCTCTCTTTAAACAACATATACGCTTTGTCCTTAGACCTGAGATTGCCCCATGTATTCAAGATGTGGATCGACCTACTTAGGGGCTATCAAACGCTACGCCGTAACAGGGTAGTTATAAAGGTAGCTTTCGGGTTTGTCAAGAAGCATGCTATGAGACATGGTCAATCAAGATGGAATTTGCCCCTCTCTGATTGAGAGTGATATCTCTGGGCCCCTCGAGTGATCGGATCCGAAAATGCATGGTCATGCTACGTACGGTTAAGAGTTAACTTACAAAGGGATTCCGAATCACAGGATCGAGAAAGAGCGGTCGGCTTGAAGCTAGACCAAATATCGTAAGGCAAAGGGAATAGCATGTATATTATGTTGTGATGGTTCGTCTGATATGATCTTCATGTGCGTATAGGAGTTGGCACGTCTTGCTAGAGGCCGCTACCGACTATTGGGCCAAGTAGGAGTACTCGGGCCATGTCTATACGTATCCGAACCCATAGGGTCACACAGTTAAGGGGCTGGAAGCCCAATTCGGATGTGATCCGAGTTGGATTAGGTTTAGAAGTACTAATGGGCCTCGGACCCAGAGGCCCATTAGGAACCTCTATAAATAGAGGGGTGGGGGCGCCCTAGGGTTTACACCTTTTGGAAAAACACATCTACCGCGCCTCCCATGCCCTCGCCTGTTGCAACTCGCGGATCTAGCAGTCCGGCTTGCGACGCTTCCTCTCTGCACGTGTGGATACCTTGGAGGTGTTGCGCCTGCAGCACTTGGACGAGCCGCAGACGAGCCACGACGAGCCGCGGCACGATGGCGATCTTGCTGCACGTGGACGAGCTGCTGAGGAGCTGCTGGACGTTGACGTGATTGACTACGTACGACTACGTTGATCGCCTTCGCTGCATCGACGCAAATCTACATCTTCCGCACCAGTAGTGCGTCGAGTGGTAATCCCGTGATCCTTATACGGCAGTTCTTCCTGGTTTTACGCGGTAGAAATTTTGATTTGCGCTAGTGTAGCCTACCTCGTGTCCCAACACCTCCCTTGCCGGGCAGGCACCTCCATGGCACGCCCCTCTGCTCCATCCTCTGCTGCTGTGAAGCCCCTGTGGCGCCGCCCCTCCTCGTCGCTGCATTCCTGCTGGTGAGCTCCCTAGCCTTGCTGCACCATCCCGCTATTTTCCCTTGCTGCCCTCCCCTGTCCCTAGCCGGCCCCAGGTGCATGACCGTGCCTATGATCTGTTGCTCGGTACATTATGTCTGGAGGTAGAAGGACCCGATTGCTGAGGAATAGAAAGCTTAGGTGGTTTTGCATAAAACTGCGGAGTTATGTGTCAGGTAGGAAGTTGTCCAGGGGCTGGAGCATAAAATGCAGGGGGTAGGATGAAAAGGAAAGGGTAGATCTATGAGAGAACATGTTTTCCAGGGGGTAGGTTGCAAAATACTTTCAGTTTTGTTTAAAAGTGCTAGTTTTAAAATGTTGCAAAATTTGAAAATGTGTAGAAAATGGTAGAAAAATGGGAAAATATAAAACCAACTTTCTCAGGATCTATATGATGAGTAGTTTCATAGAAAAATAATTTTGTGCATGTCACTATTGTATTTATCTCTGTAGGATTTATTTTATGATTAGGCCAATAAATACACCATAAATCACACAAAAATGCTAAAAATGTAAAACCACCTCAGTTAGCCTTTTTATATTTACCTTGTGCTAAATGAAATTGTTTTGACCCTAGATTAGATGTTTAACACACTGTTTTGGATCAAACTTTGAAATCTTAGATATAATCTTACTTTTTACATAATAAATAGAATAAGGTAGAGAAAAATCTGAAATCACTTTTGTTGGATCACTAGTGCAATACACTTGCTAGGAAAAGTAGTGGTCACTGCATGAAACTTAATAAAACATGCTTAGACTTTTATACAAGATTAAATGAAAGGAAACTATGGAAAATGGATGTCCTTCACCATAAATCTTGGAAAAATCACAAAAGCATCTGTCACAATAGTTGAACCTACTGTGTAACTTTCAAGGCCAGACTCTCTGTATAGCTTGAGATACAAATAGTTATGTGCACTCAATCGTAGGATAATGCTTTAATTTTAATAATATTTTTAGTAATCTAAAAAACCCCAAAATTTTACAATAGCTTAATAATGATGGGAAGAAGTCTCCGTAAAATTTTTATCCCCAAAACTAATCATATGCAACCGAAATTTTTTTTGGAAGTTAAGCCAAGGAGAAATGGATAAAAACAAATAAGTAATAGAAAGGGCAAAATGGTAAATACTCGAAGAGGTACAGAAAAACATTCAGAAACAGAATAACTTTCCCAAATTGAACTTAATCAACCCTAGAGTGACCCCGCCTTTCTTTTTAGAGTTTCAAAGAAGTAAACTTTATATATGTACACAATCACCATCAAAACACCCCAAGGTTTAAAACACAAAAACACACTTTCCCTTGGTAGGGAAAGTAAGTTAAGTGTTGTGTAAGTGTTTGTAGTGGTTGCTTTGGTACATTTGTTGAACTTGAATACATCTTTCTTGCATATACATGAAACTTGAATATTGTATATGCATCTCGTGTAGAAGCAAACCTCGCAGATGGGACCTATGAGTTGACGCCTACTGCCGGGGAAGGATCTGCAGAGCTACACCATGTCAAGGCTGAGCAGGAGATCCCAGAAGCTGCCAGCGACTCTCTCATTAACATAGTTCATGAAGGCAAGCCTCGGAGCATAACCCAGTTTTCTAAATTTATGAACTACTTATGATTACTTATGTTTGTGCATTTAAGTTCATAGGAGTTGCTTGAAACCCTAGTTGCATGATCCTAGGTACCTATGTGCTGAATACTGGTATGTTAAGTCATGTAGTTGCTATGCTAAATAGGGACATGATAAAAGTCGAGTGGTTTCTTGTCACTCACGAGCTATAGGAGTTGCCTGTTTACTTATGTTGGAATCATAAGGATTGACAGGCGGGGCTTGACTATATGTTCTGGATTGGTGGATTGCCCCATCTGTCTAGTGGAAAAATGTGCTAAGGTTGAACCGTGACGGTGATTGTGGTCAAGTGTTTGAAAGTACTAATCTCATACCTAGTATGGGATGGGGAAGCCTAGTACCTGATTGAACTAGGACGTGGGCATACTCCCCACTCTCTCTTGAAACCTAGTTCCCATGTGGCCACATGTGGGTACAAGTGCAGCCATGGTACAGCGTCGTTCTAGGACCGTTGGGGCATTGTATGCCAAGGGAAGTGGGACCTGGCCATGTGTCGGGGATTGATGGGAATGGTTGACAAGTGAACTAGACCCATCTTGGTATGCAGATGTCATGGGGTTAGGTTCACCTTGCAAGGTTTAAAAAACTCGATTTGAATCGTCTGCCTCTCACAGTTTGAGACTACTTGACTACTATGCTGCACTGAGTAACAAGTAAAACAGAGTATAATTATTTAATGATGGTGATGCTTGGAATAAAATATTTGCTCAACTTGCTTGCTTAGAACATGTTGCTTACCTAGAAAGATTAATCTACTAGAATCTGCTGCTAAAATTTGAAAGTAAGGACCTACTTAGATATTTTTGGCAAAAACAAACCCCCAGCCAAAAAGCCTTGCATGTCTAGAAGTTGGTGGAGTAGTTACCACCTGACGGGTAATTCCTGTTGAGTATTAGTATACTCATCCTTGCTTGTGTCTTATCTTTTCAGGTTTTATGATAGATGTTGATGTTTGTGCTACAAGTTTGACTTGGCCGACCTAGCTCCCTCCGGGTTGGACGGTCGAATGGGACCCGTCCTCGGTCGGCGAGGATCGCGGTAACTGATGACATGGCAGGCTTCACCATGGCATCCCTATTTTGACGCGTAGTTGTTATCGTTTTTCCGTTGCTTCAATTTGAACAATTTACTTTATGCACTTTTGAGCTATTGTGTTGTAATAAATTAAAGTGAGATCTATGTTTAATTCAACTGGAATGTTGTGATCTCTAGACCCACCGTCGAGTGAGTATGCTTTGTGGCGATCCAAGTTAAGTGGTTTATCGGGTATAACCCGACAGATTACCGGATTAACTTGATTAAAGTGTTGATTCGCATGTGAGGTGAAGTTAAGAGCACTTTACACTACTAGATTTTTGGTCTATTGCAACGGCGGAAAAACGTTGCAATATGCCCAAAATTGATGCAATATCTAGCAACTACAACGGCGCCTGGTTGGTTGGCAGGCGTGGCAAGTACTGGCGTTGCAATAGCTCTTTGCAACATTTTTTGTGGGCCGTTGCACCTTATGGTAATTGCCACACACATTTTCGTTGCATTATAGAGTATGGCAATGGAGGATTTCGTTGCATTAGCATGTATTGCAATGCAAGCAGTCATTGCTATAGTACGTAGTTGCAACGTACAAACTTTGTGGTAATATGGTATTTCGCAACGATTTACATGGTGGCAATAGAATATATTGCCACGGAAATTTGACGTTGTGACATATCCTATGGCAACTATATTTCTTTCGTGGAAATAAACTATATTGCAACGGAACCATTTTCAGTGGCAATAATTAGTTTTGCAACGGAAACTATTACGTGGGGACTGTTTCTATGGCAACACAATTGCTCTCGTGGCAATAACTTATATTGCCACGGAAACATGTTTGGTGGTGATAATTCGATTTGCAATGGAAAATATTACGTTGTGACAGATCATATGGCAACACAATTGGTTTTGTCGAAATAAACTATATTGCCATGGAAACATATGTGGTGGCAATAATTCGTTTTGCAACGGACAATATTTAGATGCAAGATAATATCTTGCAACGAATTAGCGGTGAAGCTTATTATGTATTATTGCAACTTTTATCTTCCATGGCAATAAGTTGTTGTGCAATTTAAAGTATGTAGATGCAATAAAAGATGTTGCAACGAACTAGGGTTGCTGCAATTATTTGTTTCTGCAACAGGTGGATGTATTTCTTTTTGCAACTGGAAGATGTTTTTCGCAACGGATTGCATTTTATATATTTGTATATTGAATCGTTTGTGCAACGAAATGATTTCATCAAAATATGAATTGCATCATCATGAATATAAAACCAAGCCATCTCGACATTCATAAAGTCAAAGTGCCAAATACATATTTCAAATCGAAAATACTTCATAACTAGTGTTGGTATATCAACAATACTAAATCCTTGTAATGTAGGCTACAGGAATCATGCAATACATTGATTTTCCTTATGTCAACCATGTCATGACTCTGAGCCCGTGCGATCCATTGAAGAAGAATGTTCCTATCCAAAAAAAAGAACGTGACAGTTAGCATGTCCAGGTTACAGCAAAAGTTCCAGATACAACATATAAGTTCAAAAGCTACCAGCACCACTAGCATGTCAACTATCATGTCCACCAGCTACCAGCACCAACAGGTACCACGTCCAGGTTCCTCAACACTAGCAGGACCTGCAGCACCAAAAACTCAACATCATTGTTGCAACAGAAGATCAATTTCTATGAGATTATACTAACAAATGCATTTAGACATAGCATCAAAGACCTTAGGATTGCCCAGTGTTGTCATGCGAGTGCACCAGCCCCAAGTAGGTTCTTCCTGACAATCAGAAACTTGGGGCGGATTGCAGCCTCCAAACATTAGGCGATTTCATCAATGTCCAATGGTATGCAAGGTATGGCTAAAGGATAATTGAGTCCTAAAGCAGCGTATGAATGTGCACAAAAATGCAAGAGATCAAGGCTCAAATATGAATCAGCTTTATCTATCATGAATTCTCAGAAGCAGAACTGGCGTTGTAAGCTGAAAGTTTGTATCATCACTGCCAAATCAATCACATGAGCGAAATGATGATGATGCAGAAAATAACTAATACAATGGGATGATTTCTAGATGGCTCATATTATGAAATTCAACCATTATTTTTCCCTTTGCTTCACGTATTACATCAGAAGCGCGGGTAGTATCAAATCACTGCCATCAAACATAAGAAACAGCGAATAAAAATCATAAAGATCTGAACATGAACTGTATGGACAGCTAATAAAGTTGTGCAATATTCCATTGTTATGTTACTGATGGCAAATATGGGGACAAACAAATATGTAGTCACCAATGTTACAAGGACCCAAATATGTAGTCTATACTGTACCAAATATGGGGGCAAACAATGTAGGCAGTTATGGGGGGAATGCAAACCTCGATCTAAAATAAAGCATGATGCATTGGTTCTAAAATGAATCATCAAGCAAACCAGTTAATATAGCTAATTGGCTGCAAAGTAACCCTGAACAATATTATATTTCCAAGTCTAATATATGATATATTGTGTAGTAAGAGGTGCATGTAGTAAGACAGAGCAATGCAAAAGTAACCCTTAACAATATGCATTGGTTCTAAAATAAATCTAATATTGGACAGTAGAAAGAGATCCAGTCCGCAGCCCCCATGCGGCAGTGCTTGCCAAGCTCCCCCTGCGAGAGCCCACAGCTATTCACGACCACCTCGTCCGGCCGCACCTGGTTGGCCGCACACTTGGAAGAACAATGTAAAAAAGAAGAATAATCTTAATTACTTTTATGGCAGTTGCGGCGGATCCACCTTGGATTAGCCTAATTAAGGCACAGTTAAGTCGCCTAACATGCGACACTCGGCCTTAATCGTGCTAACTCGAGATGCCGTCGAATTTCATCCGATTTAACCACTTTGATAGGACCGAGTTTAGCAAAACCCACACGAAGGTGAGTGGTTCCAGAGAATACAACAGGTCCAACAGTAGATTACAAGTTGTTACACACTTGGTAAAAATCAGAGTTAACAAGTTCTGAAGAAAACAACAGAAGGTGAAAAAGCGAAAGCTAAACGTAGGGGTGGGACGTCCTTGGTGAGGCCTGCCAAGACGTCAGTGATCCCTTTCCTCGCCGTCCGAGGAGGGATCCCACTCGACCGTCCAACCCGGAGGGAGTTGGGGCGGCCAAGTGCCAACAGGAGAAGACTCGGGAGCTGCGACTTCACCTGAAAAGAAAACCACAACAAGGCTGAGCTACTAAGCTCAACAAGACTTAACCGACAGGGAGTAAGCTACTCCACCACTTCTAGACATGCGAGGCTCTTTGGCTGAGGGGGGTTTGTTTGCCAAAAGCACTAAGTAGATCCTTATTCTCAAAGTTTTAGCGCAGATTCTAGGTTCATTAACCGGTCTAAGTTGGCAACTTACTCTAAGCAACAAAGATGCAACCAAAAGGGTATATAAACATCATCAAGACCATGTCATCATCAGATTTCCTTATTACTCAGTGTAGCATAGCGATCAAGCAGTCTCAAACTGTGAGAGGCAGACGAATCGATTCGAGTTCTTTAACCATGCATGGTGAACCTAACCTCACGACATCCGTGCACCACCGAGGGTCGCTTCCTGTGTCGGCCTTTCCCATCAATTCCCTAACCCGTGTCGGGCCTATTTCCTTTGGTGCAAGGTTCCACAGACCCGGCCTCTGCCGTTCTGTGACCACACTTGCCACCACGTGCGGCCGCAGGGGAACTCCGTTCCAAGGACAATGGGGCGACCGCTCACGTCTAGGTTCAATCTGGTACTAGGCTTCCCCATCCCATACTGAGTATGAGGTTAGTACTTTCAAACACTTGATCACGAACACCACCACTGTCGGGCCTTAACAGATTTCATAGACAGACGGGGCGATCAACCGACCACCAAAGAGTTAACCAGAACCCTGCCCCGTCCATCGTCCTTATAGTTGTAACAGGAGGAGAAACAACCAACTCCTACAACTCACGAGTGACAGGAGATCACTCGACTTTTACCGATCCCTATTTAAGCATAGCAACTACTCGGTCCAGCAACTAGTGTTCAAAACAAAGGAACTACGCCATGCATCTATGGTTTCAAACAACTCCTATACGTAAATGCACAAACATGAAGAAGAAGGCATGCGCAAGTTTGGGAAACTGGGGTTCATGCTCCGGGGCTTGCCTTCAAGCAAGGAGGAAGGGAACGGGTCTTCTGTTGGGGCGGCTTCAGCTTCTAGAAGCGGGAGCTCGGTTACAACTCCTTCTTCTGGCGCCGGGTACAGCTCGTAGACGCCATCAGCAAGATTCAACTCTACACGAATGCAAATGCAGGGGGTGAGCACTTAGACGGTTATTTCAACAGCAACACTTGCGAGTTTTAGCCTAGAAACTTTGTAGCAAGGCTACGGAAAAAGTGGGGAAGTTCACTTGAGTTGGAGGAGAGCAAGGTAAAAGGGTTGGATAGAAAGAAACTTATGATCTGACCCTTAGACTAGAGGAATAGCTGTGCTGGGGGTCCTCAGACTTAACGCAGAGAAGTCCCAAATTTTACACATATACCCTTGGGTCAAGGAAAAGGATACAGCCGAGTCCTCGGGCGAGGCCGAGAAAGGGTCGTCAAAACAGACACGGTCGGGCGCGACGGAGAAAGGGGTCGGGCGGACAGACAGGGTCGGGCGAGGCGGAAAAGGGGTCGGATGAACAGAAGGGGTCGGACGAGGCGGGAAAAAAGGGTTAGGCGGACAGACAGGGTTGGGCGAGGCAGAAAAGGGGTCAGACGAACAAAAGGGGTCGGACGAGGCGGAAAAAGGGGTCGGGCAAACATACAAGGTCGGGTGAGGCGGAAAAGGGGTCGGACAAATAGAAGGGGTCGAACGAGGCGGAAAAAGGGGTCGGGCGGACATACAGGGTCGGGCGAGGCGGAAAAGGGGTCGGACGATTAGAGAGGGTCGGGCGAGGCGAAAAAGGGTCGGCAGCTTACCTTCGGTTCATAGGTGAAGCTTGGGGTCAGGAAAGTGCAGACTTGGGTGGAAGGATGGAAGCACTAGGACTTGGGTAGCGGCGATGCCCAGCGGTGCTCTGGCGACGGCGGTGCTTCTACGGGACTACAAACAAGCTCTAGCACAGCGCGGAGGAGCAAGCGGCTGGGTGGATTGGGAAAAACGGGTGTTGAGCGGAGAGGAGAGTTCCTCAGGAACTTAGGTGGTAGCGCTTGAGCACGAACAGAGGAACGGCGGTAAGGCAGCGATGGCGAAGGGGACTCCGGGGGGACTCTGGCGTTCCCTTTTATAGCTGCACAGAAGAGAGAGAGTTGGAGCAGCGCGAAGACCGGGAAGAAGCGATGAAGCGCTCTGCCATGGCGGCGATTGAGCAACGAGGGGCAGCGGAGCAGGACTTCGGGGAGGACACCTTCGGCCATTGGGCACTAGAGACAGGGCGGCACAAGCGCGGTCTTGCCAGTGGTTGAGATTTGGTGGAGGCGAGCGTCATCATGCGGCGGATCTGATGGGTGTGATAGGGGAAACGGCGCTTTTAGCGAGGTTGCACAGGTGAGAAGACAGACAGGCTGCGGCTGCGCGGGCAAGCGTGAAGCAACAGTCTGTCGGGGCGCAGATCTGGCAAGGCGGAAAAGGAGTTGTCACGGCCGGAGTCGGGGTTGGCGGAGGAGGAATCGTCGCGTAGCGCATCTGGGGCGGTGCGACTGTGTAGAGGCGGCGGAAAATCCGGGAGGCATCAGGCTCTGCAACCGGGGGTCTGGCGAGGTGATGATGGGCGCAAGCCGCGAGGCGCTGCAGAAAGGGTTGCAGAGGGCTTCCGCTGCGATTGGGAAAAAGGGCGCGGGAATCCATCCGTTCGCGGCCGGCGAAGGGGCGGAGCGGCGGGGCGGAGCGGCGGGGGTCGGAGGAATTGAGCCACGCGACGGAGAAGCTTTGAAGCGGGCATGCCACTCGAGTGCGTCTGCACCAGGAGATTGGAGAAAGATTTTGCGGGTCCACCGGTCAGTCTCGGTTGGTCCTCTGCTCAGATTGAAGGGAGACACTGCGGGGAGACTTCGAAAGATCCGGCGGTATGGGTTGGGGGTCGGCAGGGGTCGGAGCTGGGAATCGGCGGAGAGGGGTCGGTTCTCAGGGGTTGGGACCGGGACTGGAGGTTGAGAACTTAAACTCGAGGAAGCTGAGACAGGGGGATAAGGGACTCAGATTAAGATTTACTCGAAAGATTTGGGGTCTGTCATCACAGCCTACCCCCCTTAAAAGAATCTCGTCCCGAGATTCGGGTGTAAGAGTAACCAGTGGGGGTGTGCAGTCCTTACCTCCTTGGCTAGAAAGAGAACCTTAAAAATGCTTGTTCAGATACTCTTCAGTCTCCCAGGTTGCTTCATCCTCTGTGTGGTTATTCCATAAGATTTTGTACATTTTCACCACTTGGCGTCAGGTGCGCCTCTCCTTATGGTCAAGAACCTTGGCCGGGTACTCAGCATAGGTCAGGTCGGGCTCGATTTGAAGTTGCTCTTGCTCTAAGATCTCGGCTGGGACTTGGACACATTTCTTCAGTTGAGATACATGGAAAACATCATGTATGGCCGAGAGCTATTCTGGGAGTCGGATCCGATAAGCAACGGGTCCACAAATTTCTACAATCTCATAAGGGCCGATGTAACGGGGAGCCAGTTTTCCTTTTACTCCAAACCGTTGCACTCCTTTGGTCGGGGAGACTCGAAGATACACATGATCACCACTATCAAACTGCAGGGGTCTTCTTCTCCTGTCGGAGTAACTCTTCTGTTGAGATTGGGCGGCCTTGAAATTTGCTTGAATTACCTTCACTTGTTCTTTGGCTTCTACCACTAAGTCAGGGCCATAGGTCTGTCTTTCGCCAATTTGTGACCAATTCAGCGGTGTCCGACATTTCCGACCATACAGGGCTTCAAATGGTGCCATATTCAAGCTAGTCTGGTAGCTATTGTTATAAGAGAATTCTGCCAAGGGCAAGCACTTGTCCCAATTTTTGTCATAATGGATGACACAAGCTCTCAACATGTCTTCAAGAATCTGATTAACTCTTTCGGTCTGACCATCGGTTTGAGGATGATAGGTTGAGCTACGGATGAGCTTGGTGCCCATTGATGCTTGTAGCTGTTCCCAAAAGCGTGCTACAAACTGAACTCCTCGATCAGAGATGATCGTCCTAGGCACACCGTGCAAGGAAACAATGCGGTCAAGATACAACTCCGCATACTTCTTGGCCATGTAGGTGGTGTGGACAGGAAGGAAGTGGGCAGACTTGGTCAGGCGATCCACAATTACCCAAATGGAATCATGTTGCTGCGATGTAAGGGGCAGTCCAACAATGAAATCCATGCTGATGTCTTCCCATTTCCAAGAGGGATTAGGTAGGGGCTGCAGGGTACCTGCTACCTTTAGATGGCTGGCCTTGATGCGTTGGCAGGTGTCACACTCTGAAACATACCGGGCAATTTCTGGTTTCATTCCACTCCACTAGAAGATCTGACAGAGATCATGATACATCTTATTGCTGCCAGGATGGATGGAGAACTTGGAGAGATGAGCTTCATCTAGGATTTGCTTTCGCAGATTGGGGTCGGATGGTACAACAAGTCGGTTTCCATAATACACTTTCCCATTCTCATCCTGTCGGAAATGCTTATACCCTTCATCCTTCAATGAAATCTTCCTTGTGATCCATCTTACTTCCTCATCCTCTAACTGTGCTGACCTGATTTGGTCTTCTAAAATAGACTCAAGAGATATGTGGCCGACGATTCCAGGGGAAACAATTTCCAAACTGAGTTTTCCCATCTCGTGACACAAAGTCTCGGTGAAGGTTGTTGCCGACAAGCAGTTGCAAAAGGCCTTGCGGCTAAGAGCATCGGCCACCACGTTGGCCTTGCCGAGGTGATAGTGCACTTCTAGTCTTTTATCAGCTCCAACCATCTTCTTTGGCGCATGTTGAGGTCGACTTGAGTGAAGATGTACTTGAGGCTCTTATGGTCGGTGTAGATGTTGCAGTGAGTGCCCATCAGATAGTGTCTCCATATCTTTAAGGCATGAATCACTGCTGCCAACTCAAGATCATGGGTCGGGTAGTTCAGCTCATAAGGTCGTAATGCCCGTGAGGCATAGGCAATGACTCGATTGTCTTGCATAAGAACACACCCAAGTCCAGTGCTAGAGGCGTCACAGTACACGTCAAACGGCCTAGAAGGGTCGGGTTGAGCCAAAACCGGGGCTGAGGTCAGCAAGTGCTTCAGGGTCTTGAAGGCTTCTTCACACTTGTCGTTCCACACAAATCTGACCTCTTTCTTCAGCAGCTCAGTCATTGGCTTAGCTATCTTGGAGAAATCCGGAATGAAACGCCAATAGTAGCCTCCTAGTCCAAGGAAACTTCGGATCTGGTGCACTGAGGCGGGAGGCTTCCAGTCCATGACTTCCTGTACCTTACTGGGGTCGACGGCTATGCCATTTCGAGAGATAGTGTGTCCCAAGAACTTGACACTATCTAACCAAAATTCACACTTGGAGAATTTGGCATAGAGCTAATGATCTCTCAACCGTTGGAGAACTACATGAAGATGATTGGCATGTTCTTCGAGTACACTAGGATATCATCAATGAACACCACCACAAACGTGTCCAACTCGGGCATGAACACCGAATTCATGAGATACATGAAATAGGCGGGTGCATTAGTGAGTCCAAAAGACATGACCAGGTACTCGTAGAGTCCATATCTTGTGGAGAAGGTAGTCTTGGGAATGTCGCAGGGTCGGATCTTGATTTGGTGATAACTGAAATGAAGGTCGATCTTGGAGAACACTCTTGCTCCAGCTAATTGATCAAACAAGACATCAATGCGGGGGAGCGGGTACTTGTTCTTGACAGTCACCGCATTGAGGGGTTGGTAGTCCACACACATGCGTAGACTCCCATCCTTCTTCTTCAGAAACAGGGCTGGGCAACCCCAAGGTGAAGTGCTGGGTCGGATGAAGCCTTTCTCCAACAGATCATGCAACTGGGTCTTTAACTCGGCTAGCTCAGCAGGTGGCATCTGATAGGGTCTCTTGGATATCGGAGCGGTGCCGGGGATCAACTCTATGGAAAACTCCACATCTCTATCGGGCGGCATGCTAGGAAAGTCCTCTGGAAACACATCCGGGTACTCACAGACAATCGGAAGGCTTTCTAGCCGGGCTTCCGATAGAGGGTACGCACAGGGAAGTGCGTACTTAGGGGGTTTCAAGGGTAGGGTAGAACTGCCATGAAAGGGTGAGTTGATGTGGAGAGTTTGGGCAGCTGCATCTAGAACCACTTGGTGTCTGGTCATCCAATCCATCCCAAGGATGATATCTATTCCTTCCAGGTCAAGGATGATGAGATTTTCCTTGAAAAGAGTTTGGCCTAGCTGGAGAGGCACAAGGGTAACGATCTGGTCGGAGGCTATCTTCCTTCCCGGAGTGGAGATCACATATCCTTTAGTGTGACCGACACTCAGCTCACATCTTTCTCTAGTCTTACTCCCGATGAAGCTATGGGAGGCTCCCGAATCAAACAAAACAACAACAGCTTGATTTAAGACAAGGAAATTACCCGTCATCACTGGCGCACCTTCGGGGAGTTCGGTCAAGCTGGTGTAGTTGAGCCGTCCTTGGCGAACTTGTACCTTGCGCCTTCTTCCTCTGTTCACCATGGGGTTCTGGCCAGGCTGCTGATTCCTGTTCCTGGGGCAGTCCTTAGCGAAATGCCCTTCATTGCCGCAGGTGAAGCAGCGGTTACCAGTTGCAGGACGCGGTGGTGGCGGTAGAGTCGGCCGGGGTGCCTGTGGTTGGAAGCCAGGAAAACAAGGTGCTGCCGCTGGCGGGGGTCGGGCAACCCATCTTCCGGACTGCTGGGGTCGGCTGGGCGCCTATGGAGGAACCATCCTGAACCTTTGAGCGGGCGGGCTCAGAAATGCCACGGAGGCCTTTCTCTTCTGGTCGGCTTTGAGAGCCTGCATGCAGTCCTCTTACGAGATGGCCAGGTTGACCAACTCGTTGGACGTATCCACCTTAATGGGGTTCAACCTCTCTCTGAGCTCCAAACTTAGCCCTCGGTGGAATCTGTCCCACTTCTTCTCATCTGTGTCCGCATGGTACCCAGCGTACCGGCACAGATCATTGAAAGCTTGGGCGTAGTGTAGGATGTCACGGCTTCCTTGGGTGAGGGCCAAGAACTCATTGAGCTTACGCTCCAGGAGACCTTCCGGAATGTGATGTCCTCTGAACGCGGTCTTGAACTCATTCCAGCTGACCACATGGTCGGCCGCAACATAGCATGGTAGTGATCCCACCAAAGCCGGGCGAAACCACGCAGCTGTTGAGCCGCAAACCAGGCTTTGTTATGGTCGGGGCACGGGGTGGTGAGAAGCTCAAACTTGGATTCGATTGTGCGAACCCAGGCGTCGGCGTCGAGCGGGTCTTGCGTCTTCAGGAACAAAGGGGGCTGCGTCCCCAAGAAGCCCTCATAGCAAGCAACATGAGGCTGCTGCTGAGCCCTTCCCCCATGGGGCTGCTGCTATTGTCCTTGTACAAGATGCCTCAGCAACTTGGTTTGAGCCGCTAAGATCGCCTCCAGCGGAGACGGGGGCGGGGGCGGCGGAAGATCCTACCTCTGCTCACTGCTGCTGGTCATAGAGCCAGATCAGGTGCGATGCGCCATCTGCAAGAGCCAACGTTCCATTAATTCCATAACCTCAGAAGTATTCCAAACAGATGGGAACACACAAGTTAAATCCTCAAATGTGACTCTTGCCGACAATGCAACACAACACAGCTTTATAAAGAAGTTACACACTTCCTCTTGCCATCTTAGTTAGCAACTATCTTAGTTCTGCACACGAATTCAGGCGAACCATAACCATATCCCAGGAGTTCCATTATATCCGACCTTAGGCCAAGGGGTCGGGCTAGGTGAAACAGCACAAGAAGGGGTCAAGCGAAGCGATCTGCACAAGAAGGGGTCGGGTGAAGCGAGCCACATCAGAAGGGGTCGGGCGAGGCGGAGAAGCGCCTCAAGGGGTCGGGCGCGTCCGACCTCACGACCCGGGGTCGGCCAAACTTTGGACAGACCCACAGAAAATGGGTGTGTGGTCACAGCACAAACTCACACAGTCTGGCATCCCACACGTGTTGCAAAAGAGTCCAAGGTCAAGCTAAGATCTGATTTCAACTGAGACCATTACATGGTTGTACCCCAAAACATAGGGAATTACTCAACTCAAGGCTAACCTATTACACCACTATCCAAAACTTAGGTTGCCGAGGAGTACAACAAAAGATGAGATCCCTACAGCTCTCCATCTACGAGGAAACATTGTGAGTTGGAGAAGGGGCGTCGTCATCCTCCATGTCCATGCTGGACGCTCCCATGACCTCCTCAGGGTCTTCTTGCTTGTCCAATTGCATCTGGAGGGCATGCATGTCGTCGAGCTCGGTGTGGTGCTCGTTCAGATGAGCATTAGCAACTGCTAGCTCCATCTCTACTTCCATCTTTTCTTCGGACAGCTCGATCATGCCATCCACCAGATCTGTCACTTCTCCCTCGAGTTCAGAGATTCGGTCTTGCATGTCGTGGATTTGTATTCCTCTCTGGATGAGTTGATTGTTGGGATACGAGGTAGGCTACACTAGCGCAAATCAAAATTTCTACCGCGTAAAACCAGGAAGAACTACCGTATAAGGATCACGGGATTACCACTCGACGCACTAGTGGTGCGGAAGATGTAGATTTGCGTCGATGCAGTGAAGATGATCAACGTAGTCGTACGTAGTCGATCAACGTAGTCGTACGTAGTCGATCACTTCAACGTCCAGCAGCTCCTCAGCAGAGTCCACGTGCAGCAAGATCGCCCTCGTGCCGCGGCTCGTCGTCGGCTCGTCGTGGCTCGTTGTGGCTCATCGGCGGCTCATCCAAGTGCTGCCGGCGCAACACCTCCAAGGTATCCACACGTGAAGGGAGGAAGCGTCGCAAGCCGGACTGCTAGATTCGGGAGTTGCAACAGACGAGGGTGTGGGAGGCGCGGCAGATGTGTTTCGCCAAAAAGGTGTAAACCCTAGGGTGCCCCCACCCCTCTATTTATAGAGGTTCCTAACGGGCCTCTAGGTCCGAGGCCCATTAGTACTTCTAAACCTAATCCAACTCGGATCAGATCCGAATTGGGCTTCCAGCCCCTTAAGTGTGTGACCCTATGGGTTCGGATACGTATAGACATGGCCCGAGTACTCCTACTCGGCCCAATAGTCGGTAGCGGCCTCTAGCAAGACGTGCCAACTCCTATACGCACACGAAGATCATATCGACGAACCATCACAACATAATATACATGCTATTCCCTTTGCCTCACGATATTTGGTCTAGCTTCAAGCCGACCGCTCTTTCTCGATCCTGTGATTCGGAATCCCTTTGTAGGTTAACTCTTAACCGTACGTAGCATGGCCACGCATTTTCAGATCCGATCACTCGAGGGGCCCAGAGATATCACTCTCAATCAGAGAGGGGCAAATCCCATCTTGATTGACCATGTCTCATAGCATGCTTCTTGACAAACCCGAAAGCTACCTTTATAACTACCCTGTTACGGCGTAGCGTTTGATAGCCCCTAAGTAGGTCGATCCACATCTAGAATACATGCGACAATCTCAGGTCTAAGGACAAAGCGTGTATGTTGTTTAAAGAGAGAACTACTTCTCATGTTGGGTCAGTCCTAGCACATGTCTCCACATGTGTCCACATTATTAGTTCAACATCTCCATGTCTATGACTTGTGAAACATAGTCATCAACTAATACAGGCGCTAGTCTAATATTCATGTGTGTCCTCACATGAACTCCGACTAGGGACAACTTTAGAATAACCATACAAGTAAAGAGTTTCACATACAATTCACATAATTGCAAATTAATTCAAGTAGCCTTCAATGGATATTCAATGAACACAACATATAAATCAAGGATACAAATGGAATATCATCATCTCTATGATTGCCTCTAGGGCATACCTCCAACAGTCTCCCACTTGCACTAGAGTCAATCTAGAAGGTACCTAATACCCATAGGTCTTACATGCGCATCATGCTTAGCCTGCGGGAGTGGTTTTGTCATCGGATCAGAAATGTTCAGATCCGTGTGTATTTTGCATATCTTGATCTCACCCCGGTTAACGAAGTCTCGAATGAGATGAAATCGCCGCATTACGTGTTTGTTCTTCTGGTGGTTCCTTGACTCCTTTGCTTCCGCAATTGCCCCATTGTTATCACTGTTGGGATACGAGGTAGGCTACGCTAGCGCAAATCAAAAATTTCTACCGCGTATAACCAGGAAGAACTGCCGTATAAGGATCACGGGATTACCACTCGACGCACTACTGGTGCGGAAGATGTAGATATGTGTCGATGCAGTGAAGACGATCACGTAGTCGTACGTAGTTGATCAATGTAGTTGTACGTAGTCGATCACGTCACGTCCAGCAGCTCGTCAACGTGCAGCAAGATCGCCTCCGGTGCCGCGGCTCGTCGTCGGCTCGTCGTGGCTTGTCGGCGGCTCGTCGACGGCTCGTCCAAGTGCTGCAGGCGCAACACCTCCAAGGTATCCACACGTGCAGGGAGGAAGCGTCGCAAGCCGGACTTGCAACAGGCGAGGGCGTGGGAGGCGCGGCAGGTGTGTTTCGCCAAAAAGGTGTAAACCCTAGGGAGCCCCCACCCCTCTATTTATAGAGGTTCCTGATGGGCCTCTGGATCCGAGGCCCATTAGTACTTCTAAACCTAATCCAACTCGGATCAGATCCGAATTGGGCTTCCAGCCCCTTAAGTGTGTGACCCTATGGGTTCGGATACGTATAGACATGGCCCGAGTACTCCTACTCGGCCCAATAGTCGGTAGCGGCCTCTAGCAAGACGTGCCAACTCCTATACGCACACGAAGATCATATCAGATGAACCTTCACAACATAATATACATGCTATTCCCTTTGCCTCACGATATTTGGTCTAGCTTCAAGCCGACCGCTCTTTCTCGATCCTGTGATTCGGAATCCCTTTGTAGGTTAACTCTTAACCGTACGTAGCATGGCCATGCATTTTCGGATCCGATCACTCGAGGGGCCCAGAGATATCACTCTCAATCAGAGAGGGGCAAATCCCATCTTGATTGACCATGTCTCATAGCATGCTTCTTGACAAACCTGAAAGCTACCTTTATAACTACCCTGTTACGGCGTAGCGTTTGATAGCCCCTAAGTAGGTCGATCCACATCTAGAATACATGCGACAATCTCAGGTCTAAGACAAAGCGTA